>NC_036853.1:11994615-12067758 GCF_002910315.2 Salvelinus sp. IW2-2015
GGAGCGATAGAGCTCGACGAGTTTTCACTCAAATCTCACGATACATGCCCCTATTCATTCTGTACCTTTACCACGATCAGTCGTCCTGGTCCTTGCAAGAAAAACAGCCCAAAGCATGATGTTTCCACCCCCATGCTCACTGTAGTCTGGTGTTCTTTGATGCAACTCAGCATTCTTTGGTCCTAAACACGACGAGTTGAGTTTTTACCAAAAAAGTTCTATTTTGTTTCAATCTGAACCATATGACATTCTCCCAAATCTTCTTCTGGAGTCATCCAAATTTCTCTAGCAAAACTTCAGACGGCCTGAACATTGTACTGCTGAGCAGGGGGACCCGTCTGGCACTGAGCAGGATTGAGCCCTGGCGGCGTAGTGGTGTACTGAGGAAGTAGCCTTTGTTACTTGTCCCAGCCTCTCTGCAGGTCATTCCACTAGGTCCCCCCGTTGGTTCTGGATTTTTGCCTCACGTTCTGTCGATACCTTTGACCACCACGGGGGGAGATTTGCGTGGAGCCCAGATCGAAGGAGATTATCAGTGTCTTGTATGTCTTCCATATTCCTAATAATTGCTCCCACAGTTGGATTTCTTCAACCAAGCTGCTTACCTATTGCAGATTCAGTCTTTCCAGCCTAGTGCAGGTCTACAAATTTTGTTTCTGGTGTCCTTTTGACATCTCTTTGTCTTGGCCATAGTGAGTTTGGAATGTGACTGTTTGAGGTTGTGGACAGGTGTCTTTTATACTGATAACAAGTTCCAGCAGGTGCCATTAATACAGGTAACGAGTGGAGGACAGAGGAGCCTCTTAAAGAAGAAGTTACAGGTCTGTGAGAGCCAGAAATCTTGCTTGTTTGTAGGTGACCAAATACTTATTTTCCACCATAATTTGCAAATAAATTCATAAAAAATCCTACAATGTGATTTTCTGGAGAATTTTTTTTCTCATTTTGTCTGTCATAGTTGAAGTGTACCTATGATGAAAATTACAGGCCTCTCTAATTTTTATAAGTGGGAGAACTTGCGCTATTGGTGGCTGACTAAATACTTTTTTGCCCCACTGTATGTCTGTACTTTTCCAGGCAAAACCTACTCAAACTTCAGCAGCACTGATAAGCTTTCACTTCTTTGAACCTCCTTTCCTACTGATCAACCTTTTAACCTCAATAACTCTGCCTCAATTCACATTTTCTTTAATATTATCTATGGAAATAGATATTGGGACCCCAGTGATGACTCCACTAGTATAAGAGAACATTACTTTTAATCTTCTTCCCTTTAAGCTTTTCCATTTGCAGAATCTTCCCTTGCTGAGCCAGGCTAACACAACATATTAACAATCTACCATTTCCAATGAACTAATTTGACTTCACCTATCTCTTTCTCTACAGCGTTGGTTAGTCGGATAGGGTGTAAATGAGGCCCTGTGGTCTTATCAAACACCATCACCACTTTCCACTCCAAAACATTATTACTCTTGCTTCCTACCTTGGCTTTCTTTATACTTTCTTTACTATGCGCACCACTGCTTTCTGTATCATGATATCTCTTCTTCCTATGTCTTTCCACTACAGACCATTCTGGTCCTTGACCCTCATCCTCCCCTTCCATATCATCAAAACTGACACCCATACGGTTCACATTCCAGCACAGCTGTTGATTCTCCAACCTTCTCCATTTCCTCCATTTCGTCCGCACTACTCGCCGCCATTTCGGCTATCAGACTTCGAGACGTGAGTTGAGTGGAGTTGTAGAAGAAGAATGGAGAACAGTAGTATCAAATAATGGAATGATAAAGAAGAAAGTGTTGAAAACTGAAGGGGATGATAAGTATATGTCAGACAAGGATTTGTTTCTTGTTGGGACGCAATTTTTGATAAGGATGGTTATCTGTGAGACCCATTTGGGGTCTCGAAGAAGGTGAATCTTGTGCGGGGAAAAGTAGGATCAATCAGTGACCAGGTCCTGATTAATTGTGTGTCTGAGGAACAAAGGAAGAATGCAGTGGGCATCATGAATAATAATAATAGTAGTATACATGGGGTAGCAGTACGAGGAAATTGAGATAATCAAGTAGCTACCCAGACTAACTATTTAGCAGTCCTTTGGCTTGGGGGTAAAAGCTGTTCAGGAACCTTTTGGTCCCAGACTTAGTGCTCCAGTACCGTTTGTTATGCGGTGGCAGAGAGAATAGCCCTCCGCTTACTGTAGTCCACAATAAGCTCCTTTGTCTTGTCCATGATGAGTGAGAGGTTGTTGTCCTGGCAACAGACTGCCAGGTCTCCGACATCCTCCCTATAGGCCAGGGGTGTCAAACTCAAATACCCAGTGGGCCAAAATGTAAAACCTGAACAAAGTCGCGGGCCAACATTGAACAAATGAACCTTTTAATATGGACCCAAACAAGTTTTGCTTTAACATTGAATATGGAACAAGCATCGCTTATTACCATACAATATATAATTTAATAGTGGAGACATGCAAAATCGAATTTCAAATGAAAAAACACATCAATGGCATTCATTTATTAAATAAATAAAATTTAAATAAAAATCGTATGCCTCTTTTCTATTTGCAGCCTTCTGATTTAAATACCAAAATAAACTTTTTCCAGTGCCGTCGCAGCTCTCATCCACAGCGAGGGAACGCAACGAAATCCTTTTCCCTTTTCCATCAGCTAGTCATACAGATTGGTGGCAAGATCACATGTGGCATCAACTACTGTGTTCCTGCTCAGGCTCACGTTTGAAATGCTTGCTTTTTCGGGCATACGAGGTCACAAACTTTCATCATGCACTTTTTCACGAACTCTCCTCTAAAGGGACGGGCTGATTTTGCGATCTTCTGCTGCCACTATATAAACTAGCCTTTACAGCAGCCTCTTTGTGATGTGTTTTTTGACATATTTCTGTGTGAAACCAACTTCTTTCATCTCCTCTACTTTCTGGTCCTTGAGTTATGTCCAGGTCCTGTATTTGTCATGGTGTTCTCGTTTCATAGTGTCGTCTAATGTTGTACTCTTATACAGCCACGTTGACTCCACAAACAAGACAAACAGGTTTGTCTTTACATATGAAACAGATATTCTGCCTCCCACTTGTCCAGAAACTCCTGTTTTCTTGCCTTTCCTTTTCGCCATTTTTGGGAAGGGATAGCGCGCTGACAGTTGTAAGCGTCTATGTTGCTACTGATACTTGTCACAGAGGAGAGGCGATTCGGTGTCTGTCCTGATTGGCGCGCGCAAACAACAGCAGAGCATTATGGATTCGATAGTATTACGGTGAAGCGCTGTATAATACCGCGGGCCGCTCTAGTAGTAGATTTAGTCATTGTCTCCGCGGGCCAAATATATTACCCACGGCCAAATTTGGCCCGCGGCCAGAGTTTGACACCCATGCTATAGGCTGTCTCAGCGTCTTTGTATCAGGTACCACTTCGTGTCACGGCACAACTTTTTTTTAATAAAAGTTTTTTATTGAATATCGAAATATACAATATACTAGCGTGAAGCCGCGCTTCACAACTACAATACCATCATCCAACAGACTCCCATTCAGAGCGACACACAGAGCATCCAGGGTCAATGCCCTGCTCAAGGGACATTGACAGATTCCCACCAGCCAAAAAACTGAACCGAACCCTCCAGATCCCCCCACAGTTCCCCAACAGCTGTCCCTCATCATTCAGAACCACGCCACATTCCCCCCGCCCAAAGAAGAAAATTTATAAATACAATTCATTTCATTTCCACCCAAGACCCCCAATTGCCACCATCACCAATGAGACCATAACTAAAGAGAAAAAATAAGAAAAAAAGGGAAAAAAAGAAAACAGCAAACAACAATGCAAAAAAATAAAAAAATAAAAAGGACAACTAAAATCATAACAGCAATGCCATCTATACAGTTGAAGTCGGAAGTTTACATACACCTTAGCCAAAAACATTTAAACTCAGTTTTTTACAATTCCTGATGTTTAATCCTAGTAAAAATTCCCTGTCTTAGGTCAGTTAGGATCACGACTTTAATTTAAGAATGTGAAATGTCAGAATAATAGGAGAGATAATTATTTATTTCATATTTTATTTCGCTCATCATATTTCCAGTGGGTCAGAAGTTTACATACATTCAATTAGTATTTGGTAGCATTGCCTTTAAATTGTTTAACTTTGGTTAAATGTTTCGGGTAGCCTTCCACAAGCTTCCCACAATAAGTTGGGTGAATTTTGGCCCATTCCTCCTGACAGAGCTGGTGTAACTGAGTCAGGTTTGTAGGATTCCTTGCTCGCACACGCTTTTTCAGTTCAGCCCACAAATGTTCTATAGGATTGAGGTCAGGGCTTTGTGATGGCCATACTAATACCTTGACTTTGTTGTCCTTAAGCCATTTTGCCACAACTTTGGAAGTATGCTTGGGGTCATTTTTCATTTGGAAGACCCATTTGCGACCAAGCTTGAACTTCCTGACTGATGTCTTGAGAGGTTACTTTAATATATCCACAGAATTTTCCATCCTCATGAAGACATTTATTTTGTGAAGTGCACCAGTCCCTCCTGCAGCAAAGCACCCCCACAACATGATGCTGCCACCCCCGTGCTTCACGGTTGGGATGGTGTTCTTCGGCTTGCAAGCTTCCCCCTTTTTTCTCCAAACATAACGCTGGTCATTATGGCCAAACAGTTCTATTTTTGTTTCATCAGACCAGAGGACATTTCTCCAAAAAGTCCGATCTTTGTCCCCATGTGCAGTTTCAAACCGTAGTCTGGCTTTTTTTATGGCGGTTTTGGAGCAGTGGCTTCTTCCTTTCTGAGCAGACTTTCAGGTTATGTCGATATAGGACTCGTTTAACTGTGGATATAGATACTTTTGTACCTGTTTCCTCCAGCATCTTCACAAGGTCCTTTGCTGTTGTTCTGGGATTGATTTGCAGTTTTCGCACCAAAGTACGTTCATCTCTAGGAGACAGAACGCGTCTCCTTCCTGAGCGGTATGGCGGCTGCGTGGTCCCATGGTGTTTATACTTGCATACTATTGTTTGTATAGATGAACGTGGTACCTTCAGGCGTTTGGAAATTCCTACCAAGTGTAACAGTTTAACTTTACGTCCGTCCCCTCGCGCGAACCAGGGACCCTCTGCACACATCAACAACAGTCACCCACGAAGCGTCGTTACCCATCGCTCCACAAAGGCCGCGGCCCTTGCATAGCAAGGGGAACCACTACTTCAAGGTCTCAGAGCAAGTGACGTCACCGACTGAAAGGCTATTAGCGCGCACCACCGCTAACTAGATAGCCATTTCACATCCGTTACACAAGGATGAACCAGACTTGTGCAAGTCTACAATTTTCTTTCTGAGGTCTTGGCTGATTTCTTTAGATTTTCCCATGATGTCAAGCAAAGAGGCACTGAGTTTTAAGGTAGGCCTGAAATACATCCAGAGGTACACCTCCAATTAACTCAAATTATGTCAATTAGCCTATCAGAAGCTTCTAAAGCTATGACATCATTTTCTTGAATTTTCCAAGCTGTTTAAAGGCACAGTCAACTTAGTGTATGGAAACTTCTGACCCACTGGGATTGTGATACAGTGAAATAATCTGTCTGTAAACAATTGTTGGAAAAATTACTTGTGTCATGCACAAAGTAGATGTCCTAACCGACTTGCCAAAACTATAGTTTGTTAACAAGACATTTGTGGAGTGGTTGAAAAACAAGTTTTAATGACTCCACCTTAAGTGTATGTAAACTTTCGACTTCAACTGTATGTTTGTGTGCATGTCTGGCACTATTACATGTATGTGTGTGTTCTTGTATGCGCTTATTTGAACAAGAGTGTGCGTATATGCATGTGTACAAACACCTGCACGGCATCAGCCTCAGGCAAACTGGCATTAGCTGTAAAATCAGTGTCATTCAAACATACTTTTTTATTATGTTTTATTTTAACTTTATTTTTTACTTTTGTCTTTGACCATCATTCTATCTCCCGCACAGCAACTCCACTCCCACTTGTCTCCAATTCCACATCCCAACCCTCAGCTTCTATCTCGGCTTGCCACCCTCTCGGATTTCTACCAACATATATCTTTCAACTATGTCTGTGATGTTATATGTACAATTTCAATCTATCTAATCGAATGGACATCAACAAGATTGCAAGTTGAAGATAAACTTTTACCAGGAGTATTAGTATATTAGTAGTTGACTGACCCTGGTCTACTCCTCCGACCAGTACTATTTCTATGGTCAATTTACAATGCTATGATTTTCAGCATTCCTGAACCTGAGACCAGAAACAGGCTACCTCAAGGCATACCAAAATAAATGGTCCATTGATTCTGTATCTTCACAACAAAATCGTTCGAGCTTCGATGATTTTATGCCCAAATATTCAATAATTTTGTTCGGGGCAGCAAATCTATATAATAATCTTTAGCTGAAAAGCAACCAGTTCTGAACTTGCGTTGTTTTATACACTGCTCAAAAATAAAGGGAACACTTAAACAACACACAGTAACTCCAAGTCAATCACACTTCGGTGAAATCAAACTGTACAATTAGAAGCAACACTGATTGACAATAAATTTCACATCTGTTTGCAAATGGAATAGACAAAAGTGGAAATGATAGCATAGCAACAGCCGCCAAGAAAAGGAGTGATTCTGCAGTGGTGACCACGACCATTCTCAGATTCCTAATGCCTCCTGGCTGATGTTTTGGTCACTTTGAATGCTGGCGGTGCTCTCACTCTAGATGTAGCATAGACGGAGCTTACAACCCACCAAGTGCTCAGGTAGTGCAGTTCATCCAGGATGGCACATCAATGACGAGCTGTGGCAAAAGGTTTGCTGTGTCGCAGCGTAGTGTCCAGAGCATGGAGGCGACTACCAGAGAGACAGGCCAGTACTTCAGGAAGTGGAGGAGCCGTAGGAGGGCAACAACCCAGCAGCATGACGCTACCTCGCCTTTGTGCAAGGAGAGACTACCAGAGCCTCGCAAAATGACCTCCAGCACGGCCACAACAGTGCATTGTCAAGCATATGGTCTCCACAGGGCTCCTAGCGATCTCATCTCGGTACCTCAATAGCAGTCAGCTACCTCTGGCGAGCACATGGAGGCTGTGCGGCCCCACAAAAATGCCACCCCACACCATGACTCACCACCCGCAAACCGGTCATCGCTGGAGGATGGTGCAGGCAGTCCAGAACGTTCTCCCACGGCGTCTCCAGACTCTGTCACGTCCTGTCACATGTCTCATGTGCTCAGTTGGAACCTGCTCTCATCTTTGAAGTGACAGGGCGCGCCAAAGCGAATTTGCCAATATTGTGTTTCTCTGGCAAATGCCAACGTCCTGCACGTGTTGGGCTGTAAGCACAACCCCCACCTGTGGACGTCGGGCCCTCATTCCACCCTCATGGAGATCTATTTCTGACCGTTTGAGCAACACATGCACATTTGTGCCTGCTGGACGTCATTTTGCAGGGCTCTGGTAGTGCTCCCTCCTTGCACAAAGCGGAGGTAGAGCGGTCCTGCTGCGGTTTGTTCCCTCCTACGGCCTCCTCCACGTCTCCTGAATACCTGCCGTCTCCTATGCGCCTCCTGCTGCTGGACACTACGCTGACAGACACAGCCAACTTTCTTGCCACAGTTCGCACTGATGTTGCCATCCTGATGAGCTGCCACTACCTGAGCCACTTGTGTGGTTGTAGACTCCGTCTCATGCTACCACAGAGTTGAGACACCCCAGCATTCAAAGTGACCAAACATCAGCCAGGAAGCATAGACTGAGAAGTCTGTGTGTCACCACCTGCAGAATCACTCCTTTTTTGGCGGTGTCTTGCAAATTGCCATTAATTTCCACCTTTTTCTATTCCAATTGCAACAACAGCATGTGAAATTATTAGTTCAATCAGTGTTGCTCCTAAGTTGACAGTTTGATTCACAGAAGTGTGATTGACTTGGAGTTACATTGTGTTGTTTAAGTGTTCCCTTTATTTTTTTGAGCAGGTAATATCAACTTATACACCCTTGTACCATGGACACTCCTACATCAAAAATCTCTTCCCAACTATTTTGCCATCTGTATGGCACGTTGTCAACATCCTGGTCCTCAAATGAAACTGTATACTTTCCTATTTATGCTATTTTATTCCATCGCCAGTTTTGAATCCTTATATTGGGCAGACAGACCAGTTCCCTACCTCTCTCCGCTGCCACCCGCCTCCTCCATTTTTGGGTAATGCTCAATCAATTGGTTGTTTACAGCAGACCTTCCGTAAATTCTGATAACCTCCATGAACGACAAACTTCATTCCAACATTTGTCTACCATTCCAATTTACAATATCATTTAAGAACAAAATACCCTTTTCAAACATCTTTCCCATAAATACAGGTATTTTATTAACCAGCACATTTGATTTCAGCCATAATATTTGTTGTAATATTTATTCTATCTTTTCAGGGGAATGAAATTGAAATTGTAGCCAGCTCTGCAATGCTTGTTAGAAAAAGAGAGATATTTTGAAAAAACTATAATTTTCAATTAATCGAAGGCAAAAAGGCAATTTTTATCAATGGATGAGCTTTTCTTAGTAATCTACTTGAGAACCATTTAGGGTTCAAGTAAAACTTTTGAATAAGTGAAACTTTAAAAGAGAGGTTTAGTGCTTTTATATTTAATAATCTCAATCCATCCATATTCATTTTATAGATAGGCACGCTTTATTTTGTCTGGTTTAGCTTCCAAGATAAAGCAAAATATTATTTGCTCATCTGATTTGAAAAAATGAATCATCAGGAGTAGGCAGCGCAATAAATAACTGAGTAAACTGAGATATGACTAAGGAGTTAACCAGGGCAATTTTTCCATAAATAGACAGGTATTTACCTCTCCATGGTTGCAGGATATTTTTTACAGGTTTTCTATTGAAATTCATTGTGGAGAGCTTATTTATATATTTTGTGATATGAATACCAAGTATGTCTACTTCACCACCAGCCCATTTTATAGGTAAACTGCAGGGTAATGTAAAAGTTATATTTTATAAAGATCCAATACGTAATATTGTACACTTATCATAATTCGGTTTTAGTCCAGAGAGTACAGACAAGTTATCTAGATCTTCAATGAGACATTGCAGAGATCTAGCTTGTGGACTTAATATAAAACTTGAGTCATCGGCATACACGGACACCTTTGTTTTTAAGCCTTGGATTTCTAATCCTGTAATGTCGTTATTGGATCAGATTTTAATAGCTAGCATTTCGATGGCCATAACGAATAGATATGGTGACAGCGGACACCCTTGTTTAACTCCTCTTGACAATTCAAAACTCTCTGAGAAGTAGCCGTTATTTACTATTTTACACCTGGGGTTGCTATACGTTATTTTTACCCATTTTATAAGAGAATCATCGAAATTGAAAAAATCCAGGCATTTATAAATAAAATCCAGTCTTACTTTATCAAATGCCTTTTCAAAATCCTCTATAAATACCAGGCCTGGCTTCTTAGATGTTTTATGATGTTCTATTATTTCTAGTAGTTGTCGTATATTATCTCCAATATATTGTCCATGTAAAAAACCTGTCTGGTCAGGATGAACAATACCTGGTAAAACCTTTTTAATTCTGAAAGCTATGCATTTTGCTAGTATTTTTGCATCACATCATTGAAGTCTAAGGGGTCTCCAGTTTTTTAGATAGACTGGGTCTTTATATTTGCCATCTGGATCTCGTTTTAATAATAGAGAAATCAGACCTTCCTGCTGAGTACCTGATAGACTACAATTTCTATAGGAGTAGTTTAAACAATTGAACAATGTATATCAAAAAAGGCTTGATATACCTCTACCGGTATGCCATCAAGCCCTGGGGTTTTTCCAGACTGAAAGGATTTAATAGCCTCAAAAAGTTATTCCTCTGTAATTTGGCCATCACACTGATCTTTCTGTACATTTGTTAATTTTCCATTTTTATATTATTTGGAAAGAATTCCTTACTGTAATCTTCATTTAGTGGGAGGGGATGAGATGGAAAAGAGAACATCTGTCTAAAAATAATTAGCTTCCTCTTTTAAAATATCATTCGGAGAATCATAGACGACTCCGTCTTCAGCAACGAGTTTCTGCAAATTCTTTTTCTTAGCGTTCCTGTATTGGAGATTCAGGAAGAATTATGTGCATTTTTCTCCATATTCCATCCAGTTTGCTTTAATTTTGTAATAGATTACATTAGATCTTTCTTGAATAAGTTCCTCAAGTTCTTTTTGTTTTTCCTCTAACTTCTTTTGTATCTCTGTAGTATCATTTTTATTGCTATCTACCTGTACTATTAGTTCATGGATTTCCTTTGTTAGTCTTGTCTCTTTAGCTAGAAACTGCTTTTTTATTATTGATGAATATTGAATTGAATGACCTCTGGAGGTACATTTAAAGGTATCTCAAACAATAAGGGGATTTGCTGAACCTATATTATACTGTATAAATTCAGTTATAAATTATTTTGTCTTAGTTAAAAATAAGTTGTCCTCCAGTAAACTTTAATTACATTTCCAATATCCCTGTCCACGTGGAAAATCAATAAGAATTATGTGAATGCCAATTAGATGATGATCCGATTGCATTCTGTCTCCTATTAAAACTTTTTTAACCTTTGATGCAAGAGAGAAAGAGACAAGAAAATAGTCAAGACGACTAGCTTGATTAAGTCTCCTCCATGTATATCTCACTAGGTCAGGGTTTTTTAGTCTCCAAATATCAACTATTTCTAATGTGTCCATAATATTTGTGATTTCCTTAAGGGCACGGTGATGATAGTTTCTAGGGTGATTACCTTTACGGTCCATTGAAGTACATAACACTGTGTTATAATCTCCTACCATAATGATATGATCATTTGTATATTGGTATAAATGTTTTCGAAGAAGTAAGGATCATCCTGATTTGTACCATATAGACTAATGAGCCAAATCTCTTTTTCATCCACTTTCATATTCAAAAAGATCCACCTTTCTTGCGAATCATTCCTGACTATTTGCACATTCAGATCAACATTTTTGTTAATTAATATCATCACACCCTTTGAGTTCCTTTGTCCATGACAGAAAATGATTTCAACACCCCATTCCTTTTCCCACGCAACTTCATCTAAGGATGTAGAGTGAGTTTCCTGTAAACAATAGATGTTATATTCCTTTTCTTTTAGCCACGTAAAGACTGATCTTCTTTCTTTTAATAATCTGCTAAACCATTACAGTTATAACTGGCTATACTTATTTCACCCCTTACCATAAGTAAATACTATTCTCAGTCTAAATTGACCATAATTAGTGCTTGTAAAGTTACTGCCATCAGAGGTGTTATGACGGTCAAAATTAGAGCTTTCAAATGTCTGATATTTAGAAATCAAGAAATAGGTTCTAGCAATATTTGTTTTATTCCCTTGCCTGTTTGTTTGCCTGTGAGCCAATGCCACAGATGTTGGAAAATTGAGACAAGATATTATGTGTGTAGTAAATCTGAATAGGTTGATGTGTATGATATTGGATGTGATTTAGTGAGTGTGTACGATGTAAGACTATAATGTGAGTAAGAGTAAGACTATAATGTGTGCTGTCCAAATAAATAATAACACATCCCATTTCCATAGCAACTGACGTTTTACATCATCATGAAAGAGACCTTGCATTACTCGGCAAACTTGATGATGGTGTTGGAGTCGTGAGTGACCACGCAGTTGTGGGTGAACAGGGAGTACAGGAGGGGACTAAGCACGTACCGCTGAGGGGCCCCTGTGTTGAGGGTCAGCGTGGCGGATGTGTTGTTACTTATCCTCACCACCTGCTGGCGGCCCGTCAGGAAGTCCAGGATCCAGTTGCAGAGGGAGGTGTTCAGTCCCAGGAAACTTAGCTTAGTGATGAGCTTGGAGGGCACTATGGTGTTGAACGCTGATGTACATAGGTGTTCCTTTTGTCCAGGTGGGAAAGGGCAATGTGGAGTGCAATAGAGATTGTGTCATCTGTGGATCTGGTTGGGCAGTATGCAAATTGGAGTGGGTCTAGGGATTCTGGGATGATGGCGTTAATGTCAGCCATGACCAGCCTTTCAAAGCATTTCATGGTTACAAATGTGACTGCTACGGGTCGGTAGTCATTTAGACAGGTTACCTTGGCGTTCTTGGGCACAGGGACTATGGTGATCTGCTTGAAACATGTAGGTATTACAGACTGGTTCAGGGAGAGGTTGAAAATGTCAGTGAAGACATGGGCCGGGTACGCATCCTGGTAATCCGTTTGGCCCTGCGGCCTTGTGAATGTTAACCTGTTTAAAGGTCTTACTCACATCGGCTATGAAGAGCGTGATCACACAGTCGTTTGGAACAGCTAGGACTCTCAAGCATGGTTCAGTGATGCTTCACTCGATGCGAGCATAGAAGGCATTTAGCTCTTCTTGTAAGCTCGCGTCACTGGGAAGCTCTCGGCTGGATTTCCCTTTGTAATCCTTGATAGTTTGCAAGCCCTGCCTCATCCGATGAGCGTCAGAGCCGGTGTCGTAGGATTCAATCTTAGTCCTGTATTGACACTTTGCCTGTTTGATGGTTCATCGGAGGGCATTATAGGATTTCTTATAATTGTCAAGATTATTGTCCTTCTCCTTGAAAGCAGCATCTCTAGCCTTTAGCTCAGTGCAGTTGTTGCCTATAATCTATGGCTTCTGGTTGGGATATGTTCGTACTGTTACTGTGGATACGACATTGTCAATGCACTTATTATGGAAGACTGTGACTGATGTGGTAAACTCCTCAATGCCATCGGATGAATACCGGAACATATTCCAGTCTGTGCTAGCGAAACTGTCCTGTAAATTAGCATCCAAGTCATCGGACCACTTCTGTATTGAGCGCGCCACTGGTACTTCCTGTTTGAGTTTTTGCTTTGTCATGGAAATTCTTACACAGGGACACCCAAAGTCAATCTTAAATTAATCATTGTTTATTATCAGTTAACTGGAGAGGTTCCAACAAACTTGATACACCATAGTGAACGTCTGTCAGGAGCTCTAACGGGTCCCTTATATTCTGGTTACAGACACGTTACATAGACATAGTTTATAGGGTTGGTTCCGGCATGTCTCTGGCACCGTCTCCTATCTTAACTTAAAGAACATATTCTGGGCATTCTGCCAAATACTCTAAATGAGGAGGTCATGACGCCACCCCCTCATATCTTTACCAGGCACAGGCAAGAACCAATTATTGTTTATGACAACAAAGCCAAGATGCACAAAGTAAAATTTCCTTCACAGCTTGTAAACAGGAATCAGTATAGAGTTATGGTCAGATGTGCCAAATGGAGGGTGAGGGAAAATTTTGTATGCATCTCTGTCTGTGGAGTAAAGGTGATTTAGAGTTTTTTTCCTCTAGTTGCACAGGTGACATGAAGGTAGAAATGAGGTAAAACCGATTTCAGTTTTCCTGCATTAAAATCACCAGTCACTACGAGCGCCGCAATATAACTTTTTGGATGTAGTCTGCCGTAAAACCCCAACAAAGTAGAAGAAAAACGGTAACACAGGTCCTCAAAGATGGAAGGCAGGTGGGAGGAGGCGAGATCAGATGGGACCATTCTAGCCGATGAGAAGGCAGATACGTATGTGATCAACAGGCCATAGAAATAGAGGCCAGCGCCATTGAGGCTATCTCCATTTTAAAGTAGTACATTTTCTTCTTCTTCCTTGGCTGATTGCTCCCAACTCATAGGAATCCCCACACAGTTAACTAGTTTAAAATGGTGAAAGCTCTCAATGGCAATGTTCACACTAAAACGGCTTATATCCATGATGAGCATCTATCTCTATGACAACAGGCACAACTCCAATATAAAATAGTTTTTTTCAAAGTTGCCGAGATGTCATGTGCTCAAACTTATGTCAGTGCATTCAGAAGAACCTAACCATTACGAAACTTCTAGTTGATCAAATAAGCCTTGCGTAGCAAATTAGCAATTACATTTTTGGTTGACCAAATCCGACACTTTCATTGACCTCCAAACAAAATTCCTCACTTCGTGGGCTTATTATCACGGACAGATTTTGGGTGGAGTAACGCCTTAATCACACCGGCAGCGTCATTGTGTTTTAGTACACCAATGGAACGCTGCGTTTGCCTTGCAGCATTGCAGATGCACTTGCAGTGCATTCTGTGTGGTGCATGCGTTGGATTTATCGAACGTATGCATCAAATTGTATGCACACACGGATTGACAGAAATGGTAGCAGTAGGTGAATGTTGAACTTTTGTTGCACACATATCCAGATGATGCTGCGTACCATTTTGTGCAATGAAGCTGTCAGTGTGATCGAGGCGTAAAAATCACTTCGCCTCTTTCTCTCTGGTTGCATTCATGTGCTTTTTGGTAGGAATAATTCTTCAACCAATAAGATTATAGCTTGATAAGCTTGTTAACAATGGGCTTGTTTGAGTGGTAAGGCGAAGGGAACCGACTGTAGACTTTCGACTGTAGACTTCAAAAAAAAAAATGTAGGAGTGAAGTTGGGGGAGGTGCATCTGTGACAGCCGAAAGTCGTAAGGACACTGTAGTGGATCTCCAACAGCAAGGCTCAGCTCAACATGGCAGTGTCAACATCAGTGGAGGCTGCTCAGGGGAGGACGGCTCATAATAATGGCTGGAAAGGAGCAAATGGAATGGCATCAAACACATGGAACCCATGTGTTGGATGTATTTGATAACATTCCACTGATTCCACTCCTGCCATTACCATAAGCTTGTCCTCCCCAATTCAGGTACCACCAACCCCCTGTGGTCAACATAGCTGTTATTGTTTATAAAGGTTTGTCTATATAATGTCAAAATAAACTTTTCTCCACCCCCATATCACACACTCACAAACTGGAAAAACTATTTGTGTACAATTAATTTGTTAGAGAGAGGTCTCAAATATCACTTTTCATTTGTATCCCCTGTAGCTTTAGAATCATGCAAAGTTGGTTTCTTTTTTCATCACATATTTGGCTGCATTTGTTGGAGACTGTGAAGAGACCCCTGGTGGCATGTTTTGTGGGGTATGCTTGGGTGTCTGAGCTGTGTGCTAGATGTTTGAACAGACAGCTTGGTGCTTTCAACATGTCAATACCTCTCATAAAGAGAAGTAGTGATGCAATTAATCTCTGCAATCAATCGCTCCTCTACTTTGAGCCATGAGAAATTGACATGTCATTGATGTTAGCTCTCCGTGTACATTTTAGGGACAGCCATGCTGCTCTGTTCTGTGTCAACTGTAATTTGCCTATGTCCCTCTTTGTTGCACTTGACCATATGACTGGGCAGTAGTCCAGGTGTGACAAAACTAGGGCCTGGAGGACTCGTTTTGTTGACAGCAATGTCAAGAAAGCAGAGCAGCGCTGTTACGGACAGACCTCTCCCCATTGTAGCTACTGTTTCATCAATGTTTTGACCATGACAGTTTACAATCCAGGGTTACACCAAGCAGTTTAGTCTCAACGTGCTTAATTTCCACATTTTTCATTAAAAGATTTAGTTGAGGTTTAGGATAGACCGCTGCTCTGAGTCATGGCATGTTATGTGGTGCTCCCACTACAACTCGTCTGGAAACCATGCAGTTTATTAGGCTACAGATTAAATGAACTTCACAGGGTGGTGAAGTTGCATGACCTTGATTATAATTTCCAATAAATATTGATGGTCTTATTCTGGTGACATGAGCATCAATGCGTGCTTGGCTGCAATTATTTTGTCCACAATAATCTCATCATGTAGGCTATAGTCCTACCCACACTATCTGCGAGCTGTTCATGTAAGGAGTGCGCTGAGAGTCGGGAAGCAAGTTCAGGGAGTGAGTGTTTCAATAAATAAAATGCAACTAAATACAAAACAAGAAACACAAACAACACACCGACATGACACTGGAACAGAAACAATAACGCCTGGGGAAGGAACCAAAGGGAGTGACATATATAGGGAAGGTAATCAGGGAGGTGATTAAGTCCAGGTGAGTCTGAAGACGTGCAGGTGCGCATAACGATGGTGACAGGTGTGCGCCATAACGAGCAGCCTGGTGACCTGGAGGCTGGAGAGGGACCCGCTCCCCGACGCGCGGCTCCAGCTGCAGGACGCCGACCAAAATGACGATCCTGGAGATCAGCAGCGGACCAGTCACCTCCGCTGAGGCGCGGGAAACCTGTCAATCTGGCTGAGACGCGGTAGCATGGCGACCTAGCGCGCCGGAGAGAGAGCATACGTGACGGTACCCCCTTCCCGGCGCGTTCAGCTCCAGCTTCAGGACGCCAACCAAAGGGACGATCCCGGGGATCAGGAGCGGACCGGTCACTCCTGCTGATGCGCGGGAACCTGACAGACCGGCTGAGGCAGGGGAGCCTGGCGATCCGGCAAACGCATGAGAGCCTGACGAGCCGGTGGAAGCAGGGGAGCCTGGCGATCCGGCAAAGGTGCGCGTAACGGTGGTGACAGGTGTGCGCCATAATGAGCAGCCTGGTGACCTAGAGGCCGGAGAGGGAGCACACGTGACAGTTGACTAGAGTGCATACTCGCTATTAGGGTTGCACATTTTGGGGAATATTCAGAGGTGGAAACTTTCAGTGGGAATTAAAGGGGAATTTATGGGAATTAACGTAAATAATTCATATTAATACCATTTAAATGTATATGTTTTTTGCATTTGATATATTTATCATATAATATGGAGACAAACATAAACCTTTTACCTTATCATAAGTAAATATAATTGCAAATGTTTAAATCCTTCCCATAGAAATAAAAAAACTTTAATTAAATGTGTTGACTCTTCACATGGGATGATTTCACTAAACAACAAAAGAAAGGGAATATTGAATGATCCCCAATGATCCATCGCATATCAACATATATCTGTAAAATGATAGACTAGAAACTAAAGCTTTGGTTGTCTTCCTCTCAGGCTTCCATGTCTTCTCCCTGGACCTCCTCAATGTCCACCGAGAACATCAGACTGAGGCCTCATCTTCACTGTCACTTTCCAACCTTGTTGAGGATGGCTCATTGTTAGGCTCAAAATGCCTCAAATTTGGCACGTGGAAAATTTGGCCTCATCCAGGCCAAGGTGGTAAGACACGGTAGTGATGACACCATAGGCCTTGTTGATCTCTGCACCAGACAGGATGCTCTTGCCAGCATACTTGGGGTCCAACATGTACGCTGCGGCGTGTTTGGGCTTCAGGCAGAAGTCTTCACACTTTTTGATGTATTTCAGAACTGCAGTTTCCTCTGCCTGGTGCAACAGTGAAGTGGGCAGGGCGGTACGTATTTCTTCTCTTACATCTTCAAGCCGAGTCTGAACATCAGACAGGATGGCATTGTCTCCCTCAATCCATGCAATGGCAACTGCTATAGGTTTCAGGAGTTTCAGGCTGCTTACCACTCTCTCCCAAAATACATCATCCAGGAGGATCCTCTTGATGGGGCTGTCCATATCGTCAGACTGCGATATGGCCATTTCTTGGAGAGACTCCTTCCCCTCCAGGAGACTGTCAAACATGATGACGACACCAGCTTCAATGTGGTGCTCTTATTCTTCTCACTTTGCTTGGTGAGGTAGATTGCTGCAATAACTTGATGACCCTTCACATACCTAACCATTTCTTTGGCTCTCTTGTAGAGTGTATCCATTGTTTTCAGTGTCATGATGTCCTTGAGGAGCAGATTCAATGCATGAGCAGCACAGCCAATGGGTGTGAAGTGAGGGTAGGACTCCTCCACTTTAGACCAATCAGCCTTCATGTTCGCAGCATTGTCTGTCACCAGTGCAAATACCTTCTGTGGTCCAAGGTCATTGACTACTGCCTTCAGCTCATCTGCAATGTAGAGACCGGTGTGTCTGTTGTCCCTTGTGTCTGTGCTCTTGTAGAATACTGATGAGGGGTGGAGATGATGTAGTTAATTATTCCTTGCCCACGAACATTTGACCACCCATCAGAGATGATTGCAATACAGTCTCCTTTCTCTATGATTTGCTTGACCTTTACTTGAACTCTGCTGAAGTCTGCATCCAGCAAATTAGTAGATAAAGCATGTCTGGTTGGAGGGGTGTATGCTGGGCGAAGAACATTCAGAAATCTCTTCCAATACACATTGCCTGTGAGCATCAGAGGTGAACCAGTTGCATACACAGCTCGAGCATGACATTCATCAGCATTTCTCTGACTACGTTCCTCCATTGAGTCAAAAACAACTTCTGATTCCAGGAGGACCATGAGCTGTTGTTATCGATAAGGTGTCTGATTCATCATTTTCACCTTGAATAGAAGTAGAGGGACTTTTGTCAGAGGTTGCTTGTTGTGAATGCTGAGGGAACTTTATGCACTTGGCATGATGATTCTGCATCTTTGTTGCATTCTTCACATATGATTTGGCACAGTATTTGTAAATGTACACAGCTTTTCCTTCTACATGAGCTCCAGTGAAATGTCTCCACACATCAGATAGTGCCTGTGGCATTTACCTGTAAAGATTAGAAATAAATGAGTAAAAAAACAAAATACAATTCCATTTACAGATAAATAGTAAAGCAGTTAGATTAAACAACTCCTTTGTAAGATAAATGTTTTAAAATGAAACCTGTATGGAAACAGGTGAATTAACACTCCTCAGTTAGCAGGCTCAAGCAAGCTAAAACCCACATTGTAGCAAAAACTAACTAGCTGAAATTGTTAACAAGTTAGAAATGATTTAAACACACTTTGCTGTAGGCTACTATTTACTAGTTAACAAAAGAATCATGTATGTCATATAAAATATATTCACCCCACCCAGTATTGCAATCAAAACTTACGAGAAAGTATGTAGTCCTTGGCTCAGACACTGTAGTAGTGTGGGCTCAATAGCATCTCATTGGTATGCAAGATCTTGAGAATCAGCTGTACATGTGATGGAAGAGTGTACTGCACATGTACTGGAAGAATGAACTGTGCATGCAGAGGGTTGCAATTCCATTGATTTGGGAAAAGTTTAACCAAAATATGCCACAAGACCTAGAATTGCCTTATGTGTATCCCACAAAAAAGGTTCACTGTTATATGCCAACTTTTTTTGATCAATTGAAGCAAAAGTCCCCAAATTCTGGGGCTTAACTTCCCATGGAATATTTCCAGACAATTCCGGGGATGAGGTAGTTGGGTGGGCTATTTACAGATGGGCTATGTACAGGTGCAATGATCGGTAAGCTGCTCTGACAGCTGATGCTTAAAGTTAGTGAGGGAGATATAAGTCTCCAGCTTCAGTGATTTTTGCAATTCGTTCCAGTCATTGGCAGCAGAGAACTGGAAGGAAAGGCGGCCAAACGAGGAGTTGGCTTTGGGGGTGAAGAGTGAAATATACCTGCTGCAGCGTGTGCTATGGGTGGGTGCTGCTATGGTGACCAGTGAGCTGAGATAAGGCAGGGCTTTACCTAGCAAAGACTTATAGATGACCTGGAGCCATTGGGTTTGGCGACGAATATGAAGCGAGGGCCAGCCATCGAGAGCATACAGGTCGCAGCGGTGGGTAGTATATGGGGCTTTGGTGACAAAACGGATGGCACTGTGATAGACTACATCCAATTTGCTGAGTAGAGGGTTGAAGGCTAATTTGAAAATGACATCGTCGAGGATCGGTCGAATATTCAGTTTTACGAGGGTATGTTTGGCAGCATGATTGAAGGATGCTTTGTTGCGAAATAGGAAGCCGATTCTAGATTTAATTTTGGATTGGAGATGCTTAATGTGAGTCTGGAAGGAGAGTTTACAGTCTAAACAGACACCTAGGTATTTGTAGTTGTCCACATATTCTAAGTCAGAACCGTCCAGTGGTGATGCTAGACGTGCGGGCAGCGATCGGTTGAAGAGCATGCGTTTAGTTTTGCCTGCATTTAAGAGCAGTTGGAGGCCACGGAAGGAGTGTTGTAGGACATTGAAGCTTGCTTAGAGGTTTGCTAACACAGTGTCCAAAGAAGGGCCAGAAGTATACAGAATGGTGTCGTCTGCGTAGAGGTGGATCAGAGAATCACCAGCAGCAAGAGCGACATCATTGATGTATATAGAGAAAAGAGTCGGCCCGAGAATTTAACCCTGTGGCACCCCCATAGAGACTGCCAGAGGTCCGGACAACAGGCCCTCCGATTTGACACACTGAACTCTATCAGAGAAGAAGTTGGTGAGGCAGTCATTAGAGAAACCAAGGCTGTTGAGTCTGCCGATAAGAATGCAGTGATTGACAGAGTCGAAAGCTTTGGCCAGGTCGATGAATATGGCTGCACAGTATTGTCTTTTATCGATGGCGGTTATGATATTGTTTAGGACCTTGAGCATGGCTGAGGTGCACCCATGACCAGCCCGGAAACCAGATTGCATAGCGGAGGAGGTACGGTGGGATTCGAAATGGTCGGTGATCTGTTTTTTAACTTGGCTTTCGAAGACTTTAGAAAGGCCAGGGTAGGATAGATATAGGTCTGTAGCAGTTTGGGTCTAGAGTGTCACCCCCTTTGAAGAGGGGGATGACCGCGGCAGTTTTCCAATCTTTGGGAATCTCAGCTGATATGAAAGAGAGGTTGAACAGGCTAGTAATAGGGGTTGCAACAATGGCGGCAGATAATTTAAGAGAGGGTCCAGATTGTCTAGCCCAGCTGATTTGTAGGGGTCCAGATTTTGCAGCTCTTTCAGAAAATCAGCTATCTGGATTTGGGTGAAGGAGAAATGGGGGAGGCTTGGGCAAGTTGCTGTTGGGGGTGCAAAGCTGTTGACCGGGGTAGGGGTAGCCAGGTGGAATGCATGGCCAACCGTAGAAAAATGCTAATTGAAATGATTGATTTTCATAGATTTATCGTTGGTGACAGCGTTTCCTAGCCTCAGTGCAGTGGGCAGCTGGGAGGAGGTGCTCTTATTCTACATGGACTTTACAGTGTCCCAGAACGTTTTGGAGTTTGTGCTACAGGATGCAAATTTCTGTGTATATTGGTTCCAAACTTTCCTGAAAAGTTGCATATCGCTGGGGCTATTTGATGAAAATGCAGTACGCCACAGGATGTTTTTGTGCTGGTCAATGGCAGTCAGGTCTGGAGTGAACCAAGGGCTATATCTGTTCTTAGTACTACATTTTTTGAATGGGACATGCTTATTTAAGATGGTGAAGAAAGCACTTTTAAAGAATAACCAGGCATCCTCTAATGATGGAATGAGGTCAATTACCTTCCAGGATACCCAGACCAGGTCGATTAGAAAGGCCTGCTCGCTGAAGTGTTTTAGGGAGCGTTTGACAGTGATGAGGGGTCCTGTTAGGAACGCAGGCAATGAGGCGGTACAAACTCTAAAGATAGATGGGGGACAATTAATTCACATATGGTGTCCAGGGCACAGCTGGGG
Source organism: Salvelinus sp. IW2-2015 (assembly GCF_002910315.2). NCBI lineage: Eukaryota > Metazoa > Chordata > Actinopteri > Salmoniformes > Salmonidae > Salvelinus > Salvelinus sp. IW2-2015. The sequence continues at coordinate 12,016,040 of NC_036853.1, forward strand.
GCTGAGGGGGGTCTATAACAAGCGGCAACAGTGAGAGACTTATTTCTGGAAAGGTGGATTTTAAAAGTAGAAGCTTGAACTGTTTGGGCACAGACCTGGATAGCATGACAGGCCTCTGCAGGCTATCTCTGCAGTAGATTGCAACTCCACCCCTTTGGCAGTTCTATCTTGGCGGAAAATGTTGTAGTTGGGGATGGAAATTTCAGAATTTTTGGTGGCCTTAAGCCAGGATTCAGACACGGCTAGGACATCAGGGTTGGCGGAGTGTGCTAAAGCAGTGAATAAAACAAAACTTAGGGAGGAGGCTTCTGATGTTAAAATGCATGAAACCATGGCTTTTACGGGGGCTACAGGGCCTGGGTTAACCTCTACATCACCAGAGGAACAGAGGAGGAGTAGGATAAAGGTACGGCTAAAGGCTATAAGAACTGTTTGTCTAGTGCGTTGGGGACAGAGAATACATTTCTGGGCATGGTAGAATAGATTCAAGGCATAATGTACAGACAAGGGTATGATAGGATGTGAGTACAGTGGAGGTAAACCTAGGCGTTTAGTGACGATGAGAGAGATTTTGTCTCTGGAGGGACAAGTTAAGACAGGCGAGGTCTCTGCATATGTGGGGTGGGACGAAAGAGCTATCTAAGGTGTTTTGAGCGGCACTGAAGGCTCTACAGTGAAATAAAATAGTAAAAACTAGCCAAGACAGCAGTAGACAAGGCATATTGACATTAGAGAGAGGGATAAAGCAATCACAGTTGTTGATCAGGAGAGCTAAGACAACAACGGGTAAATGGCGATGAATGGGCAGAGCGGGTTTGTTAGGTACATACAGAACCTGAGTTTGAGGCTGGGGACGACAGGTAAACAAAATGAGGTACCGTGTTATTCAAACAGTCCAGGGGGCATCAGCTGTGTAGCCGAGTGATCACCGGGTCAAAAAAGCAGCAATAGGTGAGTTAGGGTGCTGTTCGGTAGTAACTACTATGCTAGGCAAGCAGGGGACACAGCGTTCAGAAAAGCTATGGGGACGACGTCCTCGATGCACTTATTGATGAAGCCAGTGACTGATGTGGTGTTCTACTCAATGCCATTGGAAGAATCCTGGAACATATTCCAGTCTGTGCCAGCAAAGTAGTCCTGTAGTTTAGCATCTGCTTCATATCACCACTTTTTTACAGACCGAGTCACTGGTGCTTCCTGCTTTAATTTTTGCTTGTAAGCAGGAATCAGGAGGATGCTGCCTGTGTATCAATATCACAACCTTTTGTGATAAAGGTGTACTTCTTCTTCTCCTTTGTTTTATACTTTCTTTATTTGACAATAGTTTTCCATAATCTCAGATCCTACAGACCCATTATTATTGATGATAACACCACCCAAATCCTTATGACACCAATGCCATTGCTATATTGTGTGGGAGGCAGAATAGTTACGGTGCATTCGTAAAGTATTCAGACCCCTTCACTTTTCCCACATTTTGTTTCGTTACAGCCTTATTCTAAAATGTATTTTTTTTAAATTCCCCTCATCAATCTGCACACAATACCCCAAAATGATAAAGCAAAAATGGGTTTTTCATTTGTTTTGCAAATGTATTAAAAATTAAAAACAGAAATAGATTATTTACATAAGTATTCAGACCCTTTGCTATGAGACTCGAAATTGAGCAACTTCGATTGGAGTCCACCTGTGGTAAATTCAATTGATTGGACATGATTTGGAAAGGCACACACCTGTCATGAGGTCGGAGGAATTGTCCGTAGAGCTCCAAGACAGGATTGTGTCAAGGCACAGATCTGGGGAAGGGTACCAAAACATTTCTGTAGTGTTGAAGGTCCCCAAGAACACAGTTGCCTCCATCATTCTTAAATGGAAGAAGTTTGGAACCACCAAGACTCATCCTAGAGCTGGCTGCCTGGCCAAACAGAGCAATCAGGGGAGATGGGCCTTGGTCAGGGAGGTGACCAAGAACCCGATGTTCACTCTGACAGAGCTCCAGAGATCCTCTGTGGAGATGGTATAACCTTCTAGAAGAACAACCATCTCTGCAGCACTCCACTAAGCAGGCCTTTATGGTGGATTGGCCAGACGGAAGCCACTCCTCAGTAAAAGGCACATGCCAGCCTGCTTGGAGTTTGCCAAAAGGCACCTTAAGGACTCAGACCATGAGATGAAAACCTGCTCCAGAGCACTCAGGACCTCAGACTGGGGCAAAGGTTCACCTTCCAACAGGACAATGAACCTAAGCACAAAGTCAAGGAAACTGAAGAGTGTCTTCAGCACAAGTCTCTGAATGTCCTTGAGTGGCCCAGACAGAGCCCTGACTTGAACCCATTCAAACATCTCTGAAGAGACCTGAAAATAGCTGTGCAGCTCCCCATCCAACCTGACAGTGTTTGAGATGATCTTCAGACAAGAATGGGATAGCAAATGACGCTGGAGGTGATGGCTGCCGTTTTACGGGCTCCTAACCAACTGTGCTATTTTGTTTGTTTTTTCGCATTGTTTGCATTATTTGTGTACTTCTTTTGTACATAATGTTACTGCTACCGTCTCTTATGACCGAAAATAACTTCTGGACATCAGAACAGCGATTACACACCTCGAACTGGACTAAGATTTTTTCTTTAACGAGTCCAACATGAAGGATATACTGCTTTCTCGGGGAACTGGCCCAAATCTCCTTCCTCAGCGTGAGGAAAAGACGAAGAAAAAGAGGGCGGAGGTCGGGCTGCCTTTTGAGAATTCTTAGGCAAGTGAGTAAACCTCCGCTACCATCCGTTCTATTGGCCAATGTGCAATCATTGGAAAACAAAATGGATGATATACGAAATACTATCCTACCAACGGGACATTAAAAACTGTAATATCTTATGTTTCACCGAGTCATGGCTGAACAAAGACACGGATAATATAGAGCTGCAAGATTTTCCATGCATCGGCAGGACAGAGAAGCTACATCTGGTAAAACGAGGGGCGGGAATGTGTGTCTATTTGTCAATAACAGCTGGTGCGTGATGTCTAATATTAAAGAAGTCTCGAGTACCTAATGATAAACTGTAGACCACACTATCTACCAGGAGAGATCTCATCAATATTATTCATAGCCGTCTATTTAACACCACAGACCGATGCTGGCACTAAGACCGCACTCTACGAGCTGTGTAAGGCCATAAGCAAACAAGAAAATAGTAGTAGTCATATCTTCATAGTCATTTCCGGTCATAACGAAGCTGGGCATTTCCGGTCACAACTTGCAGACTTGTTTGCATGTTGCTGTGTGTTTTGTTGCCAACCTTACTTTGCTACCTGACAACTTTACGGTTTTTACTTTTTAATTACCGTTTATATTTTTAGTTTTTCCCTCAKRRWWRTTTTTTTRATTCAACTTTTTCACTCCGGARGCRTTAWCTYGACATGGTTCGTCAGGACRTCRAKCAMCCGAAGCTAAGTAGTAACATTAACATGATGCCTTCTAATTGCAGTCGCTGTACTCATAATATACAGGAGAACGATCGCCTTACGGCGAGGATAGCTGTGCTTCAAGCCCAGCTTCAGACGCAATCGTTAGGCAAGGGTAATTTCAGTGTAGGAAAGGATGAAACAGCGTCTGTGCCACCAGTAAGTACAGATAGTAACGTTAGTACAAATCCCCTCGCACGGTCCCCGCAGCCGGACAACCTTCTCATGGCTTCTGGAGGGAAATGCTGTAGGAATGCTCAACCGGTGTCGCTCATTCAGCCGACAAACTTTCAACCGGTTTTCCCCATTAAGCAGCTAGTCGGAGTCAGAGGCCGAGCCTTCTCTGGTCTCTACTCCTCCCGTTAGGGGGTCTGAGACGCCGAAGCTTCCCACCATTAGCTCTGACTAATTGAAAACCCTAGTCATTGGCGACTCCATTACCCACAGTATTAGACTTAAAACGAATCATCCAGCGATCATACACTGTTTACCAGGGGGCAGGGCTACCGACGWTAAGGCTAARCTGAAGATGGTGCTGGCTAAAGCTAAAACTGGCGAGTGTAGAGAGTATAGAGATATTGTTATCCACGTCGGCACCAACGATGTTAGGATGAAACAGTCAGAGGTCACCAAGCGCAACATAGCTTCAGCCTGTAAATCAGCTAGAAAGATGTGTCGGCATCGAGTAATTGTCTCTGGCCCCCTCCCAGTTAGGGGGAGTGATGAGCTCTACAGCACAGTCTCACAACTCAATCGCTGGTTGAAAACTGTTTTCTGCCCCTCCCAAAAGATAGAATTTGTAGATAATTGGCCCTCTTTCTGGGAGTCACCCACAAACAGGACCAAGCCTGGCCTGTTGAGGAGTGACAGACTCCATCCTAGCTGGAGGGGTGCTCTCATCTTATCTACCAACATAGACAGGGCTCTAACTCATCTAGCTCCACAATGAAATAGGGTGCAGGCCAGGCAGCAGGCTGTTAGCCAGCCTGCCAGCTTAGTGGAGTCTGCCACTAGCACAGTCAGTGTAGTCAGCTCAGCTATCCCCATTGAGACCGTGTCTGTGCCTCGACCTAGGTTTGGCAAAACTAAACATGGCGCTGTTCGCCTTAGCAATCTCACTAGAATAAAGACCTCCTCCATTCCTGCCATTATTGAAAGAGATCGTGATACCTCACACCTCAAAATAGGGCTACTTAATGTTAGATCCCTCACTTCAAATGCAGTTATAGTCAATGAACTAATCACTGATCATAATCTTGATGTGATTGGCCTGACTGACACATGGCTTAAGCCTGATGAATCTACTGTGTTAAATGAGGCCTCGCCTCCTGGTTACACTAGTGACCATATTCCCCGTGCATCCCGCAAAGGCAGAGGTGTTGCTAACATTTACGATAGCAAATGTCAATTTACATCAACAAAAAATAAGTTTTCGTCTTTTGAGCTTCTAGTCATGAAATCTATGCAGCCTACTCAATCACTTTTATAGCTACTTATTACAGGCCTCCTGGGCCATATACAGTTCCCTGAATTCCTATCGGACCTTGTAGTCATAGCAGATAATATTCTAATTTTTTGTGATTTGAATATTCACATGGAAAAGTCCACAGACCCACTCCAAAAGGCTTTCGGAGCCATCACCGACTCAGTGGGTTTTGTCCAACATGTCTCTGGACCTACTCACTGCCACAGTCATACTCTGGACCTAGTTTTGTTCCATGGAATAAATGTTGTGGATCTTAATGTTTTTCCTCATAATCCTGGACTATCGGACCACCATTTTATTACGTTTGTAATCGCAACAAATAAGACAAGACCCCAACCAAGGAGCATCAAAAGTCGTGCTATAAAATCTTAGACAACCCAAAGATTCCTTGATGCCCTTCCAGACTCCCTCTGCCTACCCAAGGACGTCAGAGGACAAAAATCAGTTAACCGCCTAACTGAGGAACTCAATTTAACCTTGCGCAATACCCTAGATGCAGTTGCACCCCCAAAAACAAAAAACATTTGTCATAAGAAACTAGCTCCCTGGTATACAGAAAATACCCGAGCTCTGAAGCAAGCTTCCAGAAAATTGGAAAACTGGAAGTCTTCCGACTAGCTTGGAAAAACAGTACCATGCAGTAACAAAGAGCCCTCACTGCTGCTCGATCATCCTATTTTTCCAACTTAATTGAGGTAAATATGAACAATCCGAAATTTCTTTTTGACACTGTCGCAAAGCTAATTAAAAAGCAGCATTCCCCAAGAGAGGATGGCTTTCACTTCAGCAGTAATAAATTCATGAACTTCTTTGAGGAAAAGATAATGATCATTAGAAAGCAAATTACGGACTCCTTTTTAAATCTGCGTATTCCTCTAAAGCTCAGTTGTCCTGAGTCTGCACAACTCTGCCAGGACCTAGGATCAAGAGAGACACTTAAGTGTTTTAGTGCTATATCTCTTGACACAATGATGAAAATAATCATGGCCTCTAAACCTTCAAGCTGCATACTGGACCCTATTCCAACTAAACTACTGAAAGAGCTGCTTCCTGTGCTTGGCCKTCCTATGTTGAACATAATAAACGGCTCTCTATACACCGGAATTGTACCAAACTCACTAAAAGTGGCAGTAAACCTTGACCCAGAAAATATAAAAAACTATCACCCTATATCGAATCTTCCATTCCTCTCAAAAAAAATTGAAAAAGCTGTTGCGCAGCAACTCCCTGCCTACCTGAAGATAAACAATGTATACGAAATGCTTCAGTCTGGTTTTAGACCCCATCATAGCACTGAGACTGCACTTGTGAAGGTGGTAAATTACCTTTTAATGGTGTCAGACCGAGGCTCTGCATCTGTCCTCGTGCTCCTAGACCTTAGTGCTGCTTTTGATACCATCAATCACCACATTCTTTTGGAGAGATTGGAAACCCAAATTGGTCTACACGGACAAGTTCTGGCCTGGTTTAGATCTTATCTGTCGGAAAGATATCAGTTTGTCTCTGTGAATGGTTTGTCCTCTGACAAATCAACTGTAAATGTCGGTGTTCCTCAAGGTTCCGTTTTAGGACCACTATTGTTTTCACTATATATTTTACCTCTTGGATGTCATTCGAAAACACAATGTTAACTTTCACTGCTATGCGGATGACACACAGCTGTACATTTCAATGAAACATGGTGAAGCCCCAAAATTGCCCTCGCTAGAAGCCTGTGTTTCAGACATAAGGAAGTGGATTGCTGCAAACTTTCTACTTTAAACTCGGACAAAACAGAGATGCTTGTTCTAGGTCCCAAGAAACAAAGATCTTCTGTTGAATCTGACAATTAATCTTGATGGTTGTACAGTCGTCTCAAATAAAACTGTGAAGGACCTCAGCGTTACTCTGGACCCTGATCTCTCTTTTGACGAACATATCAAGACTGTTTCAAGGACAGCTTTTTCCATCTACGTAACATTGCAAAAATCAGAAACGTTCTGTCCAAAAATGATGCAGAAAAATTAATCCATGCTTTTGTTACTTCTAGGTTAGACTACTGCAATGCTCTACTTTCCGGCTACCCGGATAAAGCACTAAATAAACTTCAGTTAGTTCTAAATACGGCTGCTAGAATCCTGACTAGAACAAAAAAATGTGATCATATTACTCCAGTGCTAGCCTCCCTACACTGGCTTCCTGTTAAGGCAAGGGCTGATTTCAAGGTTTTACTGCTAACCTACAAAGCATTACATGGGCTTGCTCCTACCTATCTTTCCGATTTCGTCCTGCCGTACATACCTACACGTACGCTACGGTCACAAGACGCAGGCCTCCTAATTGTCCCTAGAATTTCTAAGCAAACAGCTGGAGGAAGGGCTTTCTCCTGTAGAGCTCCATTTTTATGGAATGGTCTGCCTACCCATGTGAGAGAAACGCAGACTCGGTCTCATCCTTTAAGTCTTTACTGAAGACTCATCTCTTCAGTTGGTCATATGATTGAGTGTAGTCTGGCCCAGGAGTGTGAAGGTGAATGGAAAGGCTCTGGAGCAACGAACCGCCCTTGCTGTCTCTGCCTGGCCGGTTCCCCTCCACTGGGATTCTCTGCCTCTAACCCTATTACAGAGGCTGAGTCACTGGCTTACTGGTGCTCTTCCATGCCGTCCCTAGGAGGGGTGCGTCACTTGAGTGGGTTGAGTCACTGACGTGATCTTCCTGTCTGGGTTGGCTCACATCAACACCATCATCCCAGATACCCTAGACCCACTCCAATTTGCATACCGCCCCAACAGATCCACAGATGATGCAATCTCAATCGCACTCCACACTGCCCTTTCCCACCTGGACAAAAGGAACATGTATGTGAGAATGCTGTTCATTGACTACAGCTCAGCATTCAACACCATAGTGTCCACAAAGCTCATCAGTAAGCTAAGGACCCTGGGACTGAACACCTCCCACTGCAACTGAATCCTGGACTTCCTGACGTGCCGCCCCCAGGTGGCAAGGGTAGGCAACAACACGTCTGCCCCACTGGGGCCTCTCAGGGGTGCGTGCTTACTCCCCTCCTGTACTCCCCGTTCCCCCACGTCTGTGTGGCCAAATATACGATTCCGACACCATCATTGAGTTTGCTGACGACACAACAGTGGTAGGCCTGATTACCGACAATGATTAGACAGCCTATGTCACGCCGTGATCGGTTTCACCTGTCCTTGTGATTGTCTCCACCCCCTCCAGGTATTTTTGAGCTACAGCCATCTTCGATTCCTTCGAAGCGATTTAAGATAGCATATATTATTACGCTAATGTTGGGAAGGGCGCTCTCATGGGCGACGGCTGTTTGGGAGCAACAATCCACCATTTCTCATCATCTGGAGGACTTTATGGCAGAGGTGAGAAAGATTTTCAATTCTCCGGTATCCGGGAGAGAGGCGGCCCATAAACTGCTGTATTTACGTCAAAATTCTCGTAGTGTGGCAGACTACGCTGTTGACTTTCGCACGTTGGCCGCTGAGAGTGCTTGGAATCCGGAGTCCCTTTTTGATACCTTCCTACACGGACTATCTGAGGAGATAAAGGATGAGCTAGCCGCTCGGGAATTGCTGGTGGACCTGGATTCCCTCATCGCCCTCACCATTAAAATTGATGGGCGGCTAAGGGAACGCAGGAGTGAGAGGAGGTCTGGCATGGGTCACACTCGTTCATCCGCAGTGACTTGCTCATCTTCGAAGGAATCCGGAAGTCCCCGAAGGCAATTTTTCCGAGAGGATCCGAAGCCACCTGAGCTCCCTCGAGAATCATCAGCGACGGGTGAGTCAGATTCTCTGGAACCTCTGCAACTGGGCAGAGCTAGATTATCGCCTAAGGAACGTTCACATAGACAGCTGTTGGAACTCAGCCTGCACTGTGGGGCTGCAGGACATTATATAGCCACCTGCCCAGTTAAGAGACCTATCTCAATAGTAGGCACAAGTACTCTGGTGAGCCAGACTGGGAATCTTCTTAATCCCATTAACCATACTCCTTCCTTTGTTATACTGCTGTGGATGCTACTCTAGTTTCTGAATTAGGTATTCCCACTCAACGTCTCTCTGTTCCCATGAACGCTAGAGCACTGGACGGACTCTCCATTGGTAGAGTTACCCACAGCACTATTCCTGTTAATCTACGGGTTTTAGGAAATCACAGTGAGTCTATACAGCTGCTTCTCATTGAGTCTCCCCATGTTGCAGTTGTTTTGGGATTTTCTTGGCTTAAAAAACACAACCCCGTTATTGATTGGACCACAAGTTAAACCCTGGAATGGAGTCCGTTTTGCCATTCCCATTGCCTCAAAGCAGCACAGCCTTCCCTGAGACAGCCTCCTCAGGGCTTAAGTCAAGTCACGGATTTCTATACCATCCCCACAGAGTACCACCACCTCCTGGAGGTTTTCAGCAAGACACGGGCTACTTCTCTTCCCCTGCATAGTCCTTATGATTGTGCCATTGATCTCCTCCCAGGCACCACACCACCTCGTGGTGGGTTATATTCTCTATCTGGGCCGGAGACCAAGGCCATAGAGGAGTACATAGAGGAGTCTCTAGCTACCAGGGCTGTTCGTCCATCTGCTTCTCCTGCCGGCGCAGGGTTTTTCTTTGTGGAAAAGAAGGACAAGACCCTGTGTCCGTGCATTGACTACCGGGGTCTTAATGATATTACGATTAAGAATCGTTACCCCCTACCACTCCTCTCCTCTGCTTTTGAACCTCTCCAGGGGGCCACCATTTTTTCCAAGCTGGACCTTCGGAATGCCTACCACCGGGTTTGGATACGCGAAGGAGATGAGTGGAAGACAGCATTCAACACAGCCAGCGGACACAGCCATGAGTCTGTCTTCCAGGCCCTTGTAAAAAATGTGCTCCGGGACATGCTAAACCAGTTTGTGTTCGTAAACCTTGACAACATCCTGTTTTTCTACCGGTCTGCCCAAGAACATGTTCTGCATGTCCGACAGGTCCTTCAGCGCCTCCTGGAGAACCAATTGTTAGTAAAAGCCGAGAATTGTGAGTTCCACCGCTCTACCATCTCCTTTCTAGAATATGTCATTGCTGAGGGAAATGTTCAGATGGATACTGGAAAGGTGAAAGCAGTGGTAGATTGGCCTCAACCCACACCCAGGGTGCAGTTGCAACATTTCCTAAGTTTTGCTAACTTCTACCGCTGTTTCATTCAGGGTTACAGCACCCTGGCGGCCCCCTTCTCTCTGCACTCATCTCTCCCAAAGTACTGTTTACATGGTCTCCAGCTGTCAACAAAGCCTTTGAGGGACCTGAAGCATCGGTTCACAACAGCACCCATCCTCATCCATCCGGACCCGTCCCGTCGATGTGTGGTTGAGGTCGATGCTTCTGATGTTGGCTATAGCCCTACTACCGCAGAGACACATCAATACTGTGAATGCTGTATGGCTCAGTTCCACTGACTTAATTTACATTCTGTACATTATTAGGGTATCATGCTTCCCACATATACATGTATTATGTCTGCACACTTTTTTGAAACTAATGTGAAAGTGAAACAAATAGTTTGCATTCTAGGCAAAGTCCTGTATACAGAAGAGCAACACAGAGAAAAGGGTACTTGATGCAGCAACGTGCATGAGTAGTTGATTGATTGATTTCTTTATTTCAGTGTATTTCACACACACATTCCAACTATCCTTATTTGACAACAATCTTATTTTTTTGCCGTGTAGAATTTACTCATGCAGCTGATTGATTAAATGGAGCAATGCATGGTCACCACTGCTGTAGGCTAATAAAGTTGATCCAGGTGACACCATGTGCACAATAAAGGTAATTGCACATTTTTGGGATGTACTGTTCTTCAAAGACAACCTAACATTTCACCTATCTGACAGAAAGAGTGAGCGCTTGGTTTCAAACCTATTGCCTTTATTTAACTGATAGTGTCAGTTCACTGATAACCTTAAAGAAGTAGCCTTACATCATGTAATGGTATATTTAAACAATGTACAGTACCAGTCAAAAGTTTGGACACAGCTACTCATTCAAGGGTTTTTCTTTATTTTTACTATTTTCTACATTGTAGGATAATAGTGAAGACATCAAAACTATGAAATAACACATATGGTATCATGTAGTAACCACAAAAGTGTTAAACAAATCAAAATATATTTTATAATTGAGCTTCTTCAAAGTAGCCACCCTTTGCCTTGATGACAGCTTTGCACATCTTGGCATTCTCTCAACCATCTTCACGAGGTAGTCACCTGGTGGAAATCTGTCCTTTAGACTGATGAGTCCAAATTTGAGATTTTTGGTTCCAACCACCGTGTCTTTGTGAGACACAGAGTAGGTGAACGGGTGATCTCCGCATGTGTGGTTCCCACCGCGAAGCATGGAGATGAAGGTGTGATGGTGTGGGGGTGCTTTGCTGGTGACATTGTCTGTGATTTATTTAGAATTCAAGGCACACTTAACCAGCATGGCTACCACAGCATTCTGCAGTGTTACTCCATCCCATCTGGTTTGCACTTAGTGGAACTATCAGTTGTTTTTCAACAGGACAATGACCCAACACACCTCCAAGCTGTGTAAGTGATATTTGACCAAGAAGGAGAGTGATGGAGTGCTGCATCAGATGACCTGGCCTCCACAATCACTCGACCTCAACCCAAATTGAGATGGATTGGGATGAGTTGGCCCGCAGAGTGAAGGAAAAGCAGCCAACAAGTGCTCAGCATATGTGGAAACTCCTTCAAGACTTTTGGAAAAGTATTCCAAGTGAAGCTGGTTGAGAGAATGCTAAGAGTGTGCAAAGCTGTCATCAAGGGTAGCTCCTTTGAAGAATCTAAAATCTAAAATATATTTAGATTTGTTTAACACTTTTTTGTTTACTACATGATTCCATATGTGTTATTTCGTAGTTTTGATGTCTTCACTATTATTGTACAATGTCGAATACAGTAAAAATAAAGAAAAACCCTTGAATGAGTAGCTGTGTCCAAACTTTTGACACACTTACTAGCACTATTTTCGAAAAGCATGATTTGCTAAACTATCACATATGTTCATACAGTATTACGTTTTAAAAACAAATGAAATGTTCCATTTCAAATGCATAAATGAATGCATATTTGATTGTTTTCACAACATACCTTAACATAACCTTATTCTGACTCCACTCAATACACAGGGTGGGGCGGAGCAAGTAGAGGGCAACAAAGCAAAGTTGAACCATAGGTAAACAGGCATAGTAGAACAGTAGGGTAGGCTGCTATGCAATAGCAACATAGATTGCAGACAGAGGCAGGTGCAACATCCATGAAATACCAGATGATTTGTTCTGGGATTAATCATTGATAATGCCTTGTATTGGCTACCTCATTTCATTTTCCACAGATAGGGAGGATAGGTTGGGCAGCTCCCCTGGGCTGTACCTCATACTGCCTCAGCTGAGCTTCCTCTTCCATGTACTCATCCCTGTCTTTGGATTATCACCTAATTTACTGTATTTGGCAGAAAGAAGGGAACTTTCCTTTTACTGTCCATTCACCATATCGTTCTCACTTCCCCTCCCTTTCTCAACAGTGGCTTACCACACCTTGTTCTCATGGCAATGTGGAGCTCAGGCAATCTTAATATCTGATACCTGTTGGAGAGTGCATTAAAGTCCTGACTAACCGGTTCTGCCTGCTGAGACAAAAGATTGACATACAGAAAGTTGGATAGGGAGAGGAGTGACCGATACCTGTTGTGCCATTAATTTCACACCAAAAACACCTTTAGAATGATTCATATGTCTATTGACACTGTAATTATACATAAGAAATGTTCGTTTGAAATAGAAAAAATTATGAGTAACCTACTCCAACAAAGTCTGAAAGTATTTATTCTAGGCTATGTCCCCGAGGGACTTCTCAATTTGGTGTTCTCCACTGACTGAGAGTGTTTCATCAAACTATATACTCTGCATATTCTACGGAACGCGTAGACCTATTCACGGATCTGCTTACTTGTTTTAGATGAACAGTTATTGAAACCTGGAAATACTCTGTCATGCTTCAACGGAAACGTCATGCAGTTAAACAAAATATATTAGAGACACGGGAAGAATGGATCGGGCGCAACGAAAGTCTGGTGTAGGCCTATCTGCTTTACAAGGCGTGTGACACATTGAAGGTAAATCGTTTTGATTAAAACATATGACTTATTTGTTTTTAATAACTTCCATGTTTGTTCGTGACAAGAATTGTCATAGGTTTTCTAACGGGAAAGTTAATTGTGATTTAACGACCATAATAAAAAAGGCAATAAAAAAGTAGAGTAAAATCAATCTGTGTTTGATTGAGACTCATTTGCGTGTTTCAATGGTATAAAGAAGCAGTTTGAGAAACATGCAATGATCACTTTTCTGATTCTGAGGAAAAAAACACCACTCCTAATTTCCCGGTGCACAGGAGAACGACTATATTCGGTGCACTTGTCTGCCAACTTTATTTGGTTTAGCCTGAGAAATATAGTATGCCTATTTATAAACACATCTTTTTATCTACCTATTTTAGTGAGTTTGACATGGCGTGCTGGCAATGGTGCCGTCGGACCTGCGTTTGTTTCCTGGACGATGAAGAGAGGCAGACTATTGCTATTGACAAGGAGATTCAGAGGATTCTCCGAAAGCAGAAGAAGAGAGAACGCAAAGAAATCAAAGTTCTTTTACTCGGTTAGTAGCTCCACCTTCTGTCTTCCTTTCTATGGACTTGAAATCTATTATGTTTATTATAGCCCACAGAACGGTCATTGCTCACCAGTATCATTGCTGTCATCACAAAATGTGAAGTTTTTCTTCCTTCACTCTTTGGTCTAATAACGTATTATTGTTGAATAAGGACAGACAAAATGAACAGGAATTTGAAGCCTTCTTTCCACCCATTTAAACCCATAATGAGAACAGCCAAATTAGGCATTTAACTACAAAAACAAACAATGTTTTGAGAAAGAATGTATTATATTAGATAGGCTACTGAGGACACCATGAATGGGAGTACAAAATCCATTTAGTGGGTAGGAATGTATGAGGTGTACACTTAGACCTAGATTTAATCAGATTATATGTTAATCTGCGATAGAAGACACCTGCATAGCTGATGTTTTCAGGCAGGTCACTCAGGTGAGTACTGCCTTGTATCACACAAGGCAGTATTAGACAGCCATCCATGTCTGAGGATGTCTGGAGAGGACTTGGGAACCAGCCACAAGGAGCAACAGTGAGCGGTGTTACCTTCAAGTTGGCTTTGGTTTTGCTAGGGAGTAAAGCATCTGCCTATGGTTCCAAATGTTGTATGTTCGAATCCAGCAATAGAAAGTTGTTTTCAAATATTTGAGTTTTAAACCTATCCCCAACCTTAACCCTTACCTTAACCATTCTGAGTCAATGCCTAACCTTAAGAATTCTGAGTTAATGCCTAAACTTAAGAATTCTGAGTTAATGCCTAAATGTAACTTTGGAACGATACAGAGAAGTAACCAAACACTTCGAAATTTGAAGTTTGGAACAACTTTGAAATCTTACATTTGAGAAACATTCTTCTTACCAAACCACATTACCTTTGTTTTTTAGGTGTTCAGAACAAGGTTAAGAGTAGAGAAAGCTTGTTGGACACTAAGAAAGCTTTGTTGTAGAGCATTTAACACAAAATCCGGGGAGGGGCCAGCTGAGTATAAGACTGTGTCATCTGCATATAAATGGATGAGAGAGCTTCCTACTGCCTGAGCTATGTTGTTGATGTGAATTGAAAAGAGTGTGGAGCCTAGGATCGAGCCTTGGGGTACTCCCTTGTTGACAGGCAGTGGCTGAGATAGCAGATCTTCTGACTTTATACACTGCACTCTTTGAGAGAGGTAGTTAGTAAACCAGGCCAAAGACCCCTCAGAGACACCAATACTCCTTAGCTGGCCCACAAGAATGGAATGGTCTACTGTATCAAAAGCTTTGACCATGTCAATAAAAATAGCAGCACAATATTGCTTAGAATCAAGGGCAATGGTGACATCATTGAGGACCTTTAAGGTTGCAGTGACACATCCATAACTTGAGCAGAAACAGATTGCGTACCCGAGAGAATACTATAGACATGAAGAAAGCCAGTCAGTTGTTTATTGACATGTTTTTCCAACACTTTTGATAAACAGGGCAAAATAGAAATAGGCCTATAACAGTTAGGATCAGCTTGATCACCCCTTTTAAATTAAGGATGAACGTGGCTGCCTTCCAAGCAATGGGAACCTCCACAGAAAGGAGAGACAGGTTAAAAATGTTGGAGATAGGCTTGGCGATGATAGGGGCAGCAACCTTAAAGAAGAAAGGGTCTAAACTCTAAACCATCTGACCCAGATGTATTTTTGGAGTCAAGTTTAAGGAGCTCCTTTAGCACCTCGGACTCAGTGACTGCCTGCAGGGAGAAACTTTGTAGCGGGGCAGGGGAAAAAGAGGTAAAGCATCAGGGATAGTAGCATTAGAAAGGGTAGGAGATGAGGAAATGTTGGACGGGCAAGGAGGCATGGCTGAGTCAAATAGGAATCCTGACTTAATGAAGTGGTGATTAAAGAGCTCAGTCATGTGCTTCTTGTCAGTAACAACCACATCATCAACATTAAGGGACATGGGCAGGTGTGAGGAGGAGGGTTTATTCTCCATGTCTTTAACCGTTTTCCAAAACTTCTTGGGGTTAGACCCACAGAGAGAGAACTTAAAGTAAATAACTTTGGCCTTCCGGATAGCCTGAGTGCACTTATTTCTCATTTGCCTGAACGATAGCCAGTCAGCCTGAGTATGCGTGTGCCGAGCCTTTCGCCAAATGCAATTCTTGAGGTGGAGTAACTCTGCAAGATCACGGTCGAACCAGGGGCTGAACCTGTTTTTAATTATCATTTTATTTATGGGGGCGTGTTTTTTTTTTTTTTGTAGTTTTTATTAATTTTTTTTTTACCCCCTTTTCTCCCCAATTTTCGTGGTATCCAATCGCTAGTAATTACTATCTTGTCTCATCGCTACAACTCCTGTACGGGCTCGGGAGAGACGAAGGGTCGAAAGCCATGCGTCCTCCGAAGCACAACCCAACCAAGCCGCACTGCTTGGTTGGGTTGTCCTAATAATTGCTCCCACAGTTGATTTTTTCAAACCAAGCTGCTTACCTATTGCAGATTCAGTCTTCCCAGCCTGGTGCAGGTCTACAATTTTGTTTGGTGTCCTTTGACAGCTCTTTGGTCTTGGCCATAGTGGAGTTTGGAGAGTGACTGTTTGAGGTTGTGGACAGGTGTCTTTTATACTGATAACATGTTCAAACAGGTGCCATTAATACAGGTAACGAGTGGAGGACAGAGGAGCCTCTTAAAGAAGAAGTTACAGGTCTGTGAGAGCCAGAAATCTTGCTTGTTTGTAGGTGACCAAATACTTATTTTCCACCATATTTGCAAATAAATTCATTAAAAATCCTAACATGTGATTTTCTGGATTTTATTTTCTCATTTTGTCTGTCATAGTTGAAGTGTACTATGATGAAAATTACAGGCTCTCTCATCTTTTTAAGTGGGAGAACTTGCACAATTGGTGGCTGACTAAATACTTTTTTGCCCCACTGTAGGCTGTAGCAGTTTGGGTCTAGTGTGTCTCCCCCTTTGAAGAGGGGGATGACCGCGGCAGCTTTCCAATCTATGGGAATCTCAGACGATACGAGAGAGGTTGAACAGGCTAGTAATAGGGGTTGCAATAGTTTCGGCAGATAATTTTAGAAAGAGAGGGTCCAGATTGTCTAGCCAGGCTGATTGTGAGGGGGTAGCTTTTGGCAGCTCTTTCAGAACATCAGCTATCTGGATTTGGGTGAAGGAGAAGTGGGGGAGGTTTGGGCAATTTGCTGTGGGGAGCGGAGGGCTGTTGACCGGGGTAGGGGTAGCCAGGTGGAATGAATGGCCAGCCGTAGAAAAATGCTTATTGAAATTCTCAATTATTGTGGATTTATCTGTAGTGACAGTGTTTCCTATCCTCAGTGCAGTGGGCAGCTGGGAGGAGGTACTCTTATTCTCCATCGACTTTACAGTGTCCCAGAACTTTTTGTAGTCTGTGCTACAGGATGCAAATTTCTGTTTGAAAATGCTAGCCTTAGCTTTCCTAACTGCCTGTGTATATTGGTTCCTAACTTCCCTAAAAAGTTTCATATCACGGGGGCTATTCGATGCTAATACAGAACGCCACAGGATGTTTTTGTGCTGGTCAAGGGCAGACAGGTCTGGAGTGAACTAAGGGCTATATCTATTCCTAGTTCTAAATTTTTTGAATGGAGCATGCTTATTTAAGATGGTGAGGAAGGCACTTTTAAAGAATAACCAGGCATCCTCTACTGATGGGATGAGGTCAATGTCATTCCAGGATACCCCGGCCAGGTCAATTAGAAAGGCCTGTTCGCAGAAGGGTTTTAGGGAGCATTTGACAGTGATGAGGGGTGGTCGTTTGACCGCAGAACCATTACGGATGCAGGCAATGAGGCTGTGATTGCTGAGATCTTGGTTGAGGAGAGGCATGTGTAGCCGAGTGATCATAGGGTCCAGTGAGTAGCTAGGCGAGCTGGAGGCACGGCGATTCAGACAGCTAGCAGGCCGGGGCTAGCAGGCTAGCAGATGGGCCTCAGGGGGACGTCGCAACGGGAGCCTGTTGAAATCACGTCGGACGGTTACGTCGGCAGACCAGTTGTGATGGATCGGCAGGGCTCCGTGTCAGCAGCATAGGGTCCAGGCCAATTGGCAAAAGAGGTATTGAAGCCCAGGAATTATCTGATGGATCTCTTCGGCTAACTGGGAGATGGGCCTAACTGGTGCTTGCTTCGGGACAGAAACCCCCTCGGACGGTTACGTCGGTAGACCAGTCGTGATGGATCAGCGGGGCTCCATGTCGGTAGCAAAGGGTCCAGGCCAATTGGCAAAAGAGGTATTTGAAGCCCAGGAATTGCTTGATGGTGTGTCAATCAGAGTATGTGAGTGGAGTGGAGCTTGGAAATGCCGCTCATCACTCATGGAGTGCACCATGTCCTTTCCAACCTCTCCGCAAAAAAACGCTCATTGATCAAAGGAAAAAAACTGCAGCTCCAAATTCGCTCCAAGTGCGACACAATGGCTGGTAGGGACATTTTGTTGTATTAAATCTTTATAGTCTATAAATTGTGCATATAGAATGTTACATACTGAGAATTAAATACAAATTTTAAACAAAAAATAACTTATTAGTGCCTTTCAGTTGTAGAATTAACTTCTAGAAACATGAGTTTGGCCCGTCTGTGGCTTCAGGCTCGTACGATGGTGCCTGGAGAGCAGGCCAGCAGCGAAGAATATCCTCTCCTCACTTGCAGAGCCACTGGTGCTGCTAAACACCCAATTGGCCACTCTTGCCAGACTGGGCATTGATGCAGAGTTTTTCTTTTTTTCGGGTAGGCCTAAAGGTTTTTAGGCAAAATAACCCAATCAAAACAGAGAGCTCCTTGAACGTAGGAATATGCCAGGCCTATTGGGCCAAAATCAATTATGGCCTATTGTATAGATAATAGAACAAAAATGAACAAAACGTTGAAGAGATCTGATTTTTAGTTTATAAACACTTTGCTACAATGAAACACTTAGTTATCGTCCCACCTCGTTCCTTTCTTTTAGCATGTGCACGTATTAAGTACACCATCATGCCTTGGGGATATGTGTCTTTTCAGATTCCACAATGATTCTTTAGTTGTGGACATTACATCACCACACTCCCTTTCTTGCTCTCGGTCCTCATCTTTGTAAGTCACCTTGATTTAGCACGTGCGTGTTCTATCAGTTTCTTTCTGAAAATATTTAGCGAACTCCATGACAGTAGCTAAAGCAAGGGTCTATAGCAGCACACAAGTAGACTACAAATGCATGCTGGGCCCGGGCAGGCCCTGAGCTCATGAAGTGACCGCTACTGGAGCGCTACTGGAGGGAAATTGGAAGGTGCGAGAAGGCTGGCCCCAGCCTTTAAGAACCTTGCTCCTCGCTCCAGTCAAATTGGGCATGCTCCGCTCCACTCCCATTCACTGGTGTCAATGCAATAGAATCCTACTCCGATGTGTTCTGCCTACAACAAAATCTCTTGCATAGTTAGTTTTATTTCGGTATGTTGCATTGAAAGTGGCTAATATTACGTTGATTTGATCACAATTGCCACAGTAAAGAGAAATGTTGAAAGTGTTAACAGGGAAAACACCTAGAAGTGGTCACCAACCTTTTCTGAGTCAAGATCACTTTCTGAGTCAAAATGCAAGTTGAGATTTAAATAATTTGCTTTCTATTTTACTGGACTGATGTTGCCTGCATCTGATGGTCTGTCCCAGCGGAGGGAAAGAGCAGCAGATTGAGGGTCCGCCACTCAACAGCCCTCGAAATATTCCTCGATATTAAAAAAGACCCAAGCCGCTAATAATAATAACAACGGAAGCATACAGATCAACTTTCCTACTCATTCATTACTGCTTTAGTGCTTGTTGTAGCGCTGAGTGGAAATAGGAAGAAAGCGCATTTTATGGCTAATACAAGCTCATAGCTGTATTCGTTGACAGTCTCTCTCTAGTCATAGTTTTAAACATTTTGAAATCTCACAGTATCAACTTTGCTGTAGATTTCTTATGCCTGCTACTTTACTGCAGACACGATAATCTGAGCCATCCAATTGGCCAGCGGTAAGCCTATAGTGCACTTGATTTGCTCTCTGGGCCCGGGTGCACCTACTGCCAACAAAAAAAGGAACACAAGGCTTTATCTTTGGGTTTTTTACAGAAATGTTTGGCAATTGACTAGGAATGCCTTGTGTTCTAGAAAGTTGAGTGAAGTTCAATCTCGTCCTTCTCTCTGTGGGCTGATATTTCTGCGTGTGGGGCCTGGTATAATTGTATAATGACAGGTGCCACTCTGGTTTTTACCTGGTTTTTACTCCAACATTTCACTTAATTTCGTTTTAAATTTGCATAAAGTAGAGCAGAGCTCAACTTTTTGTACTGCTCCACTAGCAGGGTTCTCGCCGCTCATCTTCCCACAATCCCCCGCACATTGCTCTGTGTGCCTTAATTTGAAAATGAATGGGGGTGGAACTTCTGCTGAATTTGTTGTTTGACCTGACAAGGGCCTCCGCTTGACAACTCTTCGCTGAAAAAAGACTGGCCGCTTCGAGGGCATAGGTGTGAACGTATTCTAGTAAGTATACATTTTGAAAAGGAAAAAAATAAACAATGTACTATTTATTGGGGCCTGGTATAGGCTAGTACCTAGTAAAGGGTCTGAATACTAATGTAAATGTGATATATATATATATTTCTTTTAATTTACAAACATTCTAAAAACCTGTTTTTTCTTTGTCATTATTGGGTATTATGTGTAGATTGTTGAGGGGAAAAACGATTTAATACATTTTTGAATAAGGCCGTAATGTAACAAAATGTGGAAAAAGTCAAGGGGTCTGAATACTTTCCGAATGCACTGTATATGGAAGGTAATTTTGAGGGAGGACATTATGAAAAGCTTCTCCAGTTCTAGTCCCTAGAGAGGAAAAATATGAAGAAAGTGAGATAATAGCAACATACTAGTCATGGTTGTCTTGCTAATTATAATATAATGAATCCTGTTTCTTTTTTATGTTTTCTGTACTCAGATATGGCGAGCTTTGAAAGTCTGTCCTCAGATGAAGTGGTCCCAATGCATGTCCCAAGAGACTGCGGGCACATTCTTGTATGCCATGGGTTGTATGTGTACTTATGTTAGCAAAGGTTGTATACAACAATACAGTTAAAAGTCACACACAATGTAGGCTACAAACCTATTACAACTGGAGCAGACCAATCCTGCTCCTGGAGTTATGCTGGGTGTGCAGGGATCTGTTCAAGCCCAGTACTAACACACCTGATACAACTTATCAAACCTAATGAGTTGATAATAATGTGTATTATTGCTGGGCTGGAATAGAAGTCTGCTCACCAGGTAGATCAGAGTGTGGAGCAAGGTTGGCCACCTCTGGTATGGACTAGTTTTTGTTCAACTGAAAGTATGCTTTAGTAATAATAGCCTACTTACTAAGATGCCTAACATGTACGAACAAGTTAACATATAATTTCAAAATGTACAAATAAACTGAGTTGATTCATTCATTGTTGATTCATTGAAGTAAAGTTAAACTTGTTTAAATTGTTAACTTAAAACTGTTATTCAAGATGAACTAGTGTCAATGTTCATTAATCACAGATCACAATTCTGCAATAAAAAGGGGTGAAGGGGATCTGTCTTTAATGTGTCTGTGTTTCTGTGTTCCTTTTTCAAATTAGCATGAGCTTTTTGTCCAGTTGTGAGCTCTCCAATCTGTTTTATTTGATTGTCACTCTGTCTCAGGATATCAGCCATGTGAACCCATTTTGCAGCTTATTATATTAGCATGCATCACCAATGCAGCCAGAGGCCTGCAGTATAAAAACATTAGTGGCCTTATGGGCATGTGCAATGTGCCCTTGTCATTGTACATCTGAAGCAGAGAATAGCTAAACTCACACATTGTTTTAGGTACTAGTCTGGGAAATATTGCATTGAGAGACCTTTGTCCATAGATGCCACATATCAAGTTTCTTGCAGATTGGTCATTCGGTGCCAGAGTGGTAGCGTTTTAAGTGTTTTTCACAAAATGCGGAAAGTCCATAATGCCCGGACCTTATGGGTCCCTGAGGCAAATCTGTTCCTTGTAAGTAGATGGACCTATGTACCGAATTTCATGACTTTAGGTTAAACGTTACCTTTCAAATTTTGCATTTTCAATTACTTGTTATTGAGCCACCATCTGGCCATTTAATGTAATTTTGTAAATGCCAGATCTCTATGGCAAGACGCATCATTCACCCAAGTTTTGGCAAAGTCGTGCCAGTGCTGTCTTGAGATATCACATGTGATGAAAGTACGAACATACTAGCGGACAGAGACAGATCCACAGTCCCTTCCCAATTTCATCGTGGGGGACAATGATACCAGTAGATAATATATACAAGGCTAGGCATAAGCCAGATTTCGTACATGATTTTTCTGACATATGAAATTGTTTAGTGCAAATCCAATCCTTGTATTCTAGGTACAGTACTGTACATGAAAAAAAGGAGCTAACAATTTGTAGGCTAATTCAAATGTCAAAATGGAAAATAATAGGGCGTGGGAAGCATTGTAATTCTACCGTGTTTATTTGCTGAGAATGATTTTTGGATACAGTGACAAAATCAGAAGGTCAATGGGATGGAGGAGGATTGCAGAGGTTGTTGGTGTTGATGGTGCACAACAATGTTTGCAAGTCAAAGCCACAATTTCCTTTACTCAAAGTACAATTAATGTGCATTTTACATGTAGGCCTATGTATTTTATAGGAAGTGAGCTATAATAATCAACGTCATGACACAGGTATAATGAAAGAGCCATAACTAAGCTAAAATATATGAGGATCATAATGTTAAGATACCATAATCCAATTGGTAGCATATTACATGGGAAATTGAAGTGTTTAATTTACAATGTTATAATGTGTGTTACTGGTGAATTCTACACTTCGGTGGGCAAATTTCACAATTTAATTAAGTCAACACATTCACAAATGGTGGCTTTGATCACAGTTTTGAAGTTTAGGTTTAGTTCATAGCTAGCTAGCAGCACAAGCAAACACAAGCAAACGCCAATCTCTCTTCACCCACCATCAACACCAACAATCTCTGCAGTCCTCCTCCATGCCATTGACCTTCTGATTTTGTCTCTGTATTCTAGCAAAATTACATCATATAGAATTGGAAAACCAGACACAGCGATGATTGGCTTTCCTCAATATATTTTGGGGGATTTGCTTGCTCGGAACAAATGACAAGTTAAACTACAGTATGTTTCATGAACGGAAGATTTTAAAGCAAACATCTGCTTCTCACTTGATTGGTTAACGGCAGTGGCCGCGTGACATTTGCATAAGTTGACCAGAGCTTAACCTTTTCAACTGAACCAGGTACGAGCACTCTCACATCTTCTGTCAAATAAAAACTCAACCATTTGAAGAAAGGGGAATAAAAGGTGAGGAACTAGAGAGATTATTAAATGTTATTACATTTATTTATTAGCCTGCACATAAACCCAACGTTTTGACCTGAAGCCTTTGCAAAGGACTCTCTGGACAGGATTTATTTATTCGAACCTTAGTAGCCTGCACATAAACCCAGCATTTGACCTGAAGCCTTTGCAAAGGGTACTTTGGACAGGACAAGTCAGATATGGAATAAGTTCTCAAGTGTAATAACTGTATCATATCCAATTAATTAGGCTACAATAAACTACCATCCTGACTTGACGGTGGCCTAAATCTGTAAAACCTGTCAACTTCACGAAAGCTTTAGTTTATGGTTAACTATGCATTCCTCTTAGGCGTTTACCTGAGGGCTGTTTCCTCTCATAGCAGGTTTGTCACTCAGCCTGGTCTCATAGACTAGACATAACATAGTAAACGTAAATGATGTTATGTCCACCCGTGAGTCCAGGTTATATCACTAGGCAGATGGCTGGTATCGCTTGAAAGCATGTGTGAGGTTTTGAAAGTTTCCAAATGCAAATTCGAATGGTGTAATGATGACTCTGACTCTCTTCAGTGTATCAACAACTTATTGTAACATTGCATTGTTTAATCATCTTCTGAGAAGTGGACATATTGTTCTCCTCTCTGACTGTCCACTGGGCTGTGTGTCCTCAGGCACGGGGGAGAGTGGGAAAACCACCTTCATCAGACAGATGAGGATCATCCATGGAAGAGGCTTCTCTGAGGAGGAAAGACGGGACTTCGCCAAGCTCATCTACCAGAACATCTTCACAGCTGTGAAGGCTATGACCCGGGCCATGATTACCCTCAGACTGCCCTATGCCTACCCAGAGAATGAGGTCAGGGTCTGGTTACATACTGTTCATTCAAACTGGCCTAACCATGAGTGAAAGGCACCCTCTGTAGCATCTATCTATCTGCCCTCAGATGTATGACAGGTGGGTGCAGGATGTGGATGTCTCTGTCACCCAGCTGGACAGAGGCAATGTGGATGCTATCCGCCATCTCTGGGCCGACCCAGGCCTCCGGGTCTGCTACAGCCGCCGCAGCGAGTACCAGCTGTTGGACTCCACAGAGTAGTGAGTACCACCAGTATCTCTTGGTCTCGCTCTGTCTTTTTCTCTCTCTGTCTCTCTCGCCGTGGGACAGATTTACTAAGCGTTTGCCCCAGGTGCAATATTTGCTAAGTTTGCACCTGCTTTTTTCAGTAGAGGCTGAAAAACAAACAAAATGTTATACCTTAATAATCACAATGAATGAAAAAAACGATTGTTTCATTCACAAAACTGTGTCCCCATTGTACAGCACTGTGCATTGTACACTGTCCTTATCAACTGCAAAGTCCATGATGTCCATTGGAGGGGGCTAGTTCTCCACAAATACATGCACAACCAGATCTCAGCCATGTTAAAAACACATATTCACAAACAGCCATCTTGTCCGGCACCATTTGATTTCATTTTATAAATCAAATCAAATAGCAGAGAGAACAGTCTATGGCTTGGGTGGCTGGAGTCTTTGACAATTTTTTGTGCCTTTCTCTGACACCGACTGCTATAGAGGTCCTGGATGGCAGAGAGCTCGGCCCCAGTGATGTACTGAGCCGTCCTCACCAGCCTCTGTAGCGCCTTTTGGTCTGGTGCATTGCAGTCCGTTCCAAGCGGTGATGCAGCCAGTCAAGATGCTCTCAATTGTGCAGCTGTATAACTTTTTGAGGATCTGAGGGCCCATGCCAAATCTTTTCAGCCTCCTGAGGGAGAAGAGACATTGTCGTGCCCTCTTCACAACTGTGTGGGTGTGTGTGGACCATGTTAATTCCTTAGTGATGTGGACACTGAGGAACTTGAATCTCTCGACCCACTCCAATACAGCCCCATCGATGTCGATGTGGGCGTGCTCGTCCCTCCTGTTCCTGTAGTCCATGATCAGCTCCATTGTCTTGCTGACGTTGAGGGAGAGGTTGTTGCCCTGGCACTACTCTGCCATGTCTCTGACCTCCTCCCTATAGGCTGCCTCATCACCATCAGTGATCAGTTCTACCACGTCGTGTCATCAGCAAACTTGAAGCTGGTGTTGGAGTCGTACGCAGCTACACAGTCGTGGGTGAACAGGGAGTACAGGAGGGGACTAAGCACAAACCCATGAGGGGCCCCCATGTTGATGGTCAGCGTGGTGGATGTGTTGTTGCCCACCCTCACCGCCTTGTGGTAGACCGTCAGGAAGTTCAGGATCCAGTTGCAGAGGGAGGTGTTCAGTGTTCAGTCACTGGGTCCTGAGCTTGGTGATGAGCTTGGAGGGAACTATGGTGTTGAATGCTGAGCTGTAGTCAACGAACAGCATTCTTACATAGGTATTGCTTTTGTCCCGTTGGGTGAGGGCAGTGAGGAGTGTAATACGGACTGCGTCATCTGTGGACACGGTCACAATACAGATCGTTTCTCAAAAGTATACTTTTCCACTTTCCACCCATTCTTGAAAGCTACCCAATAGTAAAGTTATTTTCCTTTTAGAATTAATTTACTAATTAAGTTGAAATTGAATAAATTGATACAGACAAAGTCAACAAGTTGATATCAGAGTAAATGATGCATCACATTACGAGAAAATGAAATAGGCCTAATGTTGGACTGCTATCTGTCCCTGCCCGTCTCCCCTCCTGTCCTCTCTCTCCTTCTCCCTGCTCTCTCAGTATTTACTCAGCTAGCTCTGAGTCATTATAGCAGCATGATAAGAAACATGCACACAGTCAGTCAACATCCAATAAATGACAGGTTGTGTCAACATAAACCATTAAAACAATCATCCCAACACAGTGGTAAGGACTCCATGTGCCTTTTTCTAATTTCCCAGCTCAATTCCTTCTGCACGACTCAATTTGTGTTGATTGTTGTTGTATGTAATATACAGTTGATATTACATGTCTCATGTACAGAATGAACTTGCTACTACCATTGTCATTACCATGGGAAAGATAATTGTATCACATTTTTTGTGTTCTCTGTCTTTCTTTGTCTGTTTCTCTCTTTTTTTGCCCTCTCCCTCTTTCTCTGCTTCTGTCCTTTCCAGCTACATGACAAATCTGGACCGCATATCAGCCCCAGACTACATCCCCACTGCTCAGGACATACTGCGAGTTCGATTCCCCACCACCGGCATCCATGACTACTCCTTCACTGTGGAGAAAATCACACTCAGGTGGCCACACCCTCACTCATATCACTCAGATCGCTCACCCTGGTCTCACCCAGACTTCAAGGGAACTAATAGAACACCAGAGCTGCTGATGAGATCGTGGACTACGCTATAGGCTATCTTTGATATTGTCTGACTCTACCCTTGGCTGTTTTAGACACAGTGGAATTACAAGCACATACAATCACATTACACAGACAACTTGCTGGAAACATACACATTTATTTTTGTGCTTTTGAACGTGGCGATGTCATTGTTTTTTACGAAACCTTTGTGTTATTAATATGAAAGTTTCAGCTGTGTTCAGGTGGGGTGTTTTTCACCACCCCTGTTGTGAAAGGTTGGACTGTAATTTGTCTCTGTAATCAGGCAGGCAGGATACAGTGGGATAGAAATGGTGAGGTATCAATTATGGCCTTTTTTAGAGCCAAATGCTCTATGAGGCTCATTTGCATGGGGACTTGGAAACTGTGAAAAACAGGTTTGATGTGTGACAGAAGGAGAGAGAAGAAATAAGTCTCGGTATACACAGGAGGATATGCCTCTCAGCCTTTCTCACAGTGTTAGCTACACCTCAGACACTTCTAGCTCATTAACAACTCTGACCAGCTGCCTCGTCGAGACAAGGCCCCTGCCATGCGTGGTATCACAAACACCTTATTGATAAAGGTCACAATGGTGTGTTTGTGTGTGTGTGTGTGTTGAAAGATGCTCTAATAGGTGTTTCTAACTTTCTCTCTGGGTAGGATTGTGGATGTGGGTGGACAGAAGTCAGAGAGGCGGAAGTGGATCCATTGTTTTCAGGACGTCACATCCCTCATTTTCCTGGCTTCCCTCAGCGAGTACGACCAGGTCCTGGAGGAGAGAGAGACCGATGTGAGTACCTGTCTGTCTTTCTGTCTGTCTGCCTGTCTGATTGTCTCGGCCTGCTTATCTGTCTTACACGCTGGCTGCCTGCCTGTCTCTGTGTTTCTGACTGGCTGACTGGCTGACTGCCTGTCTGTCTCTACCTGTCTGACTATCTGTCTGACTATCTGTCTGACTATCTGTCTGACTATCTGTCTGACTATCTGTCTGCCTGCCTGCCTGCCTGCCTGCCTGCCTGCCTGCCTGCCTGCCTGTCTATCTGTCTGTTTATCCTCTGTGTTGTCCTTGGCCTTCATTTCATGGCATAGTTTGTAAGTAAACATTGAAACCTCCGTTTTCTATCCAGAGGTTTTTCTGGCCATGGCCAACAGGTTTCACTGTTGCGTATCAAAACCTGCTGCCATACCACTATCTCTCCAACCCTCCCTCCCTCCCTCCTGACCAAGGCTCACTAAGCCGCTTATCTTTCCTGGCCACTTTTGAGTCTCTCTCTAAATTCATTAACCTCCACTGTGCCCCTGCCCCCATATTCTCTCCTCTCCCCCCTCTCCCTTCCCTCTCCCCCCATTAGAACCGTATGGAGGAGAGCTTGGCTCTGTTCTACACCACCATCCATTCCCCCTGGTTCCTCAACACCTCCATCATCCTCTTCCTCAACAAGACAGACATCCTCGCTGATAAGATCCAGGCGTCCGACCTGCAGAAGTACTTCCCAGGGTTCACAGGTAGGTCTACACACACACACGTGCATACACACACACGTGCACGCGCACACACACACACACACACACACACACATCCCCTCCATCGAGGTAAATAGCAGTGTGATGATGGATGTAAACTCATTGAGTCACATCCTTTGGTGTTAGTTTTTCTTTCTCAGAGCGATGGAGTTGTAGCTAACTGCTGCTTCTGGCTGGAATAACAGAGACCTTATGACAGGGTTCCCCAACTGGCGGGTTTTTGCATTAGTGTTGGACATGTAAAAAAAAAACTGTAAAACCACCAGCAAATTAGCTCCAAGTGATTTTAGTTTTCAAAATCCGTTCCAAAGTATTCCCATGCATAATAGAGAGATACTGTATATGTGATTGTGTACATAAGTAAGCAAGGTTTGAAATGATTGTTTTTGTCAAATATTATATCTGTTTGGGCTTCTTGCGGTTAGTTTTCAGTCTACAAATGATTTGTAATTATGTTCCAGCCCCTTGACCATCCACGCTAGAATCTAGTTGATGCCCTGCCTTATGATATTCAAAAGTAGTTTAGAAAGTCATTTCAAACCTCTTTTGAAAGGGATTTCATAGGGTGAGTTCTCACAAGAATACATAACCATGCTGGCTATAGCGAAACCAGTAAACATAATGTTCTTTAAGTACCAAATCATTGTTTCTTAATGCAGGGATTATTGTTTCAGCAAGGGTTTAATGTGTGATTGATTTCATGTGTATTGTGTGGGCACATAGTTTACTAACGATGTGCCTCCACTGACGGGGAAGGAAGGTAGCCGAGCTTCTCTAGAGCTTCCCCACCACACTTCCACTCCCCCGGCATGTTGCCCATGGCAACTATAAATACCCTGCACTTTGCATCGCCAAGCCATCACTCCAGGGGGTTTGGGGAGACGTTACTCCTTCCTCCATAAACTCTGAATTGAAGTTTTGTTTATTGTCACATACACCGCATTGGTGCAGTGAAATGTGTTGTTTTACAGGGTCAGCCATAGTAGTACGGCGCCCCTGGAGCAAATTAGGTGCCATCAACAGATTTTTCACCTTGTCGGCTTTCGTATTCGAAACCAGCGACCTTTCGGTTATTGGTCCAACACTCTAACCGCTAGGCTACCTGACGCCCTGAGGTTAGGTTCATACATATTGGTCGTTTGATGTAAAGTTGCTATTTTAACTTTTTGTGCTATAACGTTGCGATGATAACATTATGTGATGGTTGCCTTAGAACATATTTAATGATTTTTGTACTTCTGTACTATCTTGGGATTTTATCCTTTGCTTTTCATCTTTGTTTCTATTGGCCTCCAATTTCTCTCCCATTTACCTACACCCCCTGACCTCTTCTCTCCCCTCTCTTTCTCTCCTCCCTCATCTCCATCTCTTTCCTGCCCCCTGTCCTCCCCCTCACCCCACACCTGAAGGAAAGCGACGTGATGCTCAGGATGCTATGAAGTATATCCAGAAGATGTATACGCAGCAGACTCGCAGCCGGGACAAGAAGGAGAGCAAGTGGCTGTACCCCCACTTCACCTGCGCCACCGACACCAACAACATCTGCAATGTATTCAATGCCGTCAAGGACACGATGCTCCTCAAGGTCATCAAGGACTATGGGGTGATCTGATGGGCCTTGGGGCCCTCCTGCCTGGGGAGCAACACTCAACCAACACTCAGGGCTGAAGAGACTCTCCCCTGATCCCTTCCTCGCTCACTTTTCTCCTCTCTCCATCTCAGCGCTGGGGATGGGAATGCTTTCTGGCCAAACCTTCTTATTGTAGGAAGGAATCTCAGACAGAATGGACTCCTGAACACACACGCACACACACACACAGTACAGGATCTGATCATAGGTTTTTTCCCCCTCTGGTTGTTATTGTATAATGTTGTGCGCAAGGTCTTGAAGATGCAGTGCTCTACCAGTGCTTGAAACTGGACTAGAGATGTCATGAAGTACTGTGCCTCCATTATGTTAGTGATGACTTTAGCAGGTGGAGAGGAGAACTCTATAGTCCATATGTATCACCAACACCACCATGTTGATAGAAAATGCCTCTGCTCTAGAGATCCCTACAGAAGCTTCCACTCTGTGTGTTGAATGAACGCTACTGTACACGTGTTGTAGTCATTACATAACATAATACACCATTTACACTAATACGTTTACACTTATGAGAAGGTGCCACCAAAGAAGGCTTGTGTAACATTTTGTGTTTGCTTTGTCTTTTAATTTGTTTTATTGGTTGATAGCTGTATATTTCTCGCTGGATTCCAGGTGTGAGGTGAGGTGTGATGAAGGCGGGAAATGTGAGAGTTGATGGGTTCCCCTGACACAGTATGTTATGCAATGCAATGCTGTACTACACTGTTAGGATTCTTGGTTTGGTTCATTGTGGATGTTCTTGTCTCTTCCCATAATGTGCTTGCTTTTCGACCAATCACTAACTGCTATACATTGAGTTCATATGGGAACAACAATACCAGTGAATCAATACATTGCCCAACAAATCAGAGTCCTTAAAGGGATAATTCAATGTGTCATTTTGTAATTTGGGTGGTTTCCTTATCCTGTAGCAGTCTATGTACAAGGTATGACAGTAATCCATGCTTTGGTTTAGTTTCCCTGGCACTGTTTCCAAATGCAAATGTTTTAGCATTTGTGGCACAAATCCCATTCAAGTCATGGGACCGATTATGTAACGGTCGTTCTCCTTTAGGGATTGGACCAAAGCGCAGCGTGATAGTTTGACATAATGATTTATTTAAACAAAGACGAAACACAAAGAACACTTGAGAAATTACAAAATAATAAACGAAGTCAACAAACCTGAACAAACGAACTTACAATATACGAAGAACGCACGAACAGACTACATACACGAACGAAAAAGTCCCGTGTGGTGCGACATACACAGACACGGAAGACAACCACCCACAAACAAACAGAGTGAAACAGCCTACCTATATATGATTCTCAATCAGAGGAAATGAATAACACCTGTCCCTGATTGAGAACCATATAAGGCCAACAAACAATGAACCTAAACATAGAAACACGTAACATAGAAATACCCACCCCAACTCACGCCCTGACCAACTAAACACATACAAAAATAAGAGAAAACAGGTCAGGAACGTGACAGATTATTAGCAATTTTTGGCATCATGTTCAAATCATCTATAAGTGACTTTGGTGAGCTTCTCAATACTTTAGGATAATTTGGACATAAATTATAATATTGGTCCCATGACAGATTTGTGCTACAAATGCTAAAATGTTGGCATTTGGAAAACGTGCAAGGGAAACTAAACCAAAGCATGGATTGCTGTCATACTGTATCTTGTACATAGACTGCTTACAAGGTAAGGAAACTAATGTGTCATTTTGTAATTTGGGTGAAATATCCCTTTAAGAGCAGGAGCCAAGTACAGGGTCAGTACTAGCTGGCAGGCATGCTGCTGTTAATGCTATTAGGTGGTTGAGGGAGGCCAGTAGAAATGAAAGCCTGGTATCCTGAGCGGTTCAAGTCTTGCTACTGTCCAAAAATCAACAGCAAAAAAACAGAGTGTAGTTGTGATGTGAATGGTGATAGGCTACAGCCCACGGTAGGGCTTTGATTTGAGCGGTGGAGTTTCCTGATCATCTCTTCGGGCTGCGCTGCGGAGTGTCATCAAAGGTTACACGGCAAAACAAGGATTTAATCATTGTATTGATTATAAACATCTCTTTAGTTCTTTTACTCTGGTCCCCATATCCATATTTATGTTCAGTCGATATTTAGCTCAGTAGGCTCTGGCTGTGCTCAAATTGT
The DNA here is from genome assembly GCF_002910315.2 of Salvelinus sp. IW2-2015. Taxonomy (NCBI): domain Eukaryota; kingdom Metazoa; phylum Chordata; class Actinopteri; order Salmoniformes; family Salmonidae; genus Salvelinus; species Salvelinus sp. IW2-2015. The sequence goes on from NC_036853.1 coordinate 12,047,719, forward strand.
TACTAGGTCGGTAGGATTTTATATTGGATATTATATTGGTGCTATTGAAGCGATATTGTCTCTATACATATGAGTGTAATATCCATTTCAATATGTGTGAGTGGAGCAGGGTGGAGTCTGTCTGATAATACAGGTATTAATATTCTAACCTGTGTGTGTGTGTGTGTGTGTGTGTGTGTGTGTGTGTGTGTGTGTGGTGTGTGTGTGTGTGTGTGTGTGTGTGTGTGTGTGTTGTGTGTGTGTGTGTGTGTGTGTGTGTGTGTGTGTGTGTGGAAAAGGACTTCAAAGTCAGATTAAAACCTCTTCCATTTAATTGAATTCAGTAATGACAAATTGACATAGATCATATAGTGTAGTATGCATCTATTTTATCAAGATTTCATAATATTGCTTTGGGACAGTGTGAATAATGTATACAGTATAAGGATATGACCTGTGTTTTCTAACTTTTGACTCAAATATTTTTTTGTAAATGATTTGGGTCTGAATGTGCAACTACTGTATATACTGTATCTTCCCCTGCAGAACTGAACATAAGCCCTGCTGTTGTGAAATATTAATTGTGTTCAGCTTATTTTTATATTAGACAACCTCATTAACAGCTACAGTGACTGGAGGTGTTGTATATCTTACAGACTTAAACATTGGGAGAACTCTTATTTGTTGCAAATATTTTGTATAGATTTGGGAAGAATTTTGGGGAAATATTTTCAGATTAGATTAAAGTGATGTTTTGACAAATATTCTGTTTTGTGTTTTTCTTCAGACTACGGTACTCATGGGAAATGTAGTGTACTGCTGCATAGCTTGCCTTCCTGTCACTTATGACTCCAAGGAGGAGGGGCTTAGCTTAACCTGCTTTTTTTCAAATAGTCATACAGGATCTTTAACCTGCCATTTATCATTTCAATAAAACCCTGTGTGCTTAAGGTGTGGCCCGAGAGAGAACCTGTAAGGACAGGTGTGTGGGTCCACAAACAGACAGCTAGCTGGCTTTGGATTTTATATTGGTGCAATTAAAGCGATATGGTCTCTGTACATATGAGTGTAATACCAATCTCATTATGTGTGTATGTATAAGATGGCTTCAGAGAAGAAGGCTGACGTTTTACGTGTTCCTATCCAATTGTGTTTTTTGTTTGTTTCTTCGCGTTGTTTGTAACTTATTTTTTTACTTATTTTGTACATAATGTTGCTGCTACCGTCTCTCATGACCGAAAATAACTTTGTGACATCAGAACTACAATTACTCTCCACGATCTGGCAGAATCCTTTTTTTCCTTTAACGAGTCCGACGACCCCGATGTGAATGACATACTGCTTTCCCGGGAACAGGCCCAGATCCCCGTCATTTGCGTGAAGAGAAGGCGGAGAAAAAGGGGCCAGAGGGCGGACTGCCTTCTGAGAATTAGTAGGGATCGAATAAACCCCCACTGCCTTTCATTCAGCTAGCAAACGTGTAATCTTTGGAAAATAAAATCGATGACCTATGCGCAGATTAAAATAACGGGACATTCAAACCTGCAATATCTTATGCTTCACGGAGTCATGGCTGAACGACGACATTATCAACATACAGCTGGCTGGTAATACGCTGTATCGGCAGGATAGAACAGAGGAATCTAGTAAGACAAGGGCGGCGGACTATGTATTTTTGTAAATAACAGCTGGTGCACGATATCTAAGGAAGTCTCAAGGTTTTGCTTGCCTGAGGTAGAGTATCTCATGATAATCTGTAGACCACACTATCTACCTAGAGAGTATTCATCTGTATTTTTCGTAGCTGTCTACGTACCACCACAGACTGAGGCTGGCACTAAGAAAGCACTCAATGAGCTGTTTTCTGCCTTAAGCAAACAGAAAAACGCTCACCCAGAGGCGGCGCTCCTAGTGGCCGGGGACTTAAATTCAGGGAAACATAAATCGGTCTTACCAAATTTCTATCAGCATGTTAAATTAAATGAAACCAGAGGGAAAAAAACTCTGGACCACCTTTACTCCACACACAGAGATGCATAAAAAGCATTTGGCAAATCTGACCATAATTCTATCCTCTTGATTCCTGCTTACAAGCAAAAATTAAAGCAGGAAGCACCAGTGACTCGATCAATAAAAAAGTGGTCAGATGAAGCAGATGCTAAGCCACATGACTGTTTTGCTAGCACAGACTGGAATATGTTCCGGGATTCCTCTGATGGCATTGAGGAGTACACCACATCAGTCATTGGCTTCATCAATGTGCATCGATGACATTTTCCCCACAGTGACCGTACATACATACCCTAACCAGAAGCAATGGATTACAGGCAACATTCGCACTGAGCTAAAGGCTAGAGCTTTCAAGGAGATGAACTCTAACGCGGAAGCTTATAAGAAATCCCACTAAACGATATCATAACCGCCATTGATAAGAGACATTACTGTGCAGCCGTATTCATCGACCTGGACAAGGCTTTCGACTCTGTCAATCACAACATTCTTATTGGCAGATTCAACAGCCTTGGTTTCTCAAATGACTGCCTCGCCTGGTTCACCAACTACTTCTCTGATAGAGTTCAGTGTGTCAAATCGGAGGGCCTGTTGTTCGGACCTCTGGTAGTCTCTATGGGGGTGCCACAGGGTTCAATTCTCGGGCCGACTCTCTTCTCTATATACATCAATGATGTCGCTCTTGCTGCTGGTGAATCTCTGATCCACCTAACCTCCAGACGAGCTTCAATGCCATACGACTCTCCTTCCGTGGCCTCCAACTGCTCTTAAATGCAAGCAAAACTAAATGCATGCTCTTCAACCGATCGCTGCCCGCACCTGCCCGCCCGTCCAGCATCACTACTCTGGATGGTTCTGACTTAGAATATGTGGACAACTACAAACACCTAGGTCTCTGGTTAGACTGTAGACTCTCCTTACAGACTCACATTAAGCATCTCCAATCCAAAATTAAATCTAGAATCGGCTTCCTATTTCACAACAAAGCATCCTTCACTCATGCTGCCAAACACCCTCGTAAAACTGACCATCCTACCGATCCTCGACTTTGGCGATGTCGTTTACAAAATAGCCTCCAACACTCTACTCAACAAAATGGATGCAGTCTATCACAGTGCCATCCGTTTTGTCACCAAAGCCCCATATACTACCCACCACTGCAACCTGTACGCTCTCATTGGCTCGCACTCGCTTCATACTCACCGACAATCCCGCTGGCTCCAGGTCATCTACAAGTCTCTGCTAGGTAAAGCCCCGCCTTATCTCAGCTCACTGGTCACCATAGCAGCACCCACCCGTAGCGCGCGCTCCAGCAGGTATATCTCACTGGTCACCCCCAAAGCCAATTCTTCCTTTGGCCGCCTTTCCTTCCAGTTCTCTGTTGCCAATGACTGGAACGAACTGCAAAAATCACTGAAGCTGGAGACTCATATCTCCCTCACTAGCTTTAAGCACCAGCTGTCAGAGCAGCTCACAGATCACTGCACCTGTACATAGCCCATCCAACTACCTCATCCCCATACTGTATTTATTTATCTTGCTCCATTGCTCCCCAGTATCTCTACTTGCACATTCATCTTCTGCACATCTACCATTCCAGTGTTTAATTGCTATATTGTAATTACTTTGCCACCATGGCCTATTTATTGCCTTACCTCCCTTATCCTACCTCATTTGCACACACTGTATATATACTTTTTATACTGTATTATTGACTGTATGTTTGTTTATTCCATGTGTAACTCTGTGTTGTTGTATGTGTTGAACTGCTTTGCTTTATCTTGGCCAGGTCGCGGTTGTAAATGAGAAATGAAGCACAGCCGAGAGCTGCCCAGTGACACGAGCCTACCAGACGAGCTGAACTACTTCTATCCTCGCTTCGAGGCAAATAACACTGAAACATGCATGAGAGCCCCAGCTGTTCCGGAAGAACGTGTGATCACGCTCTCCGCAGCCGATGTAAGTAAGACCTTTAAACAGGTCAACATTCACAAGGCTGCAGGGGCAGATGGATTACCAGGACGTGTACTGTGAGCATGCGCTGACCACCTGGCAAGTGTCTTTACTGAAATGTTCAACCTCTCCTTGTCCGATTCTGTAATACCAACATGTTTTAAGCAGACCACCATAGTCCCTGTACCCAAGAACACTAAGGTAACCTGCCAAAATTATTACCGACCTGTAGCACTCACGTCTGTAGCCATGAAGTGCTTTGAAAGGCTGGTCATGACTCACATCAACACCATTATCCCAGAAACCCTAGACCCACTCCAATTTGCATACCACCCTAACAGAACCACAGATGATGCAATCTCTATTGCACTCCACACAGCCCTTTCCCACCTGGACAAAAGGAACACCTATGTGAGAATGCTATTCATTGACTACAGCTCAGCGTTCAACACCATAATTCCCACAAAGCTCATTAATAAGCTAAGGACCCTGGGACTAAACACCTCCCTCTGCAACTGGATCCTGGACTTCCTGACGGGCCACCCCCAGGTGGTAAGGGTAGGTAACAACACATCCGGCATGCTGATCCTCAACACAGGGGCCCTTCAGGGGTGCGTGCTCAGTCCCCTCCTGTACTCCCTGTTCAGGCACGACTCCAACACCATCATTAAGTTTGCCGATGACACAACAGTGGTAGGCCTGATAACCGACAACGACGATACAGCCTATAGGGAGGAGGTCAGAGACTTGGCCGTGTGGAGCCAGGACAACAACCTCTCCCTCAACGTGATCAAGACAAAGGAGATGATTGCAGACTGCAGGAAAAAGAGGACTGAGCACGCCCCCATTCTCATTGACAGGGCTGTAGTGGAGCAGGTTGAGAGTTTCAAGTTCCTTGGTGTCCACATCACCAACAGACTAACATGGTCCAAGCACACCAAGACATTCGTGAAGAGAGCACAACAAAACCTATTCCCCCTCAGGAGACTAAAAAGTTTGGCATGGGTCCTCAGATCATCAAAAGGTTCTACAACTCCACCATTGAGAGCATCCTGACTTGTTGCATCACTCGGCCTCTGACCGCAAGGCACTACAGAGTGTAGTGCATACGGCCCAGTACATCACTGGGACCAAGCTTCCTGCCATCCAGGACCTCTATACCAGGCGGTGTCAGAGGAAGGCCCAAAAAATTGTCAAAGACTCCAGCCACCTTATACATAGACTGTTCTCTCTGCTACCGCACGGCAAGCAGTACTGGAGTGCCAAGTCTAGGTCCAAGAGGCTCATGAATAGCTTATCAAATGGCTACCTAGACTTCTTGCATTAGCCCCCCCCCTTTTTACACCACTGCTACTCTCTGTAGTTATCATCTATGCATAGTCACTTTAATAACTCTACCGACATGTATATATTACCTTAATTACCTCGACTAACCAGTGATTCCGCACATTGACTCTGTACCCGTACCCCCCTGTATATAGTCTCTCTATTGTTATTTTACTGCTGCTCTTTAATTACTTGTTACTTTTATTTCTTATTCTTATTTGTACTGCATTGTTGGTTAGGGGCTCGTAAGTAAGCATTTCACTGTTGTATTCGGTGCATGTGACTAATACAATTTGATTTGATTTGAATATAACTCAGGACCTCAGCCTTGGAAGCCAGCTTGTCAATTTGTCGATTTGGTAGAGGAGGAAATGAGAGTTTAACATATTTTACAACAGACACTGTCTGTTCGCTTCTATATATTCCACCGTATCTGATGTTCTTTGATAATCTATTTTTATTACCTGCTTTTTGTTGGTTGCCTACTTACTGCAATAGTGCAAGTCTGCCACTCAAACAAAAAGTCTCCATAGGTGGAGAGTCTTATAACTACTTATGTAACACATATCAGGTTTCCGATTTGTTTTTGTAGCACTAGTTAATGATGTCATAACAACTGTATGGTTGTGTTGTAAATAAGCCTGGGGCAGAGATACAGTATCTCTCTACACACATAGATTTACATAACCAAATACTGTATAAATTATTTTCCAATTGTTTCATTCTGAACAGAACCACCATTTTTTTTGTTCTGTACCACTCCTTCGACCAGCAAAATAAAGTTCTGAACCGGTTCGAACAAAAAATAAGTAACGGTTTATACCGTTCCTTTCTCTTCTTTTTTTAACTGTGAAATCAACAGTTTTTACATTTAGTTCATTAAATTACTTCGCCAATCAGTGCGGATGGAGAGGCTTGCTATGGACCAGGCAAGCTAGTGGTTTACATGCGTGATGGACAAACAAATATAGGGCGTGAGATGCAACTGAAATTTTGCGGGTTGGGAGAGAGGGTGGAGGAGGAGGCTTGGCTTGAAAAGCTGGGTAACTTGTTATGCAAACTGGTTTCAGAGCATTTCATATGAATCTGTATGTAAATCTGAGATACTGCATTTAGTGTGATATGTTACGTTTGGTATGGTATGTATTAATCTGTGAATTTGTGAACCCATTTTGTATGATATGCTAGGAATTACAATTCGTATGATATTTAACAAATTTGCTAAATGTACAATATGTTACAAATTTACAAAATGTACTATATGTTACTAATTTCTTATGTAACCATACCAACTGTAACATCAAGTCTAGGTCCAAAAGGCTCCTTAACAGCTTCTACGACCAAGCCATAAGACTGTTGAACAATTAATCAAATGACCACCCGGACTATTTACATTGACACCCCCCCACCCCCGTTTGTTTTTATGCTGCTGCTACTCGGTGTTCATTATCTATGCATAGTCATACCCCTACCTACATGTACAAATTACCTCGACTAAACTGTACCCCCGCACATTGACTCAGTACCGGTACCCCCTGTATATAGCCTCGATATTGTTATTTAGTTTATTTAGTAAATATTTTCGAAACTCTATTTCTTGAACTGCATTGTTTGGCTTGTAAGTAAGCATTTAACGGTACACCTGTTGAATTCGGCACATGAGAAATAAAATGTTATTTGATCATATGTATTTGAGTGTACCGGGTTTAAGTTTACTATGTTACGTCTAGTCTATGAGACCAGGCTGTGTTATGACATGTATTATGTTCTGAAATGCATTATCTAAATTATACTTACATAATTATACCTATGGAGGAACTTTGAATGTCCTCGAACCTCTGAGAGTTGGACCATTCTTAATCCATTCTTCTCTGTTTAAAAATCTCTCTCCCTTTCTTCTGAATCGCATTTGTAATGTCAGAGTAAATATACATAAAACACATACTGTACACTCAGACTGGTGATGGTGCTGTTACTGTGTTGAACTGAGGGACTGTGGGAGTGTGATCCAATGGTCCTGGTGACTGCCATTCTCACTCAGACAAGTTTACAGTCTTTCCCACGGCTGGGTGGCTAGTGTGTGTGTCATCCTCCCAGAGAGTGACAGTGTGTGTGTGTGAAACTAATTATTATTAAGTAACTGGTTCCACATCATTTTTTTTGTTTACTCAACTTTTCGGTCCAAGTGTTACCTGAACAAAAACAAAATTGTTGGCCCAAACTTAGCTCCAACTTCAGAAAACAGGCAAAAATTCAGCCAACTTAAAATGATGTTTGCTCAAATGTTCTCATGTGTCCATTCAACTAGAAATAATTAATTGGGCATCTTACCTAATAAAAGCTGTGGAACTAAACTCAGCAAAAAAAGAAACGTCCTCTCACTGTCAAGTGCGTTTATTTTCAGCAAACTTAACATGTGTAAATATTTGTATGAAAATAACAAGATTCAACAACTGAGACATAAACTGAACAAGTTCTACAGACATGTGACTAACAGAAATGGAATAATGTGTCCCTGAACAAGGGGGGGGGGTTGTCAAAATCAAAAGTAACAGTATCTAACAGTATCTGGTGTGGCCACCTGCTGCATTAAGTACTGCAGTGCATCTCCTCCTCATGGACTGCACCAGATTTGCCAGTTCTTGCTGTGAGGTGTTACCCCACTCTTCCACCAAGGCACCTGCAAGTTCCCAGACATTTCTGGGGGGACTGGCCGTAGGCCTCATCCTCTGATCCAACAGGTCCCAGATGTGCTCAATGGGATTGAAATTCGGGCTCTTCGCTGGCCATGGCAGAACACTGACATTCCTGTCATGCAGGAAATCACGCACAGAACGAGCAGTATGGCTGGTGGCATTGTCATGCTGGAGGGTCATGTCAGGATGAGCCTGCAGGAAGGGTACTACATGAGGGAGGAGGATGTCTTCCCTGTAACACAGCATTGAGATTGCCAAGGATGCTGTGACACATCGCCCCAGACCATGACGGACCATCCACCTCCAAATCGATCCCGCTCCAGAGTACAGGCCTCTGTGTAACGCTCATTCCTTCGAAGATAAACGCAAATCAGTGAAGAGCACTTTTGCCAGTCCTGTCTGGTCCAGCGACGATGGGTTTGTGCCCATAGGTGACATTGTTGCTGGTGATGTCTGGTGAGGACCTGCCTTACAGCAGGCCTTCAAGCCCTCAGTCCATCCTCTCTTAGGCTATTGCGGACAGTCTGAGCACTGATGGAGGGATTGTGCATTCCTGGTGTAACTCGGGCAGTTGTTGTTGCCATCCTGTACCTGTCCCGCAGGTGTGATGTTCGGATGTACCGATCTTGTGCAGGTGTTGTTACACGTGGTCTGCCACTGCGAGGACGATCAGCTGTCCGTCATGTCTCCCTGTAGCGCTGTCTTAGGCGTCTCACAGTACGGACATTGCAATTTATTGCCCTGGCCACATCTGCAGTCCTCATGCCTCCTTGCAGCATGCCTAAGGCGCGTTCACGCAGATGAGCAGGGACCCTGGGCATCTTTATTTTGGTGTTTTTCAGAGTCAGTAGAAAGGCCTCTTTAGTGTCCTAAGTTTTCATAACTTTGACCTTAATTGCCTACCGTCTGTAAGCTGTTAGTGTCTTAACGACTGTTTCACAGGTGCATGTTCATTAATTGTTTATGGTTCATTGAACAAGCATGGGGAACAGTGTTTAAACCCTTGACAATGAAGATCTGTAAAGTTATTTGGATTTTTACGAATTATCTCTGAAAGAAAAAGGGACATTCCTTTTTATGCTGAGTTTAGTTAAACACACACAAACACACAATGCTTTTAACATAGCGTACAATGTCCCTGTGGAACGCTTTGGACACCTTGTAGAGTCCATGCCCTGACAAATTGAGGCTGTTCTGATGGCAAAAGAGGGTGCAACTCATTATTAGGAAGGTGTTCCTAATGTTTTGTACACTCAGTGTATTTTGTAGTAAGAATATCATTGAATATAACAGGATAAAATAAATTATATTTTCCCCACACAACTTGTGTCACAGGAAGGTGTGGAACCGCTGTCATATAAAGAAGTAATATTTTGAAACAGAGCCCAAGCCCATGCTTTTTTGATTCGCATTTCATCTTTCCTACCCTCACTCCATTTTGTTAGGGATTAGGCATTGGGTCTTACATTGAGATGTTTCTGATTAGTGAGAGATGAGCAAACGAGTAGATGAGCTATACCACCTCCACTTATTTGCCCAGCCAAATAGCCTATTCAGGAGTTCAGTGAAACAAAATCACATTGATGGAGACAAGTCAGTGAACCCTTATGAAAAAAGATTGCAATCAGAGTGCAGTATGACTGCAGTATAAGTGCAGTATGCTGCAAATACTGCTTCCAAAATAACCGTTTTTTTACTGCAGTAATTTTGCAGTGTAACTGCCATTAGAGTGCAGTATTACATGCGTCCAAAATACCACAGTCGACTGCAGTTATTGCACTTTTACTGCCATTTCAAAACTGCAATCACTTTTGTAAGGGAAGTCACAGGTTTTTGGTCAGGAGTAGGCCTAGGCTCTAAGCGACTGCGAGTGAAGAGCAAAATAATCAACTTGTTAAACTACATAACATGATGGCAAAATGTTCTTATAAATGAGCCAACTAGACAAGATGATAATGAGCAGCACTCAACTCAACTTAGCTAACAATCCCCCAGGCTTATTGTTGAAGCCTAACCAATATCCAAACGGAGATTCAGTGAAAACAAAAATCTGACATTGATTGATTCATCAAGACGAGACCCCACACTTAGCTCAAAGCAACGCGATGGCCCTGACCCAATCAAAACAATGCTAAAATGATCATCTAGCTGACCACATGCGGGTAGGCTGCTTCAACAGTTGGATGACTTTGGGAGTTTTAGCAAGCAACAATTTAATACATGCCTTCAATTGTACCAGCCTCATTTATTCCAATAATTTCGTACCTCAGTGATATTTATTCCCACAGTAATTCGTAGTGGTGGGCTATGTGAAAAGATGGGAGAAGTGACATGCCTAGCAACGTTTACAACTGCCAGGAGGATGGTTAACTGCCGCTGCCTAGCAACCATCAATAGTTTAAGAGGGTAGTGCGTGCCGCTGCCGCCTCAGCATTACGGCTCCGTTTCATACTAAGCCGTAGTCAAAAGTTTACCGAAATGATTACTAGGTTATTAGGTGGAAAGAAAAGTTTCGGCTTTGATACCAGCAATACCTTAAAGATAAGGAAAAGACGGAAGAAATGAAGGTATTACGTGTGTGTGTGTGTGTGTGTGTGTGTGTGTTGTGTGTGTGTGTGTGTGTGTGTGTGTGTGTGTGTGTGTGTGTGTGTGTGTGTGTGTGTGTGTGTGTGTGTGTGTGTGTGTGTGTGTGTGTGTGTGTGTGTCATCAGAGGAGGCTGGTGGGTGGAGATATAGGAGGACTGGCTCATTTTAATGGTGGAATGGAATTAATGGTATGTATGAATTAATGGTATGTATACCATGTTTGACTCCGTTCCATGTATTCCACTGCAGCCATTGCAATGGGTCCGTCCTCCTATAGCTCCTCCCACCAGCCTCCACTGGTGTGCATGTAGGCGGGGGTTTTAATAAAAGGGAAATAGTCACAGTGCAATGTCAGCTCAGAGCTGCTTCGTCACACACATAAAAAGAGTTCATCTTTCATACATTGCCAAAAGTACCAATGACATGAGATGATTTTGGCATATTTCATCCTGCCTGACATTTAAGAGAGATTGATTTTGTCTACTATGGCTGCAGTGCAAGCAGAAGCTCATGTCTGTAGTGCAAGCAGAGGCGTCATGCCCATAGGGGGCACTGGGGCCACGTGCCCCCTCAGATTTGTCCTTTTTCTTTTTTTTTAAAGAAGAAAAAAATTATATAAGAGTATTTTTGTTTGTTGTTGTTTCTCTGTAATACTATTAGCCACCTAGCATATTTATTAAGTTGGCTTTAGCTAGCCCAATCTCCCAACCTCATAACTAGCTACCAAGAAGCCATTTCAGGCTATCAATCAAGTTAGAGTAGCTATAGCTTGTCGAACTGTCTAAAGTGGCATGCCTGCTGGCAAGATTGGTAGACTTTAGAAAAAGCAAGCGATTACTAAATGTACTGAATCAGACTCACATTCCTTTCAATCGTTTACCCATATTTTAGCAAAGATGCAGAGAAGTATATTTATTTTCTTTAAAAAAAAAAACGAAACACCGGTCAGGAGGATATACACAGCTCAAGAGGTATGCTTAGATATGCAGAAAAATAAACATATTTGCTTTACATATAATTAAGCATAATGATTACGGCTCTAGATTGCAGGAAAAGCTGTTTCAGGTTTTGGGGGGGGGGGGGGGGGGGGGGGTGGGGGGGGGGGGGGGCGGTGTCTCTCGCCGTCAGGGGGGGGGGAGTCTTCTCAGATTTTTGGGGTGCATGAGTGCAAGCTAGAGTGGGATTTATAAATAAGGTGGATTTGATAGCAGGTGGGATGTACACAGCTAACTCATGAAGATGGATCTGTTTTTGTGAACATCACACTGACACACACACATACGCACATTCATCTTCTCCTGAAATACCATTGCTATTGATTGATCCCTCTTGGAGCCAAAACTAAGCACACACACATGACACAACCTTTTCCTAGCTCCCCTGTGTAGTGATGAAAGGCCTGTGTGAGGATTCCCCTTGTCTTTTTCATCCCCAGCCGCACAGAACACCCTTCTAGAACACAGGTATCTTTGTGATGTGTTGTAGAGAGGCGAGGTAATAGCTCTGGCTGTTTGAGGTCTGGCTGTTTGCTGCCTTGTGGTTGTCTGTGTATTTCTGTGGGTATGCTGCTGTAGACTGGACAAGCTGATAAGAAATAGTCAAAGCCTCCCATCTTCATTAATGTCTCTCAAAGCAGATACATAGAGCATCAATCAGCTTGATAAATAATAATATTCAAGAAAATGATATATCCTTTCAAATAGTATTCTTGCTAATTGATAGAAATACAATTCTTAGACTGAAAAATTGCAATTTGTAGATATTGTAAATATTCTCCATTCACCCCCACAAAATAACATTTCAGATAATTTCCACAGAGTGAAGCAAATAAGCTTTTCTTCCACAGGTCTTTTTTCAATCATTTTCAGTGAATGGAAGAAAATTAAAAATTGTTATCAACACCCAAAATAAATCAATTTGGCAGCATGGAATCAGCGCTGTGCTCTAGCCTTGGATACACCAGCTGGCTTGGGCTTTTCTACCGTGGCTTACCCCTCACTGAGACCAGAGCTGGCCTGCAGAGTGACGGAGAGCAAGGGGGAGTGGGAGGAACATCCATCTGAATACCCTGCACCGATAATCAACCAGAAACAGCTCAGTCTTTTGTTGACTAGGAGTCCAAGCCACGCAAAAGACAGGCTGTATGTCAATAACCAATTACTGGCACAGCTGTTCCTACATTGTTCCTCCTCTGAGCAAGAACAAAACCCCACTGAAACACCATCTTTAGAAAGAAAATATTCTCTTCTAATCGTTTCCAAAAGGTCTTGCTAGACCTTGTCCATCTACTAATACCCCCTTCTTTGTTTATTCTATTCTCCTTATATGGAGCCAAGCCTATTTATTTAACCAGGCAAGTCAGTTAAGAACAACTTCTTATTTACAATGACGGGCTACACCAGCCAAACCCGGACGACAATGGACCAATTGTGCGCTGCCCTATGGGACTCCCATTCACGGCTGGTTGTGACACAGCCTGGATTCGAACCAGGGTGTCTGTAGTGATGCCTCTAGCACTGAGCTGCAGTGCCTTAGACCACTGCGCAACTCAGGAGCCTATCAGGTCATTTTGTTTTGTTGTGGTACTTTTTTTCACCCCCTCTGCTCTGCAACATCAGTTGGAACTGCGTTAATTAAATAGAGAGAAAGGGCTGTGGGCCCTGGTTTATTAATGTGGAGGAACAGCGCTTCAAACTAAACTCAAAATGTTACCAATTAAAATGAAGATGAATTGCAGCCCCTAGTCCCCTATTGCGCCTCTGTGGCTGAACCTCTGAGTGGGTCTCCAAGCTACTGCCGTTCAGACAGGCCATTAAAATCCTTAAGAGTCTATTGATGCACCCGTGCGTCAATCTGATTAACACAATAAAAAAATCCCCATCAAAATCCGTCAGTTTAAGCTAGAGATATGTTTTTTTTGCATGGGCTGCGTCTCAATTTGCCACATCCACCTATGTCGGCCTTCCGCATCTGTGGTGGAAAGTGGCAAAGCTACAGCTATACTTGTCAGACCAGGAAAACGTCTGTAACGTCCAAACGGTTTGGCTAACTAATATGACCACTCTATGGAAAGATAAGACTCTCACGAACATGATGGTGTTCTACGTTGTGCACTATGACCACCACAAGTGTCAGGGGACTCGTCTGAAGGTAACCCATACAAATGAATGGAGGTATGGAGGTAGTTTTGTACCAACAAAAAACAGGCGTTAAATATGTGTCCAAAAAATGTAAATATTTCCTGAGTTTTCTTATATCTCCTAAAAATAGGACAATCACTTCAAAACCTTAATTCTGATGATTTGTGTTATCCAGTGCATTTATATGGGCTACAGTAGTAAAGGCCAAATTCAATATAGATATACAGTACCAGTTAAAGTTTGGACACACCTACTCATTTTTCTTTATTTTCTTTTTACAATTTTCTACCAAAACTATAAAATAACACATATGGAATAATGTAGTAACCAAAAAAGTGTTAAACAAATCAAAATATATTTTAGATTTTAGATTCTTCAAAGTAGCCACCCTTTGCCTTGATGACAGCTTTACACACTCTTGGCATTCTCTCATCCAGTCTTGAATGCTTTTCCAACAGTCTTGAAGGAGTTCCCACATATGCTGAGCACTTGTTGGCTGCTTTTCCTTCACTCTGTGGTCCAACTCATCCCAAACCATCTCAATTGGGTTGAGGTTGGGTGATTGTGGAGGCAAGGTCATCTGATGCAGCACTCCATCACTCCTTTTTGGTCAAATAGCCATTACACAACTTGGCAGTGTGTTGGGTCATTTTGTCCTATTGAAAAACAAATGATAGTCCCACTAAGCACAAACCAGATGGGATGGCGTTTCGCTGCAGAATGCTGTGGTAGATATGCTGGTTAAGTAAGGCTAGAATTATAAATAAATCACTGACAGTGTCACCAGCAAAGCACCCTCACACCATCACAATTCACAACTAAACATGCAGAGATCATCTGTTCACCTGCTCTGCGTCTCACAAAAACACAGCGGTTGGAACCAAAAATCTCAAATTTGGACTCATCAGACCAAAGGACAGATTTCCACTGGCTAATGTCCATTGCTCGTGTTTTTTGGCCCACGCAAGTCTCTTCTTATTATTGGTGTCATTTAGTAGTGGTTTCTTTGCAGCAATTAGACCATGAAGACCTGATTCAAGAAGTCTCCTCTGAACAGTTGATGTTGAGATGTGTCTGTTACTTGAACTCTGTGAAGCATTTACTTGGACTGCAATTTTTGAGGCTGGTAACTCTAATGAACTTATCCTCTGCAGCAGAGGTAACTCTGGGTATACCTTTCTTGGTGGTCCTCATGAGAGACAGTTTCATCATAGCGCTTGATGGTTTTTGGGACTGCACTTGTAGAAACTTTCAAAGATCTTGAAATGTTCTTGATTGACTGACCTTCATATCTTAAAGTAATGATGGACTGTCATTTCTCTTTGCTTATTTGAGCTGTTCTTGCCATAATATGGACTTGGTCTTTAACCAAATAGGGCTATCTTCTATATACCCCCTACCCTATCTGTAACGAGTACACTGACAGTCGGGAAGCAAGTTCAGGGAGTGAGTGTTATAATAAATAAATGAAACAATTAACACTTAACACAAACAACACACTGACATGAAAACAGAGTCAATAACACCTGAGGAAAGAACCAAGGGGAGTGACATATAGAGAAGATAATCAAGGAGGTGATGGAGTCCAGGTGAGTGTCATGAGGCGCAGGTGTGCGAGACAATGGTGACAGGTGTGTGGGATAATCAGCAGCCTGATGACCTAGAGGCCGGAGAGGGAGTATACGTGACACTATCTTCTGTACACCACCCCTACCTTGTCACAACTCAACTGATTAGCTCAAATGCATTAAGAAGGAAAATAATTCCACAAATTAACTCTTTAAATGAACACTTTTTTGGTTACTACATGATTCCATATGTGTTATTTCATAGTTGTGAAGTCTTCACTATTATTCTAAACTTTTGACTGGTACTGTACAGGGGTCCTAAAATTCCAAATCAAATAGCTTAATGATCCATGTTATGACCATCTTAAAACAATCCCTCCCAGCTCTGCTCTAATATACAGTGCATTCGGAAAGTATTCAGACCCATTCACTTTTTCCACATTTTGTTAAATTACAGCATTATTCTAAAATTGATTAAATTATTTGTTTTACTCATCAATATACACACAATACCCCATAATGACAAAGTTGTAACGGTTCCGTAACTACAGACACTGGGAGATGGGAAGCAAGTGCAGGGTGAGTTTTTAATAATAAACAGACATGAAACTAAACAAGAACAGCGTCTGGACAAGAGAAACAAAACAACATCAATGCAGACAAAGGAATGAAACTGAGGAAGTGACAGATATTGGGGAGGCAATCAATGATGTGATGGAGTCCAATGAAGCGCTGGTGACAGGTGTGTGTAATAATGAGCAGCCTAGTGCCAGAGTGCCAGAGAGGGAGGGCGGGAGCAGACGTGACAAAAGTGAAAACAGCTTTTTAGACATTTTTGCAAATTTACTAACAATAAAAAACAGAAATAACTTATTTACATAAGTATTGAGACCCTTTGCTATGAGACTCGAAATGGAGCTCAGGTGCATCCTGTTTCCATTGATCATCCTTGAGATATTTCTACAACTTGACTGGAGTCCACCTATGGTAAATTCAATTGATTGGACATGACTTGGAAAGGCACACACCTGTCTATATAAGGTCCCACAGTTGACAGTGCATGTCAGAGCAAAAACCAAGCTATGAGGTCGAAGGAATTGTTCGTAGAACTCTGAGACAGGATTTTGTTGAGGCACAGATCTGGGGAAAAATACCAAAAACATTCTGCAGCATTGAGGGTCCCCAAGAACACAGTGGCCTCCATCATTCTTAAATGGAAGAAGTTTGGAACCCCCAAGACTCCTTCTAGAGCTGGCCGTCCGGCCAAACTGAGCAATCGGGCGAAGGGCCTTGGTCAGGGAGGTGACCAAGAACCCGATGGTCACTCTGACAGATCTCCAGAGTTTCTCTGTGGAGATGGGAGAACCTACTAGAAGGACAACCATCTCTGCAGCATTCCACCAATCAGTCCTTTATGGTAGTGGCCAGACTGAGCCACTCCTCAATAAAAGGCACATGACAGCCCTCTTGGAGTTTGCCAAAAGGCACCTAAAGGACTCTCAGACCATGAGAAACAAGATTCTCTGGTCTGATGAAACCAAGACAGAACTCTTTGGCCTGAATGCCAAGCATCACGTCTGGAGGAAACCTGGCACCATCCCAATGGTGAAGCATGGTGGTGTCAGCATCATGCTATAGGGATGTTTTTCAGTGGCAGGGACTGGGATACTAGTCAGGATCGAGGGAAAGATGAACAGAGCAAAGTACAGAGAGATTCTTGATGAAAACCTGCTCCAGAGCGCTCAGGACCTCAGACTGGGGCAAAGATTCACCTTCCAACAGGACAATGACCCTCAGCACACAGCCAAGACAACGCAGGAGTGGCTTTGAGACAAGTCTCTGAATGTCCTTGAGTGGCCCAGCCAGGAAAGAATACTTTCCGAATGTACTGTACATGTCTGATCCTAGGGCTGTGGAACACAACATAAGGACACCTCCAGTCGGCAAACAGTATATTTGTCTGCAGTGTGTTATAAGAGATTATATACAATGTGATATTATATACCATGTTAACCACTTTGTTATAAACACATTTTGCACAAATACAGTGCATACCATTTGATTGATTGATTATAACTTCATGGTGTTCTTAAATTATAGGTTTAACCTGCAGATTATCACTTCATGTTATCCATGTTAGTTTATGTCATGTTAACTAATTGGTGGAATGGGATGTTCTAGATTAGGTTTATTCTTTATGACTTTATTATGCATCAGAAAGGCTTTATGTTATGGTATCACTCTCTATCACCACCAATCCTAAATTTACAATTTAAAAGACAAATATTTGAAACATCAGCCGTTTACCTCTTTAAGGATCTGGTGCAACAGTGTGTAACATTCTTATCTAGTTCATGCCCCTGGTAATGGTATATCCCTTCCCCAGACACACACTTCTGTCTCACTCACCTCCCACTCAAAACAAAGTAGTGGGTGAAGTCAGAGCAGCAGAGAGAGAGCGAGAGAGAGAGAGAGTGTTCTCTGTGTTTTCCTGTGTTCTGATGATGACGGCCCTGACTGCTGACACTTGAGCTAATGCGAAAGTAAACACAGGTCTAATTGTGCCACCAGGACATCTAACAGGCATCACATCCAGATCAGGTCAGCTTGATGGGAGAGAGAGAGAGTCTGTTTGTATGTGCTCTCCTTTTCGCCTCAGGGGACTATGTGTCTGTTCCTCTGTATTCTGTATCACTGATTCTGTCTAGAAACACATTATAGCTCTGGGCTTCCTGGAAACCAGGGATGGAAAGGTGGGTGTGTGGTGTGTGTGTGTGTGTGTGTGTGTGCTGTCTCTTATACACATCTAGATGTGTATAAGAGAGGTGTGTGTGTGTGTGTGTGTGTGTGTGTGTGTGTGTGTGTGTGTGTGTGTGTGTGTGTAAAGGTATAACTGTCTGAGATAGTGATAGCCTCTCCATATCTGAGAGGGTGCTGGGCTATTTTGGATAACTCCTCCAATGTAATAGAAGTTATTATTGCACTCATCAGAGCATGCAGAAAATGAAGATAAAACTGTCTTCCTGAGACAGCTCTTCAACAATGATGTCCAGAGTCTAATCTGAACAATTACAATTCCTTGAGAAATGAGAATGTGACTCTTTCTGAGTGAACTACTTGAATGGCAATTGACTTTTGGTACTTTTGGTACTCCGCGGATACATGCTTCTGCACATGCTCACACACGTATCTTTCTTTGATCAACATGATTATCTTGATTTGAATATGCACCTTATGTGAAGTAGTTGTTTGATGTGAACATGACACAAAAAGCACAAAGGTTCATATACAAAAAAAAATGATCAGTGTCAAGTGAATACAGAAACAATATCAAAATGTAACATTGTTACAATATCAATTTCCCAGTGATACACTACATGGCCAAAAGTTTGTGGACACCCCTTCAAATTAGTGGGTTCGGCTATTTCAGCCACACTTGTTGCTGACAGGTATATAAAATCGAGCACACAGCCATGCAATCTCCATAGACAAACATTGGCAGTAGAATGGCCTTACTGAAGAGCTCAGTGACTTTCAAGGTGGCACCATCGTAGGATGCCACCTTTCTAACAAGTCAGTTTGTCAAATTTCTGCCCTGGTAGAGCTGCCCTGGTCAACTGTAAGTGCTGTTATTGTGAAGTGGAAATGTCTAGGAGCAACAACGGCTTAGCCGCAAAGTGGTAGGCCAAACAAGCTCACAGAACGGTACCGGCGAGTGCTGTAGCACATAGCGCGTAAAAATAATCTGTCCTCAGTTGCAACACACACTACCGAGTTCCAAACTGCCTCTGGAAGCAATGCCACTACAATAACTGTTTGTCGATTGGGTTTCCATGGCCGAGCAGCCGCACACAAGCCTAAGATCACCATGCGCAATGCCAAGTGTTGGCTGGAGTGGTGTAAAGCTCACCACCATTGGACTCTGGAGCAATGGAGACACGTTCTCTGGAGTGATGAATCATGCTTCACCATCTGACAGTCCGACGGACGAATCTGGATTTGGCGGATGCCACTCTCCATTCTCAAACATAATGGTGGCTGCATCTTGTTATGGGTATGCTTGTAATCGTTAAGGACTGGGGAGTTTTTCAGAATAAAAAAAAACGCAGGCAAAATCCTAGCACAGGCTAAATGTGGCGGTCAGTGCCGTTTAAGATGAGGGAGGACAAAAATGTTTCCATGAGCATGGCCTTATTTCTATTACAGCATATTGGATGACTGTCATTCATATTCCATTCATCCAGTTCAATGTAACATCAATAGGTTATGGTTACTACATCAATCTTAAATGTTCTCTGTACCCATCATGAGGTTGCTACAACCTAGCCTATAAATGAAAGTATACAATGTAGGTGCACACAGGTCCAGAGACCAATTTGAGGTGACAGACAGTGACAAATGGTAACTCGTTACTTTAGCAAATAGAACTAACTAATAGACAGAGGTGGGACCAAGTCATTGTTTTACAAGTCACAAGTAAGTCTTAGCACTCAAGTCCCAAGTCAAGTCCCTAGTCAAGACAGGCAAGTCCGAGTCAAGTCTCAAGTCAAGAACGACAAGTCCCAAGTCAATTCTCAAGTCCTAAACTTTGAGTTCGACAAGTCCCAAGTCAAGCCTCAAGGATAGAACGACAAGTCCCAAGTCAATTCTCAAGTCCTAAACTTTGAGTTTCGAGCCCTAAACAAGTCATAATCAAATCAAATCAAATCAAGTTTATTTTATATAGCCCTTCGTACATCAGCTAATATCTCGAAGTGCTGTACAGAAACCCAGCCTAAAACC
>NC_036853.1:12069638-12080196 GCF_002910315.2 Salvelinus sp. IW2-2015
CCAAACAGCAAGCAATGCAGGTGTAGAAGACCTGGCTAGGAAAAACTCCCTAGAAAGGCCAAAACCTAGGAAGAAACCTAGAGAGGAACCAGGCTATGAGGGGTGGCCAGTCCTCTTCTGGCTGTGCCGGGTAGAGATTATAACAGAACTATGCCAAGATGTTCAAAATATTCATAAGTGACAAGCATGGTCAAATAATAATCATGAATAATTTTCAGTTGGCTTTTCATAGCCGATCATTAAGAGTTGAAAATAGCAGGTCTGGGACAGGTGGCGGTTCCATAACCGCAGGCAGAACAGTTGAAACTGGAATAGCAGCAAGGCCAGGTGGACTGGGACAGCAAGGAGTCATCATGCCGTCGTGCCTGACGTATGGTCCTAGGGCTCAGGTCCTCCGAGAGTTAGAAAGAAAGAGAGAATTAGAGAGAACCAAGATTTTCCAAATGTTCATAAATGACAAGCATGGTCAAATAATAATCAGGAATAAATATCAGTTGGCTTTTCATAGCCGATCATTAAGAGTTGAAAACAGCAGGTCTGGGACAGGTAGGGTTCCATTTTTTTTTTTTTTTTTTTTTTTTCACCTTTATTTAACCAGGTAGGCTAGTTGAGAACAAGTTCTCATTTGCAACTGCGACCTGGCCAAGATAAAGCATAGCAGTGTGAACAGACAACACAGAGTTACACATGGAGTAAACAATAAACAAGTCAATAAAATGGTAGAAAAAAAAGAGAATCTATATACAATGTGTGCAAAAGGCATGAGGTAGGCAATAAATCGAATAATTACAATTTAGCAGATTAACACTGGAGTGATAAATCATCAGATGATCATGTGCAAGAAGAGATACTGGTGTGCAAAAGAGCAGAAAAGTAAATAAATAAAAAGCAGTATGGGGGTGTGGTAGGTAAATTGGGTGGGTAGTTTACAGATGGACTATGTACAGCTGCAGCGATCGGTTAGCTGCTCGGATAGCAGATTTTTAAAGTTGTTGAGGGAGATAAAAGTCTCCAACTTCAGAGATTTTTGCAATTCGTTCCAGTCGCAGGCAGCAGAGAACTGGAAGGAAAGGCGTCCAAATGAGGTTTTGCTTTAGGGATGATCAGTGAGATACACCTGCTGGAGCGCGTGTTGCGGGTGGTGTAGCCATCGTGACCAGTGAACTGAGATAAGGCGGCACTTTACCTAGCATAGCCTTGTAGATGACCTGGAGCCAGTGGGTCTGACGACGAACATGTAGCGAGGGCCAGCCGACTAGGGCATACAGGTCGCAGTGGTGGGTCGTATAAGGTGCTTTAGTAACAAAACGAATGGCACTGTGATAAACTGCATCCAGTTTGCTGAGTAGAGTATTGGAAGCTATTTTGTAGATGACATCGCCGAAGTCGAGGATCGGTAGGATAGTCAGTTTTACTAGGGTAAGTTGGCGGCGTGAGTGAAGGAGGCTTTGTTGCGCGAATAGAAAGCCGATTCTTGCTTTGATTTTGGATTGGAGATGTTTGATATGAGTCTGGAAGGAGAGTTTGCAGTCTAGCCAGACACCTAGGTACTTATAGATGTCCACATATTCTAGGTCGGAACCGTCCAGGTGGTGATGCTAGTCGGCGCGTGCGGTGCAGGCAGCGAACGGTTGAAAAGCATGCATTTGGTTTTACTAGCGTTTAAGAGCAGTTGGAGGCCACGGAAGGAGTGTTGTATGGCATTGAAGCTCGTTTGGAGGTTAGATAGCACAGGGTCCAAGGAAGGCCGGAAGTATATAGAATGGTGTCGTCTGCGTAGAGGTGGATCAGGGAATCGCCCGCAGCAAGAGCAACATCATTGATGTATACAGAGAAAAGAGTCGGCCCGAGAATTGAACCCTGTGTACCCCCATAGAGACTGCCAGAGGACCGGACAACATGCCCTCCGATTTGACACACTGAACTCTGTCTGCAAAGTAGTTGGTGAACCAGGCAAGGCAGTCATTAGAAAAACCGAGGCTACTGAGTCTGCCGATAAGAATATGGTGATTGACAGAGTCGAAAGCCTTGGCCAGGTCCGATGAAGACGGCTGCACAGTAATGTCTTTTATCGATGGCGTTATGATATCGTTTAGTACCTTGAGCGTGGCTGAGGTGCACCCATGACCGGCTCGGAAAACCGGATTGCACAGCGGAGAAAGTACGGTGGGATTCGAGATGGTCAGTGATCTGTTTGTTGACTTTGCTTTCGAAGACCTTAGATAGGCAGGGCAGGATGGATATAGGTCTGTAACAGTTTGGGTCCAGGGTGTCCAGGGGTTCTCCCCCTTTGAAGAGGGGATGACCGCGGCAGCTTTCCAATCCTTGGGGATCTCAGATGATACGAAGGAGAGGTTGAACAGGCTGGTATAGGGGGTCGACAATGGCGGCGGACAGTTTCAGAAATAGGGGGTCCAGATTGTCAAGCCCAGCTGATTTGTATGGGTCCAGGTTTTCCAGCTCTTTCAGAACATCTGCTATCTGGATTTGGGTAAAGAGAAGCTGGGAGGCTTGGGCGAGTAGCAGCGGGGGGGCGGGGCTGTTGGCCAAGGTTGGAGTCGCCAGGAGGAAGGCATGGCCAGCCATTGAGAAATGCTTGTTGAAGTCTTCGATTATCACGGATTTATCGGTGGTGACCGTGTTACCTAGCCTCAGTGCAGTGGCAGCTGGGAGGAGGTGCTCTGTTTCTCCATGGACTTACAGTATCCCAGAACTTTTTGGAGTTAGAGCTACAGGATGCAAATTTCTGCTTGAAAAAGCTGGCCTTTGCTTTCCTGACTGACTGCGTGTATTGGTTCCTGACTTCCCTGAACAGTTGCATATCGCGGGGGCTCTTCGATGCTATTGCAGTTCGCCACAGGATGTTTTTGTTGCTGGTCGAGGGCAGTCAGGTCTGGAGTGAACCAAGGCTATATCTGTTCTTGGTTCTGCATTTTTTGAACGGAGCATGCTTGTCTAATATGTGAGGAAGTAACATTTAAAGAATGACCAGCATCCTCAACTGACGGGATGAGGTCAATATCCTTCCAGGGTACCCGGCCAGGTCGATTAGAAAGGCCTGCTCGCAGAAGTGTTTTAGGGCAGCGTTTGACAGTGATGAGGGGTGGTCGTTTACCGCGACCCGTGGCGGATACAGGCAATGAGGCAGTGATCGCTGAGATCTTGATTGAAGACAGCAGAGGTGTATTTGGAGGGCAGGTTGGTCAGGATAATGTCTATTAGGGTGCCCATGTTTACGGATTTAGGTTGTACCTGGTGGGTTCCTTGATGATTTGTGCGAGATTGAGGGCATCAAGCTTGGATTTAGGACTGCCGGGGTGTTAAGCATATCCCAGTTTAGGTCACCTAACAGAACAAACTCTGAAGCTAGATGGGAGCATCAATTCACAGATGGTGTCCAGGGCACAGCTGGGAGCTGAGGGGGTCGGTAACCGCAGCAGAAACAAATCTCTCTTCTTTTTATCGATCGACGATTGAAGTTCGCTATGGGGCGGAATCGGTTGATGTAGACTTGTACACATTCGCCCCCAACCTTAACACACACACACACACCCTCTGTGTGGTTACAGTAGGCTAACGTATGTTAATGGTTTTAGGAACAGCAGTAACAGGCAGTAACATAGCCAGTTGTAGCTCAATCTTAGGTGCAATGATTAGGTGCATCTTTCCAAGGGCTCCGTCTGAATTCACCCGCCGATGATACTCTGCACTGCCACGCGCAACTTTTTCTCCCCTGGAACAATTTCATTGGCTGCTGTCCGATTCAAACTGTAATCCGTAAAATGAAGAGTTGATGCGCTGCTCAAGTCCAAGTTAAGTCACGAGTCATTGGTGTTAAGTTCAAAGTCGAGTTGCAAGTCTTTTTTGATTTTGTCAATTCGAGTCTAAAATCATCATATTTGTGACTCGAGTCTGACTCGAGTCCAAGTCATGTGACTTGAGTCCAGACCTCTGCTAATAGAACTAACGCATTAGTAAACCCGCTACAATTAGTAAACCCGCTACGTTTAGCACTTACACCGGCGGGCCTCGGTGGCAATAAATTCGTAAAACCAGAAGCTTACCTTGACTTGGAAGAGTTCCAGTGTTGTGTTGGATAGTCATAGCCAGCTAGCTAACATAGCATCCCTCTATTTGAGCAGTGTGTTTCAGTAGGCTGAACTAGCTACCTGCAATTGCTAGCTAAGTAAGTGAAAAAAATATATACGAAATCTCTCTCTCTCTCTCTATTTCTCTCTAGCTTCTCCTTCATTTTGGAAGAAATTAATTTGTTCAAAACTGTTCAGCTATTGACTTTCTCTCTCTTTGAGTCAACTACTCACTCCATTTTATGGACAGCAGTGCTAGCTAGCTGTAGCTTATGCTTTCAGTACTAGATTAATTCTCTAATCCTTTGATTGGGTGTACAACATGTCAGTTCATGCTGGAGGAGCTCTGATAGTTTGGAGGACGTCCTCCGGAAGTGGTAATAATTACTGTGTAAGTCTGTGGAAGGGGGTGAGAACCATGAGCCTCCTAGGTTTTGTATTGAAGTCAGTGTATCCCGAGGAGGACGGATGCTAGCTGTTTTCCGGCTACACCACAGAGTGCTGTTGAGGCTACTGTAGACCTTCTTTGCAAAATAGTGTGTTTTGATCAATTATTTGGTGACTTGTGATTATATTTAGTAAAGTTTTATCTAAAAAAGATAACTTTTTAAATGTTAAAAAATATATATTTTTATGAAATTCACTGACGAGGATGGTCAGGGCTTTGGATAGTAACAGCACCCACACACACTCACTGTGCCCATCTTTTGTCTATCTCCACAAATGACACAGTCATTATAGCCTGTCATTACACCTGACTGTACAGAGAGAAGAGAGTCACAGTGGACTCAGAACAACAGATATTTGAATGCATATCATTTGCCAGAGCCAATTATGCACTCGTATGATAGCACACCTGGCTGCTCTATTGCAAATCCGGTCAAGCATCTGACTCAGATGATGAGAACACACGCTTGGATTACTTGATGAGTAAGAACCAGTATTTACCAGATCTTATCTTCAGCTTCACTGTTGATGATAAAAACATCTGATAAAAACACCTGATCCACTTATACCTCCCTCCTCTCTGTCTTTGTTCTCAGTTCATATCCAGTGGTTGGTGAGTGTGCAATTACCTTCTGTGGTGTTTTGTCTTTCACAATTTACCCTCCAATTTGCTTCGTAAAAGCATGTCTCTCAAATCTGTCAAAATTTGGGGGTACAGATGTAAGATCTTAGTTTGACCAGTATTGTTGCAGCAAAAATAATCCTGCAGCAACAGGATTTGAATGTGTAGTCCATAATGTTACTTGATTGAAGTATTGCTACATGAAAAGTGCAATACTGTTAACATAACCATGTTTTAGCTCAGGTTTTCAGTGAATTGATGTAAATCACAAAGCTTATCTGCATTTCCTGCGGTGCAGGAAAATTCTCAGCAACAAAGCAGTGATCAAATTAAGATCCTTCACCTGTAGTGACAAGAAGGCTGTGGCCCGTGTGCGTCAGTGGATCAGTGGATGGTGAGTGCTAGGTGTCTTATTTACATATTGCATACTAATGGTTGTTTGATTAGGAGGGGTGAATGAGGTTGACCTTTCCTGCTGTGTAAAACCTGTGATGAGGTCCATTCTGTGAGCAGTGGAACTAATTGTACTGCAGGTACGCCCTCATAACACACGCACGCGCACACATGCACACACACACTTGCTTTTGCACACACAGACACCTGCACACACCTACACACAGTCACACACTCTTAACCAAAACACACAAGCAGAGGTGTGAGCCCATCTTTGCAAAAGAACGATAATATTCCCATCACAAAGTAATTTTCAACTTGATGGAGCTGGGGGCAAGTCCCACTTGGTGTGCATTGTGAGCTCTATGCTGATTGTGGATGAGGAGTGCTGGGGGATATTAAAAAACATGCTTTCAAAAGAGACATTACAGAACACTTACACTACCACTAGGCCTAATGATATTTTCCAGACTAGAGGAATGGCCTGCCAGACCTACAAGGCTATAGTAGTGTGAATGTGTGTGTGTGTCCATGTGCGTGTGTGTGTTCGTGTGGGTTCAGATCGGATTGCAACTCGGCTATTGAGGTTGAGGGCCATGGGGGTTGGATTAATCTCATCCAACAGTCTATTTACACTTGTTATTTTCCATGCACTGTAGTTCTCGTCTGGACAGATATGTGTCTTTCTACCACAGAGCAAAGATCCCTGTCTTATTCAGGCTAGAACTTTTGCAGATGAATCCCTTGCAGATTAATCGGTTCTGCGAGTATCACCCTAAAACCAAAGAACAAATACACTTGGCTATAATTCCTCAAATCCCCCTGTAACATTCCCAAAGAGGTGATACATGGAGAGCCCAGGTACTATAGGCTACTATTCACCCTGTTGCCCTGGATGGGTCAGGATGAACGGGATGGGAGCTGTGGTGAAGTGATGTTTGAGCTCCTGGAACGCCCAGTCAATAGCTGGAGACCACGTGAACAGAACCTTGGGCGAGGTGAGTGCTGACACTGGCGGAAGCCAGGGTGCTGTAACCCCGGATAAAGCAGCGATAGAAGTTGGCGAACCCCAGGAAACGTTGCAGCTGCACCCTGAAAGTAGGCTGGGGCCAATCCACCCCCACTCTCACCTTCCCGGGATCCATTTGTACACTCCCTGCAGCGATGATGTAACCTAGAAAAGGGACGGTGGAGCGATGGAACTCGCACTTCTCTGCTTTTACAAACATCTGGTTCTCCAGGAGGCTTTGGAGAACTTGTCAGACGTGGAGCACGTGTTCTTGGGTGGAGCGCGAGAAGATGAGGATGTCATTGAGGTAGACAAAGACGAACCGGTTCAACATGTCGCGGAGAACATCATTGACCAGAGCCTGGAACGCAGCAGGGGCTTTTGGTAAGGCCATATGGCATGACCAGGTACTCGAAGTGACCGTTGGTCGTGTTGAAGGTGGTCTTCCACTCGTCCCCTTCCCGTATCTGCACCAGGTAGTAGGCGTTCTGTAGATCCAGTTTGGAAAACACGGTGGCCCCCTGGAGTGGCTCGAAGGCAGAGGAGATGAGGGGTAGCAGGTCTTCACCGTTATGTCATTGAGACCCCGGTAGTCGATGCACGGCCGCAGGGTCTTGTCCTTCTTCTCCACAAAGAACCCTGCACCGGCGGGAGAAGAAGGAGGTCGGATGAATCCTGCAGCTAGGGAGTCCCCAATATAGGTCTCCATCGCCTTGGTCTCTGATCCCGACAGAGAGTACAGTCGTCCTCGGGGCAGAGTGGTGCTAGGGAGAAGGTCAATCCCGCAGTCATAAGGTCGGTGCAGCGGAAGCGAAGTTGCCCGGGCATGTTGAACACCTCCCGGAGGTCCAGGGCGACTTCCGAACCCCCAGGAAGACGTCCCGGGGCAGGTTCTGCTGACTTCAGGCAATGGAGGTGGCAGAACGGGGGGGATTGTGTCACTGGAGCCAGGAGAATCTCAATACCATAGGAATCTGAGGAGACTTAACCTTTTCCCACATACCAACAAACGGGTGTGATCGTTCTATAGTGGTCCCTGTTGTGTATGATCAAACCGGTGTGATTAGAACACTTGATTAGAGCGCTTATTTAGAACGTCCATTTTCGATTGACGCAACAATCAGCATTTGAGCTGGCCACACTTTTTTTTTCACATAAACATTTTGCATAAACACAGTCCTTACAAAGTTATGTCCAGAATGTGACCAGTTTTTGGATGCAATGTTCAGACATTCACAGATGTAGCTACAGCATAACACAATCATCCAAACCAGAAAATGTAGGCTACATTTGTCCTAGCTGAGGAAAGATTGACGTAACCCAAGCAATCATTTTTTTTTAAACTCCCGGCTGACAGAAACTACAATATGAATTAGCTAATAGCAATTACTATTTATAATTAATCACATCACGGGTGAGCTCACCATTGATCGAAATAATTGAATAAAACACTTTCTAGAAATCGAAAGTAATCCGATGATGGGTAGTTTGTGCACGCCGGAATGTTTATTTTTTCACATCAACCAAAGATAATAAGAGGAGACAAGATGAGTTTGGTCTGTTTATACGTCTACAATCATCCACTTCCCTTCATTCACTTCCGGAAAAAGATGAGTGAACCATTCCTTCACCTCATTATAACATCTTTGGTCTGACAGATGACACCCAGAATGCATTGAATAATGTCAACAAACATGGTGCCACACATAGCTGGCAAATAGCTTAGCTCATTATCATCAGTACAACCTTCAAAAAAGTATTTACACACATCATAGGTGTCCATTACAATAGATGCAATAACCACCTTCACACAGGCTACCGTTTAATCGTAGCCTACGCCAAATAAATGAAGGATACCATATAAAACAACCGTGACCTTCTCTGTGAAGGCCAGACGTAAGAGAGAGAACAATGGCTAAACCTGGTCTTAACTTCCAATGCTCCATCCCCCTGCCCAACCCCCCGCGAACACTGGGTACTGGTAAGTACAACACAACCAACTAATAGCCTAACACATAACACACAGCTGTCTGTGCGGGTCGCTACAATACATACCGTATGCACCTACAGTAGAAACGACAACACGATATACAGAAAATAAGGAACTTGCTATCAAAGAGCGCCCATCCAGCGCTTTAATGTCCATGGGAATGGAGAGGGGCTGAGTGGGGATGCCCAGCTCAGAAGCCAGGGTAGAGTCCAAAAAGCTCTCATCGGCCCCAGAGTTGAATAGGACCCGGAGCGATCTCGACTGGTTCCACCACAGCAAAATGGCATGAAAAGGGATGCGAGTAAGGGAAGAAGAAAAGTTTCCCATGTGTCCCACCAGAGTACTCGCTCCTGACAGTGAGCCTGGTTTTAGTGGACATGTGGACACAAAATGACCACAAGTCCCGCAATACAGGCAACTCTTGGTTTGGAACCTGTATAGCCGTTCAGCTAGAGACAACCCAGCTCTGCCTAGTTGCATAGGCTCGGGAAGAGGTGGATCAGCAGTCTTCGGCGACTGTCGGGGGAAGTTGGGTAGCCTCGGGTTCTCTCAGAACTTCTGGGATGCCTCGGAGGCAATTTGGAATCCTTGGACGGGCGAGTACAATCGAATCTCCTCTCTCTCCTTCGTTCCCGTAGTCGCCCATCGATCCTGATGGTCAAGGCGATGAGGAAACAAAATCCATCGGTAGTTCCCGGGCTGCAAGCTCGGTCTTCACTTCCTCCAATACTCCGTGCAGGAACATGTCGAACAGCGCTTCCGTGTTCCAGGCACTCTCCGCTGCCAATGTGCGGAAATCCACCGTATAATCTGCAACACTGCGGGATTCCTGCCGAAGCTGGTGTAGGTTCCGGGCAGCCTCTCTCCTGGACAATGGGGCATCAAAAACCTTCTTGACCTCCACCACGAACTCCTCCAGACTGAAGAATATAGCCGGCTGTTGTTCCCATACTGCCGTAGCCCAGGCGAGAGCGTTCCCGGACATCAGCGTGATGAGGTAGGCTATCTTAGAGCGGTCCGAGGGGAAGGAGGAGGGCTGAAGCTCGATGATGAGGGCACACTGAGCGAGAAATGCCCGACTCTCCATCGAAGCATTCCGGTGGAGGAAGCGGGGTTCCCGGGAAACTGGGATGACCAGTGAGGCGGCGCCGCTAACAGCTGGGCTACTGAGGGGCTGTGAGATTACCGTCGTGGTAGACAACCTGCAGAATTGCTCCAGCAATGAGTTCAGCGCTTGGTCATGGCGTTCGGCCAAGGTCTGGACCCCTTCCACAAGGCCACGAAGCAACTCCTCATGACTACCAATGGTGGCTCCTTGGGAGGAGATGGCGTTGCGAAGCTAGTCCGTGTCTACTGGGTCAGTCATGGCCAGTTCGTACTATTACGTTTAAGGTAAGACCCAGGTGCAGACAGTGTCGAAATAACAAAAGTTTATTATTCGAACAGGGGCAGGCAAAAGGACAGGTCAAGGGCAGGCAGAGGTCAGTAATCCAGATAGGTGGGGCAAATGTACAGGACGGCAGGCAGGCTCAGGGTCAGGGCAGGCATGAATGGTCGAAACCGGGAAACAAGAAAATAGGAACTATAGCAAAGACAGGTGCAAGGGAAAAAACGCTGGTAGGCTTGACAAACTAAACTAACTGGCAACAGACAAACAGAGAACACAGGTAAAAATACACAGGGAATAAGGGGAAGATAGGCGACACTTGGAGGAGGGTGGAGACAATCACAAGGACAAGTGAAACAGATCAGGATGTGACAACAAGTACAATAATGTGTGAGATAATGACATTTCACTCCATCGTGTGAGATGTAATTAATTCAAAATTAATTGAGGATAGAATGGTGGCTGGAGGAGCAATCGTTCCCAATCAGAGGAATCATCAAAATGCAAATACTGCTGGCCTCTCGTTGACTCACTATCTTATGTCTCCTCACTGGAGTCAGGGTTCAGGAGTTATTTTACACAGAGAGAGAGAGAGAGAGAGAGAGAGAGAGAGAGAGAGAGA
>NC_036853.1:12082362-12130108 GCF_002910315.2 Salvelinus sp. IW2-2015
GAGAGAGATAGAATCTGTGAGAAATAATACTTAATCAAAAACACAGAGAACCAGACAACAAAAATATACGCCTTCAATATGGGGAAACACTGAAAGCAATACAAAACGCACCCTAAAGACAAAAAAGGAACAGCACATTAGAAATCAGCTGGATGGAATTGAGGAATCCATAGAATCAAACCACTTCTGGGAGAATTGGAATAAATTAAACAAAAACCTCATCATGAGGAGTTGGCTATCCAAAATGGGGATATGTGGAGAATATCACTTTGCAAACCTCTACAGCAATATAACAAAGAGCCCAGAACAAAAAGATATACAAGATAAATTTACAATCCTTGAATTAGCAGTCAAAGACTATCAAGAATCCGTGGATCCCCAATTACAGAAGAAGAATTATTGGAAAAAATATGCAATCTCCAACCAAAAAGGCCTGTGGTGCTGATGGGATTTTAAATGAAATGATCAAATATACAGACCACAAATTCAAATTGGCTATACTCAAACTCTTCAACATTATCCTCACTGCAGGTATTTTCCCCGATATTTGAACCAGGGATTGATCACACCAAATATAAAAATGGAGACAAAATTTGACCCAAATAATTACAGAGGAATATGCGTTAACAGCAACTTGGGGAATTCTCTCGCAGTATTTATAAATAGCAGACTACATCATTTCCTTGACGAACACAACGTCCTGAGCAGAAGCCAGATTGGATTTCTAAAAATTATCGTACAACAGACACATTTACACCCTCCACACTCTAATTGATAAACAAGTTAACCAAAACAAGGCAAAATCTACTCGTGTTTTGTAGATTTCAAGAAAGCATTGATTCAATTTGGCACGAAGGTCTTTTTTATAAACTAATAGAAAGTGGTATTGGAGGGAAAACATATGATTTTATTAAATCAATGTAACACTAAAAACAAATGTGCGGTTAAAATTGGCAACAAGCAAACAGACTTCTTCTCTCAGGGGCGGGGAGTGAAACAGGGCTGCCCAATAAGTCCAACATTATTTAACATCTACATTAATGAATTGGCAAAAACATTAGAAGAATCGGCAGCACCTGGTATCACCCTACACAACACTGAAATCAAGTGTCTGCTGTACGCAGAATGACCTGGTGCTGCTGTCTCCCTAAAGAGGGGTTACAGCAACACTAGATCATCTTCACAGGTTCTGTCAGACTTGGGCTCTGACCGTTAACCTAAAAAAACAAATATAATGATATTCCAAAAAGGTCCGGAAATAAGGATGACAAATATAAATTCTATTTGGACACGTATATTATTAGAACACACCAAAAACTACACATAATCTAGGACTAAATATCAGCAACACAGGTAGCTTTAACATGGCTGTGAATGAGCTGAGAGAAAAGCAAGAAGAGCATTCTATGCCATTAAAAGGAACATCAAAATTGAAATTCCAATTAGAATCTGGCTCAAAATGTTTCAATCAGTTATAGAACCAATTCTCTATATGGCAGTGAAGTATGGGGTCCACTCTCTAATAATGAATTTACTAAATGGGACAAACATCCAATTGAAGTATTGCATGCAGAGTTTTGCAAGACTGTATTGCAAGTACAAGAAAAACTCCAAATAACACATGTAGGGCAGAATTGGGCCAATATCCCCTCCTCATTCGAATGAAAAAAAGAGCCATCAAATTTTACAACCATCTAAAAACAAGTGACCCTAAACATTCCATCACACAGCTCTACAATGTCAAGAGATGAAACCAGAGAAGAGTCCCTCAGCCAGCTGGTTCTGAGGCTCAGTTCACACCAACCCACCAACCCCATAGAGCCTCGGGACAGCCCTCAGAAAATCTGGCCCCAACCAAATCATCACAACAAAAAGAAAAATATATAACCTATTGGAAAGACACCACAAAAAATCAAAGTAAACTTCAATGCTATTTGGCTCTAAACAGACAGTACATGGTGGCAGACTATCTGACCACTGTGACTGATAGAAAACGGAGGAAAACATTGACTAGGTACAGACTCAGTGAGCACAGTCTGGCTATAGAGACCGGTCGTCACAGACAAACCTGGCTGCCCAGGGAGGACAGGCTGTGCTCACTCTGCTCCAGGGGAGAGGTAGAGACAGAAGTGCATTTCCTACTACACTGTGACAAATACTCAGACCTAAGAGCATATTTCTTTCCCAAAATTATAATTCAATACAAAGAATTTGAAACTATAAAGATGAGAAAAAATTCAATATATTTATTGGGTGAAAAGCCAAATGTGCAGTTTTGGCAGCCAAATATGTGTCCTCCTGCACCAGCCTGAGGGACAGCCAGTGAAAAATGCAAAGTAATGTTGATAATATTTCCCATTTAGCTTAGTTTTGTTTTGTCTTTCGTACCAGGTCATGTGTCTTCTCAGTCATGTTGACACTGGTCTACTACTGTTGCTTTAATGTATTGTGTTCTGATTAATATTGTTGTTGTAGCTGTTATTAATGGTAACTCATGTCCACTACTACTATTATTATTGCTGTTAATCCCACCATTTAGTATATATAAATATATATATATATTGTGTATATATATACATATATATTTTATTTAAATTTTTCGATATGTATACTTTGACAATGTAAGTAATAATAACTTGCCATGTCAATAAAGTCAATTGAATTGAAATTGAATTGAATTGAGAGAGAGAGAGAGGAGAGAGAGAGAGAGAGAGAGAGAGAGAGAGAGAGAGAGAGAGAGAGAGAGAGAGAGCAGAGAGAGAGAGAAGAGAAGAGAGAGAGAGAGAGAGAGAGAGAAGAGAGAGAACGAAGGACCGAGAGAAACAGATTGAGAGAGAGAGAGAGCGAGACAGAGAGAGAGAGACAGAGAGAGAGAGATGTGGTCATTTAAACTTTGTGTAAGTTTATTTGTGTAAGTTCCACCCACAGCCATCTCACCCTCTCCTTCTCTCCTTCCCTCCCTTTCTTCTCTCCGGTGTATCAGTCACACAGTGGAGCAGAACGAGCTGTCTGGGTGAAGACAACACCAGGGAAAAGCAGAGGCAGCAGAGGCAGCTGAAAACCTTTTATCAAAGGTTTAAACTGTAATAAAAACAGAAACATTCAGTCTGAAGGTTTAAGACAAAGGTATTACAGAAGATAGAGATGGTTATAATGGCAGATTTAAGTTCATGCATAAATTGTGGAGAAAGGTGGGCAGGTGGGAAAATTATGTTGGGAAGTGAGCTGGCAGCCGGAAGGTTGCTGGCATCAAATCCTAGATGCCATTGCCTACTGTTGTGCCCTTGAGCAAGGCCCTTAACCCCCGAAAATAACTGCTCCACGGGCGCCCAGTGTGGCAGCCCCCCTCTCCAATATGTGTTTTGAGTCAAATTTTGTTCATAATTAATGAATTAATAATTAACAAATAAAGTAGTCTTCATTTATGAGGAGTCATTTTAGTTGCAGATCATATCATATAGATTAAATTTACGTCAAACATCTACTGTAGAACTGAAAGCCAACTTACACTATGCTTATTCTTGATTCCCTGACATAGGCTACACTCTTAGAAAAAAGGGTTCTACTACGGGGATAGCCAAAGAACCCTTTAAGGTTCTAGATAGCACCTTTTTTTCTAAGAGTGTATCTATCCAGTGACTCAACTCATTTCTAAAGTGTATGAAACGCCATGACATTCAATCAACTTTGTAGAGTTCCACAAATGGCAAGATACATGCATACCAATGTTCTGATGTAAATGGGAATTTACATACGCACACACACACGCATACACCCCAGTGGCGGACAATGACATTTACGATGAGCATGGCCTTATTTCTATTACAGCATATTGGATGACTGTCATTCAATCCCATTCACCCAGCTCAATGTAACATCGATAGGTTTAGGCTACTATATAATACTGAAATTTTCCCTATACCCATCATGACATTGCTACAACCTAGCTTATGAATGAAAGTTTATAACAAAGGTGCACAGGTCAAGAGAAAGAGAAAGATTTGAGTAATCAGGGTGACAGAGAGTGACACATTCATTACCACCTTGCACACTCTTGCCCGTATCTAGCTGATCTAGGGTGTAATAATTAGTCCAACAGTTGCAAACAATAGTTTCTATTGGACAAATTCAGGTGTTTATCCCAGTTTAGTTTGGTTCCATTTAAGAAACATTTTCCAAAAGAATCGGCAGAATAAATACAACCCTGATCACATGCAAACACAGTTCACTTTCATAGCAGCCACATACATAAACTCGTAGACGCAACAAGGAATTTTACAATGAGCATGATCATTTTGCTCATTGTAAAATTCCTTGTTGCGTCTATGAGTTCTCCTAATCTCACCTTTTCCCTTCGCTTGTGGACTTCAGTGCACAACACAAAACTTTCCAAGCCAAACCTTCATATCATACCCACTAACCGCTACATACAACCTACATTGTTGTCACTCACCACATTAGCTAACGTCATAGTCAACATAGCTACTCGAACTAACGCGTTAGTAAACCCGCTACAATCATGCAATACATTGTACAGTCAGCAAGCAGTTTAGCAGTTACACCAGCGGGCCCCAGTAGCAATACATTTATTTAAAAAATATATCCATATATTTTTGTACATTTTATTTAACTAGGCAAGTCAGTTAAGAACAAATTCTTATTTACAATGACGGCCTACACCGGCCAACACTGGGATAATTGTGCACCAGCCTATGGGACTCCCAATCACGGCCGGTTGTGATACAGCCTGGATTCAAACCAGGGTGTATGTAGTGACGCCTCTAGCACTGAGATGCAGTGCCTTAGACTGCTGTGCCACTTGGAAGCTTACCCAGCTAGCTAACACAACATCCCTTTCTGTTTGAGCTATGTGTTTGAGTAGGCTAAACTAGCTAGCTGCATTTGTTAGCTAAGTGAAAGTGAAAGAAATACAACAAAATATATCTCTCTAGCTTCTCCTTAATTTTTAAAGAAATGGATTGGTTCAAAACTGTTCAACTATTATCTTTCTCTCTCTTTGAGTCAACTACTCGCCACATTTTCTGCACTGCAGTGCTAGCTAGCTGTAGCTTCTGCTTTCAGTACTATTCTCTGATCTGTAGCCTCGAGACTGCCATGCAGCTCCCTCTGGACTGCCACGCAGAGCGCAGAAGAAATAGCAGCCCATGAAGAGAAGCACGAGTTTGAACTTCAAGTTTAACATTTCCCTTTACTGTGGGAATTGTGATCTAATCAACGCAATATTCAGTAATCCACAGGCTCAAACGCAGTCAAAACAGGAAGCCAAAAAAAATCCACATTTTATCCGTAAAGTTCATAGAAACATGTCAAACGATGTTTATATTCAAGCCTCAGGTTATTTTTTGCCTAAATAATCGATAATATTTCAACCGGACAATAACATAGTCAATTTAAAAGGTAAACAAGAAACACTCTCTCGGTCTCGCGCATGAAAAAGCTCTGTGACACTTTAGGGTCCACTCATTCAGACTGCTCTTACTTCCTCATTCTTCAGAATACAAGCCTGAAACAATTTCTAAAGACTGTTGACATCTAGTGGAAGGCATAGAAACTGCAATTTGAGTCCTTGTCAATGGATACTGTAATGGCATTGAATAGAAAACTACAAAACCAGAAAATAAAATACTTCCTGAATGGATTTGTCTCAGGTTTTTGCCTGCCAAATCAGTTCTGTTATACTCACAGACACTATTTTAACAGTTTTGGAAGGAGGGTTTTCTATCCAAATCGACCAGTTATATGCATATCATATCTTCTGGGCCCGAGAAGCAGGCAGTTTAATTTGGGCAAATTCCGAATGCTGCCCCCTACCCTAGAGAAGTTAACTAACCATGCTATTTGTTTGTTTTTTCGCTTTGTTCGTAACTTGTTTGGTACATAATGTTGCTGCTACCGTCTCTTATGACCGAAAAGAGCTTCTGGACATCAGAACTGCATTTACTCACCTCAGATTATACGAATAATTTTTCTTCAATGAGTCGGACGGGATGGATATTCTACAGACACCCAACCAGGCCCAAATCTCCATCATTCGCAGGAGAAGGAAACGAAATTTCGCTGAAAAGGGTGCCTTGTAATGATCAGGCGACAAGTGGCTAATCTGCCTTTGCCTTCCATCCTCCTAGCTAACGTTCAAGCGCTTGAAAATAAATGGAACGAACTGAAAGCACGTATATCCTACCAACAGGACATTAAAAACTGTAATATCTTGTGTTTCACAAGTCGTGGCTGAACGACGACATTAAGAACATACAGCTGGTGGGTTATACACTCTATCGGCAGGATAGAAAAGCAGCCTCTGCATATACTGTATGTAAACAACAGCTGGTGCACGATATCTAAGGAAGTCTCGAGGTTTTGCTCGCCTGAGGTAGAGTATCTCATGATAAGCTGTAGACCACACTGTCTACCTAGAGAGTTTTCATCTGTATTTTTCGTAGCTTTCTACATACCACCACAGACTGATGCTGGCACTAAAACCGCACTCAATTAGATGTTTACCATCATAAGCTAACAAGAAAACACTCATCCAGAGGCGGCGCTCCTAGTGGCAGGGGACTGCAGGGAAACTTAAATCAGTTTTGCTTAATTTCTATCAGCATGTTAAATGTGCAACCAGAGGGGAAAAAATTCTAGACCACCTTTACTCCACACACGAAGACGCATACAAAGCTCTCCCTCACCCTCTATTTGGCAAATCTGACCGTAATTCTATCCTCCTGATTCCTGCTTACAAGCAAAAATAAAAGCAGGAAGCACCTGCAGACGCTAAACTACAGGACTGTTTTGCTAGCAAAGACTGGAATATGTTTCGTGATTCATTTGATATCATTGAGGAGTATACCACATCAATCACTGGCTTTGTGAATAAGTACATTGATGATGTCGTCTCCACAGTGACCTTACCAGAAACCGTGGATTAAAGGCAACATTCGCACTGAGCTAAAGGGTAGACCTGCTGCTTTCAAGGAGCGGAACTCTATCCCGGAAGCTTATAAGAAATTGCGCTAAGCCCTCCGACGAACCATCAAATAAGCAAAGCATCAATACAGGACTAAGATCGAATCGTACTACACCGGCTCTGATGCTCGTCGGATGTGGCAGGGCTTGCAAACTATTACAGACTACAAAGGGAATTAGAGCCATGAGCTGCCCAGAGACACGAGCCTACCAGACGAGTTAAATAACTTCTATGCTCGCTTCAAGGCAAGTAACAAGCATCAGCTGTTCTGGATGACTGTGTGATAACGCTCTCCGCAGCTGATGTGGGTAAGACCTTTAAACAAGTCAACATTCACAAGGCCGCAGGGCCAGACGGATTACCAGGCTGTGTACTCTGAACATGCGCTGACCAACTGGCAAGTGTCTTCACTGACATTTTCAACCTGAATCTGTAATACCAACATGTTTCAAGCAGACCACTATAGTCCCTGTGCCAAAGAACACTAAGGTAACCTGCCAAAATGACTACCGACCCATATCACTCACGTCTGTAGCCATGAAATGCTTTGAAAGGCTGGTCATGGCTCACATAAACACCATTATCCCAGAAACCCTAGACCCACTCCAATGTGCATACCAGCAGGGAAACAAGGTGACAGCTTCCCAGTGACTACCGTATCCTGATCCCATGGCTGATGCTGTCCCCCACGACACCCCTCCGCCCCCCCTCAAGGGAGCTCCCGCCTCTGCCGTCAGATCCCTACTGGACTAACGACGTCGTGGGGGTCGGCTCCAGTACCTGGTGGACTGGGAGGGATACGGCTCAGAGGAGCGGTGTTGGGTTCCAGTGGAGGAGATTCTGGATCCCAACATCTGTGATTTCCATCTTTGCCGCCCGGACCAGCCTGCGCCTCGTCCACGGGGCCGTCCTTCTGGCCGGCATCGTCCTGTGGCTGGAGATGCGTGTTGGGGGGGTACTGTCACATCTACTCCCGCTCCTCCCCTCCGGTGTTCAACGTCGCCGGTTTACTAATCACTGGTCCTGGGAACCACCTTTACGCACACCTGCGCGTCATCAAGCACACCTGGACTCCATTAACTCCCTTTTATTTGGCACTCCTTTAAGTTACTTCACCAGGCATTATTGTTTCTGTTCATGGCTAGACGCTACTCCTACGTTGTATAGTTCTGTTATATTAAATTTACCACCTGCTTCTCGACTCCCAGCGTCTGTTACAATAAGTATTCAGACCCTTTGCTATGAGACTCGAAATTGAGCTCAGGTGTATCCTGTTTCCATTGATCATCCTTGAAATGTTTTTACAACTTGATTGGAGTCCACCTTTGGTAAATTAAATTGATTGGACATGATTTGGAAAGGCACACACCTGTCTATATAAGGTCCCACAGTTGACAGTGCATGTCAGAGCAAAAACCAAGCCATGAGGTCGACGGAATTGTCCGTAGAGCGCTGAGACAGAACTGTGTCGAGGCACAGATCTGGGGAAGGGTACCAAAAATGGCTTTAGTATTGAAGGTCCCCAAGAACACAGTGGTCTCCATCATTCTTAAATAGAAGTTTGGAACCACCAACTCTTCCTAGAGTTGGCCAACCTGAGCAATCGGGGGAGAAGGGCCTTGGTCAGTGAGGTGACCAAGATCCTGATGGTTACTCTGACTAGGGTTGTGGCGGTCACGGAACTTCATCAGCCGGTAATTGTCAAGCAAATAACTGTCAGTCTCATGGTAATTGAACATTACAACATACACGTTTGGCATCTCCTGGCTTCCACACACAGCCTACAAGCCACTGATGCAGACCTTTTGGTACATCTAATAAATCCATGTATTATAACCTACACATTATTTATTTTAGACGGTCTTAAGGAGCACGATATGAAGAAAATGTAGTCTATTTGAGAAGAACAAAATAGCATACTCTGAGTTGTCACTATGTTAGGTCCTGATCTGGCTATGCCAAATGGCTGTGGGCTACACTAGTTCATTTATCAGACAAGATTTGCTTAAAATTCTGTGGCATTATTCTATATTTTATAGTATGAAGAATACAATTGAACAAGGCTGAATAGAACATAAATATTTTCTCAACGATTTGAAGGAGTGCGCACATGCGCCTATTATGTGTTGAGAGGTTAACAAGGCAATAAGTACTCCTATATGCTTAATTTAGAGGTAATGAAACTTAAGTTGTTCTACAAACGTTGGGCTTTATCTTTTGATTTTTTATAAATTGTAAGGGTGCATGATGCGACTGATGATTTGAAAAAAGTTGCTTGAAAGGCATGAGCTCTGCTTTGTTTTTTTTCTGTAATGTCTGCTTCCAAACACGTAGATCCCCTAAACGCAGCTCACTTTCCAGATCCCAATCACCTGAATTCTGATCACCTGTTCACACACCTGTATGTCATTATCACACACTATTCAGTTCAGTTCTTTGCACCCCATCATTGTGAGGTATTGTTTGTTTTGTGACACACTTCTATTCGTAGCTCTG
The DNA here is from genome assembly GCF_002910315.2 of Salvelinus sp. IW2-2015. Taxonomy (NCBI): domain Eukaryota; kingdom Metazoa; phylum Chordata; class Actinopteri; order Salmoniformes; family Salmonidae; genus Salvelinus; species Salvelinus sp. IW2-2015. The sequence goes on from NC_036853.1 coordinate 12,091,841, forward strand.
TTTTTCCCGTAATTTAATCCTCCTGTGTATGATAGTTTTTGCCTGCCTCACTAACGACACCTTTTGCCTATTCCCTGCCTGTACTGTTGCCTTTTTGGACCCCTGTGTATGACCTTTTGCCTGCCCCTGGACCCAGCTACCTGCATCCTCCTGTGGTCCTTTACAAATAAACACCTGCTGCACCCTGCGCTTGAAACCAGCTGTCTGTCTCCCATCGTGTTCATTACACAGGCTGTACACACTTAGTCTCTCATTCACAATTTGACAAGCACTTGATAATGTTTCGAATTTCACGGCGGCATCCCCTTTGTGGCCATAATGCACCATAAAAAAAATCCATGCCTTTTGCGACCAGTGGCTGCTGTGCCCTTGGCCCGGCGTTCTGTGTACCCTTTTCCCATGTTCCTAAGCACCTCTCACTCACATGGCTCTCCATCATGTGATCGGGTCTTTCTCACAGGCTACAAGTGAAGATAGACACATCGGCGACGCAACGGCATGCATCCTTATCCACTTCCCAAGGTGCATATTGAAGATATTGGAAGTGTCCACATTTACTTTTCGTCAGCCAACAAGATGAGTAGGCCTAATGAACAGCATAGCACTAGCCTATGTCATTCTACTATCCCCCATAGTACAAAAGTCAACTTATTATATTCAGTGCGAGAAATTAATATTTCAAACATAGTCTGGGACAGTTGTGGGATGCAATAGATCCCAAATCAATAAAACCACTAGCATCAAAAAAACTTTTTTATGCAATGTGGCTGACGCAACAGATCAGAACATTTAGATGAAAATGTTGATAAACTATTAGGCAATTTTTTCACATTATAAGCCCAACAATATGCACATTACAGTGGGCTATAAGCATGGATGTTCCATTTCCGGCAAAACACAATTATCAAAAGTGACCGCAAATGTGATGTAATGATTTTATTATAAAGGTGCATTTTCATGGTGAAAATTATCTTCCCTAAACTTGAAACTCACACGCTGCTAATATATGCCAGTTAGGCTCTAAACCTCTTGTAAAGCAGATTAATGTGATTAATTTTAAGAAGTTATTTGGACACTTTAGTTGTGACACAAACCTTATCAAAACATATAGGAATATGGTCTAGGCTACATGAGGTGTGTGACTATGATTTCAAAAAGTAGCAAAAAAAAGGAAGTTTCTTATGCTGGGCATCATTCACACATGATAATATATAATTCACAAGTGATAGGCTAATATTGTCACCCATCAGACTATTCTTGATTTAATCTTGTCTTTACATATACTAAATAATATGTGTGAAATTTGTTTTGATTTAGAATGGACCATTACCATGCACGTCTCGAAACAGAGGCAGCGGGAAAAAATGCATGTCATCTATGCACTTTTTTTGTTGAATACATTTGCATTCATGTTAGAGTGATTAGAGGGACAATAGAGTGCTGTGAGTACCAGGCAGTTAGCAAATTTGGTAGGTTACTAATAACCATAAGCAGCATCAGTGCTTGGAGAAGCCTAATTACTGTGACTAAATGGTCACGTGAAATTTGACTGCCTTCATGACTCATGACCGCCGGTGTGGCGGTAATACAGTCACCACAACAGCCCTAACTCTGACAGAGCTCTAGAGTTTCTCTGTGGAGATGGGAGAAACTTCCAGAAGGACAACCATCTCTGCAGCACTCCACCAATCAGGCCTTTATGGTAGAGTGGCCAGACGGAAGCCGCTCCTTAGTAAAAGGCACATGACAGCCTGCTTGGAGTTTGCCAAAAGGCACATAAACACTCTCAGACCATGAGAAACAATATTCTCTGGTCTGAACCAAGATTGAACTCGTTGGCCTGAATGCCAAGCGTCACGTCTTGAGGAAACCTGACACCATCCCTACAGTGAAGCATTGTGGTGGCAGCATCATGCTGTGGGGATGTTTTTCAGCGGCAGGGACTGGGAGACTAGTCAGGATAGTGGCAAAGATGAACGGAGCAAAGTACAGAGAGATCCTTGATGAAAACCTGCTCCAGAATGCTCAGAACCTCAGACTGGGGGGAAGGTAAACCTTCCAACAGAACAACGAATCTAAGCATACAGTACAACCAAGACAACCCAGGAGTGGCTTCGGGACAAGTCTCTGAATGTCCTTGAGTGGCCCAGCCAGAGCCCGTACTTGAACCCGATCAAACACATCTGGAGAGACCTGAAAATAGCTGTGTATCAACGCTCCCCATCCAACCTGACAGAGCTTGAGAGGATCTGCAAAATCCCCAAATACAGGTGTGCCAAGCTTGTAGCATCATATACAAGAAGACTCGAGGCTGTAATCGCTGCCAAAGGTGCTTCAACAAAGTACCGAGTAAAGGGTCTGAATACTATTGTGTTATTTCAGTTTTATATTTTTAATAAATTAGCAAACATTTCTTAAAACCTGTTTTTGCTTTGTCATTTTGGGATATTGTGTGTAGATTGATGAGGGGAAAAAAATATTTGATCAATTTAAGAATAAGGCTGTAACTTAACAAAATGTGGAAATAGTCAAGGGGTCTGAATACTTTCCGAAGGCACTGTACAGTGCATTCTCTAATTGAAAAACCATAGGTTTACTTATAGTCAGGCAATTTCTAGCCTACCTCGAAATTACCTTTTCATGTTCATTCTACGAGAGGCAACAAGCTCATTCTAAAAGGTCAACACATTTTATCTTCAAACACAAGTTCACTATTAAACTTCTCAAAAGTTCAAACTCAGGCCTCCCTGGAAATAACTTTCGACTTCAAACCCAATTTACTTCAAACCCGATTTAAAAGTTCAACAAGTTCATACACACAGCAGATCACTACCAAATCTCTAATGATACACTAATTATCCTGAGAACATCCGGAGAACGTCCTGAGAGGATGCCATTAAGATGTCAACAAGAGGACAACCAAAAGGACACATCATAACATAAGAATCTACTGTCAATTAATTTTGACATGCACCGTCTACTTTATTCTCTCTCACACACAAACTGCAGAAGGCTCAACTCCACAGGGTAACCATATAGATTCTTCTCCGCTCTGCTGTTTATGTTATGGTTAAAAAATAATATTTATTTAAGTTTTTTATATTTTACAATCATAAAATGTTCACATACAGTTGAAGTTGGAAGTTTCCATACACTTAGGTTGGATTCATTAAAACTCGTTTTCCAACCACTCCTCCTAGTTTCTTGTTAACAAACTGTAGTTCTGGCAAGTCGGTTAGGACATCTACTTCGTGCATGACACAAGTCATTTTAACAACAATTGTTTACAGACAGATTATTTCACGTATAACTTACTGTATCACACTTCCAGTGGGTCATAAGTTTACATACACGAAGTTGACTGTGCCTTTAAACAGCTTGGAACATTCCAGAAAATGATGTCATGGCTTTAGAAGCTTCTGATAGGCTAGTTGACATAATTTGAGTCAATTGGAGGTGTACCTGTGGATATATTTCAAGGCCTACCTTCGAACTCAGTGGCTCTTTGCTTGACATCATGGGAAAATCAAGAGAAATCAGGCAAGACCTCAGAAAAAAAACTGTAGACCTCCACAAGTCTGGTTCATCCTTGGGAGCAATTTCCAAGCGCCTGAAAGTACCACATTTATCTGTACAAACAATAGTACGCAAGTATAAACACTATGGGACTATGCAGCCATCATTCCGCTCAGGATGGAGACGCGTTCTGTCTCCTAGAGATGAACGTACTTTGGTGCGAAAAGTGCAAATCAATCCCAGAACAACAGCAAAGGACCTTGTGAAGATGCTGGAGAAAACCGGTACAAAAGTATCTATATCCACAGTAAAATGAGTCCTATATCGACATAACTTGAAAGGCCGCTCAGCAAGGAAGAAGCCACTGCTCCAAAACCGCCATAAAAAAGCCAGACTACGGTTTGCAACTGCACATGGGAGCAAAGATCGTACTTTTTGGAGAAATGTCCTCTGGTCTGAAACAAAACTAGAACTGTTTGGCCATAATGGCCATTGTTATGTTCGGAGGAAAAAGGGAGGCTTGCAAGCCGAAGAACACCATCCCAACCATGAAGCATGGGGGTGGCAGCATCATGTTGTGGGGGTGCTTTGCTGCAGGAGGGACTGGTGCACTTCACAAAATAGATGGCATCATGAGGCAGTAAAGTTATGTGGATATATTGAAGCAACATCAAGACATCAGTCAGGAAGTTCAAGCTTGGTTGCAAATGGGTCTTCCAAATGGACAATGACCTCAAGCATACTTCCAAAGTTGTGGCAAAATGGCTTAAGGACAACAAAGTCAAGGTATTGGAGTGGCCATTACACTGGGAATGTGATGAAATAAATAAAAGCTGAAATAACTCATTCTCTCTACTATTATTCTGACATTTCATATTCTTAAAATAAAGTGGTGATCCTAACTGACCTAAAACAGGGAATCTTTACTAGGCTTAAATGTCAGGAATTGTGAAAAACTGAGTTTAAAGGTACAGTATTTGGCTAAGGTGTATGTTTATTTTTTTATTTTATTTAACCTTTATTTAACCAGGTAGGCAAATTGAGAACACGTTCTCATTTACAATTGCGACCTGGCCAAGATAAAGCAAAGCAGTTCGACACATACAACAACACATAGTTACACATGGAGTAAAACAAACATATAGTCAATAATACAGTGAAAAAAAAATAAGTCTATATACAATGTGAGCAAGTGAGGTGAGATAAGGGAGGTGAAGGCAAACAAATATATGTATAAATTAAATAAATAAAATAAAAAATAAAAAATATAAAGGCCATGGAGGTGAAGTGAATACAACACAGCCAAGTAAAATAAAACTAAAAAAAAACCTGGAATGGTTGGTTTGCAGCGGAAGAAAGTGCAAAGTAGAGACAGAAAATAATGGGGTGCAAAGGAGCAAAATAAATTAATAAAATAAATACAGTAGGTAAAGAGGTAGTTGTTTGGGCTAAATTGTAGATGGGTTATGTACAGGTGCAGTAATCTATGAGCTGCTCTGACAGCTGGTGCTTAATAAGTAGTGAGGAGATAGGTGTTTCCAATTTCAGAGATTTTTGTAGTTCGTTCCAGTATTGGCAGCAGAGAACTGGAAGGAGAGGCGTCCAAAGGAAGAATTGGTTTTGGGGTGACTAGAGAGATATACCTGCTGGAGCGCGTGCTACAGATAGGTGCTGCTATGGTGACCAGCGAGCAGAGATAAGGGGGGACCTTACCTAGCAGGGTCTGTAGATGACCTGGAACCAGTGGGTTTGGCGACGAGTATGAAGCGAGGGCCAGCCAACGAGAGTGTACAGGTCGCAGTGGTGGGTAGTATATGGGCGTTTGGTGACAAAACGGATGGCACTGTGATAGACTGCATCCAATTTATTGAGTAGGGTTTTGGAGGCTATTTTGTAAATGACATCACCGAAGTCGAGGATTGGTAGGATGGTCAGTTTTACAGGGTATGTTTGGCAGCATGAGTAAAGGATGCTTTGTTGCGGAATAGGAAGCCAATTCTAGATTTGACTTTGGATTGGAGATGTTTGATGTGAGTCGGAAGAGAGTTTACAGTCTAACCAGACACCTAGGTATTTGTAGTTGTCCACATATTCTAAGTCAGAACCGTCCAAAGTAGTGATGTTGGACAGGCGGGCAGGGGCAGGCAGCGATCGGTTGAAGAGCATGCATTTGGTTTTACTTGTATTTAAGAGCAGTTGGAGCCACGGAAGGAGAGTTGTATGGCATTGAAGCTCGCCTGGAGAGTTGTTAACACAGTGTCAAAAGAAGGGCCAGAAGTATACAGAATAGTGTCGTCTGCGTAGAGGTGGATCAGAGAATCACCAGCAGCAAGAGCGACATCATTGATGTATACAGAAAAGAAGTCGGCCAAGAATTGAACCCTGTGGCACCCCCATAGAGACTGCCAGAGGCCCGGACAACAGACCCTCCGATTTGACACACTGAACTCGATCAGAGAAGTAGTTGGTGAACCAGGCGAGGCAATCATTAGAGAAACCAAGGCTGTCGAGTCTGCCAATGAGGATGTGGTGATTGACAGAGTCAAAAGCCTTGGCCAGGTCAATGAATACGGCTGCACAGTATTGTTTCCTATCGATGCGGTTACGATGTCGTTTATGACTTGAGCGTGGCTGAGGTGCACCCATGACCAGCTCTGAAACCAGATTGCATAGCGGAGAAGGTGTGGTGGGATTCGAAATGGTCGGTAATCTGTTTGTTGACTTGGCTTTCGAAGACCTTAGAAAGGCAGGTAGGATAGATATAGGTCTGTAGCAGTTAGGGTCAAGGGTGTCCCCCCTTTGAAGAGGGGGATAACCGCAGCTGCTTTCCAATCTTGGGGATCTCGGACGACACGAAAGAGAGGTTAAGAGGCTAGTAATAGGGGTGGCAACAATTTCAGCAGATAGTTTTAGAAAGAAAGGGTCCAGATTATCTAGCCCGGCTGATTTGTAAGGGTCCAGATTTTGCAGCTCATTTAGGACATCAGCTGACTGTATTTGGGAGAAAGAGAAATGGGAAGCTTGGGCGAGTAGCAGAGGGGAGGGCAGTGCTGTTGTCCGGGGTAGGGCAGCCAGATGGAGCATGGCCAGCCGTGGAAAAATGCTTATTGAAATTCTCAATTATAGTGGATTTGTCGGTGGTGACAGTGTTCCTATCTTCAGAGCGGTTGGAAGCTGGGAGGAGGTTTCTTATTCTCCATGGACTTTACGGTGTCCCAGAACTTTTTTGAATTTGTGTTGCAGGAAGCAAATTTCTGCTTGAAAAAGCTAGCCTTGGCTGTTCTAACTGCCTGGTATATTGGTTTCTGGCTTCCCTGAAAAGTTGCATATCACGGGGGCTGTTCGATGCTAATGCAGAACGCCAAGGATGTTTTTCTGTTGGTTAAGGGCAGTCAGGTCAGGAGAGAACCAAGGGCTATATCTGTTCCTGGTTCTAAATTTCTTGAATGGGGCATGCTTATTCAAGATGGTGAGGAAGGCATTTTTAAAAAATGACCAGGCATCCTCTACTGACGGGATGAGATCGATATCCTTCCAGGATACCCCGGCCAGGTCGATTAGAAAGGCCTGCTCGCTGAAGTGTTTCAGGGAGCGTTTGACAGTGATGAGTGGAGGTCGTTTGACCGCTGACCCATTACGGATACAGGCAATGAGGCAGTGACGCTGAGATCTTGGTTGAAAACAGCAGAGGTGTATTTGGAGGGCAAGTTTGTTAGGATGATATCTATGAGGGTAACCGAGTTTACGGAATTGGGGTGGTACCTGGTAGGTTCATTGATAATTTGTGTGAGATTGAGGGCATCAAGCTTAGATTGTAGGGTGGCTGGGGTTTTGAGCATGTTCAAATTTAGGTCGCCTAGCAGCACGAACTCTGAATAGATAGGGGGGCAATCAGTTCACATATAGTGTCCAGAGCACAGCTGGGGGCAGAGGGTGGTCTATAGCAGGCGGGAACGGTGAGAGACTTGTTTTTAGAGAGGTGGATTTTTAAAAGTAGAAGTTCAAATTGTTTGGGAACAGACCTGGATAGTAAGACAGAACTCTGCAGGCAGTCTTTGCAGTAGATTGCAACACGCCCCCTTTGGCCGTTCTATCTTGTCTGAAAATCTTGTAATTGTGGATGAAAATATCTGAGTTTTGGTGGTCTTTCTAAGCCAGGATTCAGACACGGCTAAAACATCCGGGTTGCAGAGTGTGCTAAAGCAGTGAACAAAACAAACTTAGGGAGGAGGCTTCTTATGTTAACATGCATGAAGCCAAGGCTATTACGGTTACAGAAGTCATCAAAAGAGAGCGCCTGGGAATAGGAGTGGAGCCAGTACTGCAGGGCCTGGATTCACCTCTACATCACCAGAGGAACAGAGGAGGAGTAGGATAAAGGGTACGGCTAAAAGCTATGAGAATTGGTCGCCTAGAGCTACTGGAGCAGAGAGTAAGAGGAGGTTTCTGGGGGCATAAAATAGTTTAAAGGAATAATGTACAGACAAAGGTATGGTAGGATGTGAATACAGTGGAGGTAGACCTAGGTATTGAGTGATGATGAGAGAGATATTGTCTCTAGAAACATCATTGAAACCAGGTGATGTCATCGCATATGTGGGTGGTGGAACTGAGAGGTTGGATATGGTATAGTGAACAGGGCTAGAATCTCTACAGTGAAATAAGCCAATAAACATAACCAGAACAGCAATGGACAAGGCATATTTACATTAAGGAGAGGCATGCTTAATCGGTGGTATCAATAAGGGCCAGTGAGTAGAGGTTGGTTGGGTCGTGGCGATCCAGACAGCTGGCCGGGTATGTGGCTGTCGTAGCAGCATGGGATGGAGGTCTGTTTGTAGATACCTCGTGCGTTTCCGTCGGTAAGTTAGTGGGGTTCCGTGTAGTGGGTTCCGTGTGGAAGAGGGATCAATCCAAATTGGCAGAATAATTAGTGACCCAAGGAGAAAAAAAATAAATAAAAATAAAATAAAAATAAATAATAGTTGTCCGGTATGCTTATTCAGGTAGCAGCCGATAAGACAGCTAACGATTAGCGGCCTCAGGTGAGCGTTCAGGTAACGTCGGGACGGAGGTGCCAGTTGGATAAATCCCTCGGGCAGATAACGTCGGCAGTCAGACGTGAAGGCCCGGTGGGGTTCCGTATCTGCAGCAGCAACAAAAGAAACGTGTCCGGATGGTGATGGAACTCCTCAGCTGGCTAGCTCCAGGATGATTTGAGTTTGCTCCGGGGTCGACGTAAGCCAATCGTCACACGGTTTCAGCTAGCTAGCTGCGAAGTCAAGGTGCAAGTGACCAGAGCCTGCGGCTGGAATCCGGGGAAACTGAGAGAGAAGAAAAGTCCCGGAATGCTCCGGTCCGAGTCGCGTTGCACAAAAGTGCCGGTAGATTATCGAGCTAGAGGAATAGCTGATGACCACAACACGAGGGCAGCTGAAAACAACGCTAGCCAGCAAACCGGCTAATTTCGGGGCAGCTACAGATTAGCTTCTGGCTAGCTATCGGAGTAGCTACTGGTTAGCTTTCAGGCTAGCTTCTGAATTAGCCCCTGGCTGGCTTCCACGATGGATTTTCAGTTTGAGGTAAATATTACTTTTTAGTAATTGGTGAAGCGGGTTGCAGGAAAGCTTTTGCAGGAAAGCTTTTGTAGTTGAGTTCTTGGATAATAAAATAAATAAAAGATAAGTGAAGAGAGGTGTAAATATATATACAGGACACAAACAATACGGAACAGAAAAAGACGTCTGAACTGCTAAGCAACCTTGGGGGACAATGTATGTAAACTTCCGAATTCAACTGTAACTACAATTCAACTTTCATACCAATACATTTGAGTTCACAATTACATGACATGATTTACAGATTTTCAGAGTCCATATTATTTATTATTTATAGTTTAGTTTAGATTTTTCAGCTGTTTTTCCCTTATGCACCCTCCCCCTTGACCCGTGGAGTCCAGTTTTAACAGCCCTTTATTAGTGACTCAAGACCGTTATAATGAAACAAGATGATCCAGGTACACAGATTACTAACTGTATGTTTGGGGGGATGGTATGTTTGATTGTGCTGTAGATTAAAGTGCCTTCAAACACGTCAGACAACAGATAACACAGATGCTCCAAAGGGAGTTCAGTCATTTCAGATAATATGTCCGCTAACGTAATGGAATCCATTACAGGGAATTCACATCTCGGCTATAATTGGCCAATGGCTGCCCAACCTTCATCAGTCACTATCAAGCACAGAGTACCGGGATGGAGTAGCAGTCTATGCTGGGGAGTAGATTTAGACAGCAAATCAGCAATGATATTAAAGAGGGTGATGGAGAAATAAAGTAGTAAAATAAAGTAGTAGAGGTTGAAGAAACTGAGAGGACCTCCGGTGGGAAAGAATGGGGGGGAAAGGATATGGATGGGGAAAATGATAGGGAAGAATATTGCTAAATGATGAATAATTGCTATATGATTAATGCTCCTCAAAACATGTGACTTGAAAATAAAGAGAATTACCAGCAGATAGATGCTGTACATTACTAAAAACTTTGACAAATTAAGAAATTTTTAAAACTGCACTGAAGCAATGACTGGATGAAAGGAGACCGATTTTTCACTAATATTCAGGATGAGGATTCACTTGAAGTCTTTCAATCAACTCACATGCTGTGTAATGAGACTAACTTCAGGCTGACTCCGAACCTGTCAATATCAATACCTCTTTGTGTTCCATTTCTTTCCTCCCTTTTGCCTCCCCCTACCTCAATCAATCTCTATCTTTCTATCTGTATCTCTCTCTCCAATAGTCCACAATGAGAGATGTACGCACACAGTCAAGCATATACCATAAATACCCATAACCTACCAAATTACTGTCTATCCCATAAACACAGAGGGAGGGGTTCAGTCCCAGGGTCTTTAGCTTAGTGTTGAGCTTGGAGGGCACTATGGTGTTAAACGTAGATAGTCAATGCAGTCAATGAACAGCATTCTCACGTAGGTGTTCCTATTGTCCAGGTGGGAAAGGGCAGTGTGGAGTGCAATAGAGATTGCGTCAATTGTGGATCTGTTGGGGCGGTATGCAAATTGGAATGGGTCCAGGGTGTCTGGAATGATGGTGTTGATGTGAGCAATGGCTACAGAAGTGAGTGCTACGGGTCGATAGTCATTTAGACAGGTTACCTTGGTGTTCTTGGGCACAGGGACTATGGTGGTCTCCTTGAAACATCTTAGTATTACAGACTGGGTCAGGGAGAGGTTGAAAATATCAGTGAAGACACTTGCCACCTGGTCAGCCCATGCTATGAGAATGCATCTGTAACTGTATTGCTTCCGTCCCTCTCCTCGCCCCTGCCTGGGCTCGAACCTGGGACCCTCTGCACACATCAACAACTGCCTCCCACGGAGCATCGTTACCCATCGCTCCACAAAAGCCGCGGCCCTTGCAGAGCAAGGGGAAAAACTACTTCAAGGTCTCAGAGCAAGTAACGTCACCGATTTAAACACTGTTAGCGCGCACCCCGCTAACTAACTAGTCATTTCACACCGGTTACACATCCTGGTAATCTGTCTCGCCCTGCAGCCTTCTGAATGTTAACCTGTTTAAAAGTATTACTGGCATCCCGAGTGCTGCAGCGGTCTAAGGCACTGCATCGCAGTGCTAAAAGCATCACTGTGTCGCAGCTGGCCGCAACCGGGAGACCCATGAGGCGACACACAATTGGCCCAGCGTCGTCCGGGTTTGGGGAGGGTTTGGCCGGCCAGGATTTTCTTGTCCCAGCACGCTCTAGCAGCTCCTTGTGGCGGGCCGGTCACATGCATGCTGACTTCAGTCGCCAGTTGTACGGTGTTTCCTCTGACACATTGGTGCGGCTGGTTTCCGGGTTAAGCGAGCAGTGTGTCAAGAAGAAGTGCAGCTTGGCAGGGTCATGATTCGGAGGATGCATGGCTCTCGACCTTCGCCTCTCCTGAGTCCGTACGGAAGTTGCAGCGATGGGACAAGACTGTAACTACCAATTGGGGAGAAAAAGGGGTAACATGTACAAAACAAATTATAATAAAAAAACTACAATAAAAAATGACTTACTCACATCGGCTACAGAGAGTGTGATCACACAGTCATCCAGAACAACTGGTACTCGTTCAGTTTAGGATACAATCTTGGTCCTGTATTGACTGTTTTGCCTGTTTGATGGTTCATTGGAGGGTGCAGCAGGATTTCGTATAGGTGTACGGATTAGTGTCCTGCTCCTTTAAAGCGGCAGCTCTCGCCTTTAGCTCAGTGCGGATGTTGCCTGTAATCCATGGCTTTTGTATGGGATATGTACATACTGTCACTGTGGGGATGACGTCGCCGATGCACTTATTAATGAAGCCAGTGACTGATGTGGCAAACTCCTCAATGCCATCGGGTGAATCCCGGAACATATTCAAGTCTGTGCTAGCGAAAGTCCTGTAGCTTAGCATCCGCTTCATCTGACCACTTCTGTATTAAGTGCGTCACTGGTACATGCTGTTTGAGTTTTTGCTTGTAAGCAGGAATCAGGAGGATAGAATTATGGTCAGATTTCCCAAATGGAGGGCGAGGGAAAGCTTTGTATGCATCTCTGTGTGTGGAGTAAAGGTGATTTAGAGTTTTTTCGCCTCCAGTTGCACATTTAGCATTAAAAACACCGGCCTCTAGGAGCACCGCCTCTGGATGAGCCCTTTATTGTTTGCTTATGGCCCCATACAGTCCAATCCACAATGAGAGACACAGTCAATTATCTACCATATATACCCGTAACTTCTTTCTTTTTTTTTGTTGTAAAAATTAGGGGGTAGATCAGCTTCAAAATTGCAGATAGATTGTATCTTATATCAATGTAACTGTCTGCATAATTTCCAATCCCCCATATATTTTGGGGTAAATATATACAGTACCAGTCAAAGATTTGTTGAAAATAATAAAAATAAAGAAAAACCCTTGAATGAATAGGTTGAAAATAATAAAAAATAAAGAAAAACCCTTGAATGAGTAGGTGTGTACCTACTCATTCAAGGGTTTTTCTTAATTTTTTTTATTATTTTCAACATTGTAGAATAATAGTGAAGACATCAAAACTATAAATAACACATATAGAATCAAGTAGTAACCAAAAACAAATAAAAATATATTTTTGATTTTAGATCCTTCAAAGTAGCCAACCTTTGTCTTGATGACAGCTTTGGACACTCTTGGCATTCTCTCAACCCGCTTCATGAGGTAGTCACATGGAATGCATATCAATTAACAAGTGTGCCTTGTTAAAAGTTAATTTGTGGAATTTCTTTCCTTCTTAATGTGTTTGAGCCAATCAGTTGTGTTGTGACAAGGTAGGGGTGGTATACAGAGATAGCCTTATTTGGTAAAAAAACAAGTCCATATTATGGCAAGAACAGCTCAAATAAGCAAAGAGAAACGACAGTCCATCATTACTTAATCTGTGGTATTGTGGGCTCCCGAGTGGCGCAGCGATCTAAGGTACTGCCTCTCAGTGATAGAGGAATCACTACAGACCCTGATTCGATTCCAGGCTGTATCACAACCGGCCGTGATTGGGAATTCCATAGAGCAGTGCACAATTGGCCCAGCGTCATCCGGGTTAGGGTTTGGCCGAGGTAGGCCGTCATTGTAAATGAGAATTTGTTCTTAACTGACCTGCCTAATTAAATAAAGGTTCATTAAAAAATAAGATATGAAGGTCAGTCAATACGGAACATTTCAAGACCCAGAGTTACCTCTGCTGCAGAGGATTAGTTCTTTAGAGTTAACTGCATCTCAGATTGCAGCCCAAATAAATGCTTCACAGAGTTCAAGTAACAGACACATCTCAACATCAACTGTTCAGAGGAGACTGTGTGAATCAGGCCTTCATGGTCTAATTGCTGCAAAGAAACCACTACTAAAGGACACCAATAAGAAAGAGAGACTTGCTTGGGCCAAGAAAAGCGAGCATTGGACATTAGACTGATGGAAATCTGTCCTTTGGTCTGATGAGTCCAAATTTGAGATTTTTGGTTCCAACCGCTGTCTCTTTGTGAGATATAGAGTAGGTGAACAGATGATCTCGTGACACTGTCTGTGATTTATTTAGAATTCAAGGCACACTTAACCAGCATGGCTACCACAGCAGTCTGCAGCGATATGCCATCCCATCTGGTTTGCTCTTAATGGGACTATCATTTGTTTTTCAACAGGACAATGACCCAACACACCTCCAGGCTGTGTAAGGACTATTTGACCAAAATGGAGAGTGATGGAGTGCTGCATCAGATGACCTGGCCTCCACAATCACCCAACCTCAACCCAATTGAGATGGTTTGGGATGAGTTGGACTGCAAAGTGAAGGAAAAGCAGTCAACAAGTCCTCAGCATATGTGGGAACTCCTTTAAGACTGTTGGAAAAGCATTCCTCATTAAGCTGGTTGAGAGAATGCCAAGAGTGTGCAAAGCTGTCATCAAGGCAAAGGGGGCTACTTTGAAGAATCTAAAATATATTTTGTTTTGTTTAATACTTTTTTGGTGTTCTTCCAACTGCTTCCAACTCACACTCTCAAACACGTAGATCCCCTGAACGCAGCCCACTTTCCAGATCACACTCTCAAACACATAGATCACCTGAACGCCGCTCACTCTCCAGATCCCAATCACCTGAATTCTGATCACCTGTTCACACACCTGTATGTCATTATCACACACTAGTTCAATTCTTTGCACCCCATCATTGTGAGGTATTGATTGTTTTGTGACACACTTCTAGTCGGAGCACTTTTCCCCCCATAATTTACTCCTCCCGTGTATGATAGTTTTTTCCTGCCTCACTAACCACGCCTTTTGCCTATTCCCTGCCTGTACTTTAGCCTATCGGATTTCCTGTTATCAACCTATTGGCTGATCTCCCAGAAGATGTTACTAGCCTTTTCCCTGCCTGTACTGTTGCATTTTTGGACCCCCTGTGTATGACCTTCTGCCTGTCCCTGGACCCAGCTACCTGCTCCCTCCTGTGGTCCTTTACAATAAACACCTGCTGCGCCCTGTGCTTGAAACCAAATCTCTGTCTCCCATCGTGTTCATTACATCTACAATGTAGAAAATAGTAAAAATAAAGAAAAACCCTTGAATGTGTAGGTGTGTCCAAACTTTTGAGTGGTACTATATATACAGTGGGGAGAAGTATTTGATACACTGCTGATTTTGCAGGTTTTCCTACTTACGAAGCATGTAGACGTCTGTAATTTTTATCATAGGTACACTTCAACTGTGAGAGACGGAATCTAAAACAAAAATCCAGAAAATCACATTGTATGATTTTTAAGTAATTCATTTGCATTTGCATTGGACATAAGTATTTGATCACCTACCAACCAGTAAGAATTCCGGCTCTCACAGACCTGTTAGTTTTTCTTTAAGAAGCCCTCCTTTCCACTCATTACCTGTATTAACTGCACCTGTTTGAACTCGTTACCTGTATAAAAGACACCTGTCCACACACTCAATCAAACAGACTCCAACCTCTCCACAATGGCCAAGACCAGAGAGCTGTGTAAGGACATCAGGGATAAAATTGTAGACCTGCACAAGGCTGGGATGGGCTACAGGACAATAGGCAAGCAGCTTGGTGAGAAGGCAACAACAGTTGGCGCAATTATTAGAAAATGGAAGAAGTTCAAGATGACAGTCTGGGGCTCCATGCAAGATCTCACCTCGTGGGGCATCAATGATCATGAGGAAGGTGAGGGATCAACCGAAACTACACGGCAGGACCTGGTCAATGACTGAAGGAGGCTGGGACCACAGTCTCAAAGAAAACCATTAGTAACACTGTAACGATCTGGGTGTCGTGGGTCTGAAGTCAGGTGCAGGAAACAGAGGAGTTCAAAATATGCTCCTTATTGCACAAACGGCGGACACAGGCCTCCTCACAAAACCACTGGGTGCCGAACAAAACAAACGCCCCCAAACACAGGGACTAAAACAGTATAGCAAAACCCACGAACAGGAACAACAACGTTCGTCTCAAAACGTACACAAATGTTACACCAAACAATCCCGCACAAAGAAACAGCGGGCAGCTGACTAATAAAACCCTACCAAAAGCCACAATCTAAAAGGTGTAATCAATCAACATACAAGGAGGGGAGAAAGAAAAACTGGGCAGCTAGAGGCGCGGGCGCGAACAAACCGCCGAGCGCCACACCAACGGGAAGGGGAGCAACCCTCGGTCGGAGTCGTGACAAACACACTACGCCGTCAATGGATTTAAATCCTGCAGCGCACGCAAGGTCCCCCTTCTCAAAGCCAGCGCATGTCCAGGCCCGTCTGAAGTTACCAATGACCATCTGGATGATCCAGAGGAGGAATGGGAGAAGGTCATGTGGTCTGATGAGATAAAAATAGGCTTTTTGGTCTAAACTCGCCGTGTTTTGAGAGGAAAGAAGAAGGATGAGTACAACCCAAGAACACCATCCCAACCGTGAAGCATGGAGGTGAAACATCATTCTTTGGGGATGCTTTTCTGCAAAGGGGACAGGACGCACTGCACCGTATTGAGGGGAGGAGTGGATGGGGCCATGTATCGCGAGATCTTGGCCAAACAACCTCCTTCCCTCAGTAAAGAGCATTGAAGATGGGTCGTGGCTGGGTCTTCACGCATGACAAACGACCCGAACACACAGCCAGGGCAACTAAGGAGTGGCTTCCGTAAGAAGCAGTCTTCAAGGTCCTGGATTGGCCTAGCCGTCTCCAGACCTGAACCCAATAGAAAAATCTTTGGAGGGAGCTGAAAGTCCGTATTGCCCAGCGACAGCCCCGAAACCTGAAGGACTGGAGAAGGTCTGTATGGAGGAGTGGGCCAAATCACCTGCTGCCATGTGTGCAAAACCTGGTCAAGAACTACAGGAAACGTATGATCTCTGTAATTGCAAACAAAGGTTTTCTGTACCAAATATTAAGTTCTGCTTTTCTGATGTATCAATACTTATGTCATGCAATAAAATGCAAATTAATTAACTTAAAATCATACAATGATTTTCTGGATTTTTGTTTTAGATTCCGTCTCTCCACAGTTTGAAGTGTACCTATGATAAAATTAACAGACCTCCTACATGCTTTGTAAGTAGGAAAACCTGCAAAATCGGCAAGTGTATCAAATACTTGTTCTCCCCACTGTATTATATACATACAGTTGTAGTCGGCAGTTGACATACACTTAGGTGGAGTCATTTAAAACTCGTTTTTCAACCACATCCTCCTAGTTCTTGTTACAAACATGTAGTTCTGGCAAGTCGGTTAGGACATCTACTTTGTGCATGACAACAAGTCGTTTTTTCCAACAATTTTTTACAGACAGAATTATTTCACATATAATTCCCACTGTATCACAAATTCCAGTGGGTCAAGAAGTTTACATAACACTAAAGTTGACTGTGGCTTTAAACAGCCTTGGAAATTCCAGAATTATTCATGCATCTAGAAGCTTCTGATAGGCTAATTGACATAATTTGAGTCAATTGGAGGTGTACCTGTGGATGTATTTCAAGGCCTACCTTTAAACTCAGTGCCGCTTTGCCTGACATCATGGGAAAATCTAAATAAATCAGCCAAGAAAAAAGTCTGGTTCATCCTTGGGAGCAATTTCCAAACACCTGACGGTACCACGTTCATCTGTACAAACAATAGTACGCAGGTATAAACACCGTGGGACCATGCAGCCGTCATACCACTCAGGAAGGAGACGTGTTTTATCTCCTAGAGATGAACGTACTTTAGTGCGAAAAGTGCAAATCAATCCCAGAACAACAGCAAAGGACCTTGTGAAGATGCTGGAGGAAACAGGTACAAAAGTATCTATATCCACAGTAAAACGAGTCCTATATCGACATAACCTGAAGGGCCGCTCAGCAAGAAAGAAGCCACTGCTCCAAAACCGCCATAAATAGCCAGAATACGGTTTGCAACTGCACATGGGGACATAGATCATACTTTTTGGAGAAATGTCCTCTGGTCTGATGAAACAAAAATAGAACTGTTTGGCCATAATGACCATCGTTATGTTTGGAGGAAAAAGGGGGAGGCTTGCAAGCCGAAGAACACCATCCCAACCGTGAAGAACAGGGTGCATCATCATGTTGTAGAGGTACTTTGCTGCAGGAGGGGCTGGTGCACTTCACAAAATAGATAGAATTATGAGGAACGAAAATTATGTGGATATATTGAAGCAACATCTCAAGACCTCAGTCAGGAAGTTCAAGCTTGGTCAAAAATGGGTCTTCCAAATGGACGATGACCCCAAGTATATTTCCAAAGTTATGGCAAAATGGCTTAAGAACAACAAAGTCAAGGTATTGGAGTGGCCATCACAAAGCCCTGATCACAATCCTATAGAACATTTGTGGGCAGAACTGAACAAGCGTGTGCGAGCAAGGAGGCCTACAAACCTGACTCATTTACACCAGTTCTGTGAGGAGGAATGGGCCAAAATTCACCCAACTTATTGTGGGAAACTTGTGGAAGGCTACCCGAAACGTTTGACCCAAGTTAAACAATTTAAAGGCAATGCTACTAAATACTAATTTAGTGTATGTAAACTTCTGACCCACTGGGAATGTGATGAAAGAAAAAAAATCTGAAATAAATCATTCTCTCTATTATTATTCTGACATTTCACATTCTTAAAATAAAGTGGTGATCCTAACTGACCTAAGACAGGGATTTTTTACTAGGATTAAATGTCAGGAATTGTGAAAAACTGAGTTTAAATGTACTTGGCTGAGGTGTATGTAAACTTCCATCTTCAACTGTATAAAATACATATACACGTGACCTGATTCAGGAAACTAGGCGTATGTCGCAAGTCAGGAATTCACAGGAGAGGCGTTTGAACATAACATTTTTTTTTACTCAAAATGCGTTTTTGGGCAGAAATGCATTCTCAAACTTGTGAACATCTTTCATGTGCCTTAATATCAAACTTGTTTTCCACCTGTAAATACAAATAAAATTGTGAAATTACGAGCCTAGTTGGTTTAGCCACAGAAAAAGTAAGAAACCTTCCCGGGCTGAGATAATGAGTGGGCTGGAAATGCCGAGAGATGAGTTTGGATTGGTCTGCGGTGTAGCATCTTGTGTCTATGAAATGAGCTGCTCGTAATGTGTAGATAATCCTTTCTACTGCAGTTTTTTTTTTCAAAAGATATAACGTTATCCATGGAGACCTGCAAATATGTTGCTACTGCTCTCAATAACATTGCTGCCCTGAATTTATCAGGCAGTATCGACAAAGGTCAGTGGGAAAAAGTTGTAATGGACAACTTTCTGGAGGACGATCGTGCCATGCTGACTCTCTCTGACTCTGAAAATGAATCAGGCAATGAGGAAATCCCTGATTTAGGTAAAAACATTTTCATTGAAGAAGACATTCTTGAGTCTTCTGATGACAGTGATGGAGAAGAAATGGCGACAATCAACAGTGTTGTTGTCACGGAAGAAGTTGACCTTAGTTTTGAAATCTGTGGAATGTCTGGTAGAATCAGAGTATGATAAGGAGATTAATGGAATTCTGCTGTTTGATTGCAAATGCATAAGGAGTCAAAGAGAACACAGAATGCTGTTGTATATAACACATGTATCCGGATTACATCTTCAAACTAAGGGAAACCATGGTATCGGTGACAGAGATGGAGAAAGATCTGATGATTATTATGGTATTGCACACGGTCAGTGTGAACCAGAGTGACTTGACACAACGGGCCAAACAAGCTGTTCAAACTAAACGGAAACGACACAGGACGTCTTATAAAATAATCTTTCGTCCATGTATACGGGGAAGAATCTAACATTGAACTTATTTTGGTTAACTTTAGCTAGCTATGACAATCGGTTTGTATTGCTAGTTAAAGCTTGCTGTTAGCAAGCCAGCTGGAGTTCGATGGCTGGCTTGCTAACCTTATTCTATGGATTGGGATTTTAGTTCATGTTTTAGCTAGCTAGCTAACGGTAATGTTACATGTCTAAACAAAGACCCCAAGTTAAAGCTTGCTGTTAGCTAGCTAACGTTAGAGGAGGTTAGATGACTGGCTTGCTAGCTAACATGAACTGCTTTCCTACTACCATCACTTGGCATCAGTCTATTTTTGTTTTATCTTTTACGGGTATTTATGTAAGAGTTGATACTGAAGTGTCCTATGATTCCTTCCCTTCCTCTTGAAAGACTTCTTGGCCCTGGAGCCCTTCAATCCAAATGACGGTTAAGATTTTAAGTTGCAGTTTCTTTTCAGGACGTCACAAAGCCCTGTATGAAGTGTGTGTAACGTTAGTGTCTGGAATTTGTCTTTCAGCATCAGTAGAACACGCCTAACTGTCCTCCACAAGTCATACAAGGAGAATAGTATAATGCCTCCCATCAAAAAGAGAGCTGGCCCAAGCAAGCACAGGTTACACCTGAAGCATGAGGACTTGCAGCGAGTGGTGAACTTCATCAACAACTACGCAGAGGATAATGCAATAGTATTACCAGGACGCCACCCAGGACACAAACACTTTGGTAGAAAGTGAACACTTTGTCTGAGATTGCTGGTGTTGTGAAGGACAGCGCTGTGACAGGGGTCAACATCTCACAGCTGGTTGGACTGGAGGATGGTACGGTGCTGGTGGAAAGCTATGGCTGGCAACAACACCTGATTCCGTACTTCAGGCCGCTGCCACAGATCAAGCAGTACCAACACTTCAGGTGAATATAATTTTTATTGCATTGTATGAGGTTATTCTTCTTATCTAAACTTGGGAGGTGAGTTGATGTTGTGGAAGGTTTAATGTCTTCAACTTGTTTAGTGTTATTTCCTGTTTTACAGCTTCAATGCTATGGAGCCTGGTGTTGTTGTCGCCAAGGAGCGTTCGGACTCAGTCAGGACCAGGTTTCAGCTGCTGCGCAACATTGACATCCTTCCTCCCATAGATGGTCTGCCTGAACAAGCACCACCTGGACTGGACACAGCTAGACAAATGTATCTTTTTGAGAAGATTAAGGAGTTTTGCTACGAAGAGGATATTGACATCACATGCCCTGCACCAAAGTCAAGGGCAGGACAGAAACAGGCTCTCCGAACATAGATTCCCTTGTTCATGCGTGGTTCAGACGGACCAGTCATCAGGACTATCTGCAGTGCCTCTATTCAAATGACTCTCTCCTAACATACGGCATACGTTGCTTCTACTATTTATTTTTTTATCCTGCTGCTCAGCCACTTTACCCCTGATTGTATGCATACAACTACTTCGTATATCACTATCGTTATTGATATTGTTTGTGTACATACTGCATATTATTTTATTTATATTGACACTACCGGTCAAAAGTTTTAGAACACCTACTCATTCAAGGGTTTTTCTTTATAGAGAAAATAGTAAAAATAAAGAAAAGCCTTTGAATGAGTAGGTGTTCTAAAACGTTTTACCGGTAGTGTAGTTCTGTGTTAAAGGGGGAATAATTGAACAAAATGATCTTCTCCTCCAAATGCCTGTGAAATTAGCTCAGGGCATCAGGGAATTATATTGTTGTGGAAAGCATCATCAACCCATCAGTGTCTCTCCACTTCATCAGAGGGATCAGGTAGTAGAATGGACCGGCTCCCCTCCATCCTAGGCCCCTGTCAACGTGATTAAAACCCCTTAACCAGGTGGCACCAACTGGATCCAGACAACAACAGGGGTGACCCCGATCCCCCTGCACTGAGCACAACATCCCTGGGCTCCATGCACTGTGCCTGGCCATGGCAGGAAGGAGGGAGGCTCTCTCTGGAGCACAACACAACACTCAAACGAGAAGCGGAGGGAACAGGCAGAGGAAGAGGGAGAAAGACCATAAATTGCTGATATTGAGACAGTATGGGATATTCTACTCCAAGAGAAAGGAAACTGGTTGAAAATGCGTGAACATTTACAGTGAAAATAAAAAATATGTGAACCCTTTAGAATTGCCTGGATTTCTGCATAAATTGATCATCAAATTTGATCTGATCTTCATCTTTAAAAACATATATATATTTCACCTTTATTTAACCAGGTAGGCTAGTCTAGAATAAGTTCTCATTTACAATTGCGACCTGGCCAAGATAAAGCAAAGTAGTGCGTCACAAACAACAACACAGGGTTACACATGGAAAAAACAAACATCACTGGGGTGATAGATGTGCAGAAGATGAATGTGAAACTGGGGTGCAAAGCAGCAAAATAAATAACAATATGGTGATGAGGTAGTTGGTTGGGCTGTTTACAGATTGGCTATGTACAGGTGCAGTGATCTGTGAGCTGCTCTGACAGCTGGTGCTTAAAGCTAGTGAGGGAGATATGAGTCTCCAGCTTCAGTGATTTTTGCAGTTCGTTCCGATTATTGGCAGCAGAGAACTGGAAGGAAAGGCGGCCGAAGGAGGAATTGGCATTGGGTGTGACGAGTGAGATATACCTGCTGGAGCGCGTGCTGCGGGTGGGTGCTGCTATGGTGACCAGTGAGCTGAGATAAGGCGGGGCTTTACCTAGCAACGACTTATAGATGACCTGGAGCCAGTGGGTTTGGCGACGGATATGAAGCGAGGGCCAGCCAACGAGAGCATACAGGTCACAGTGGTGGGTAGTATATGGGGCTTTGGTGACAAAACGGATGGCACTGTGATAGACTGCATCCAATTTGCTGAATAGAGTGTTGGAGGTTATTTTGTAAATTACATCACTGAAGTCAAGGATCGGTAGGATGGTCAGTTTTACGAGTGTATGTTTGGCAGCATGAGTGAAGGATGCTTTGTTGCGAAATAGGAAGCCGATTCTAGATTTCATTTTGGATTGGAGATGCTTAATGTGAGTCTGGAAGGAGAGTTTACAGTCTAAACAGACACCTAGGTATTTGTAGTTGTCCATATATTCTAAGTCAGAACCATCCAGAGTAGTGATGCTGGACGGGTGGGTAGATGTGGGCAGCGAACGGTTGAAAAGCATGCATTTAGTTTTGCTTGCGTTTAAGAGCAGTTGGAGGCCACAGAAGAAGAGTTGTATGGCATTGAAGCACGTCTGGAGGTTAGTTAACACAGTGTCCAAAGAAGGGCCAGCGGTATACAGAATGGTGTCGTCTGCGTAGAGATGGATCAGAGAATCACCAGCAGCAAGAGCGACATCATTGATGTATACAGAGAAAAGAGTCGGCCCAAGAATTGAACCCTGTGGCACCCCCATAGAGACTGCCAGAGGTCCGGACAACAGGCCCTCTGATTTGACACACTGAACTCTGTCTGAGAGGTAGTTGGTGAACCAGGCGAGGCAGTCATTTGAGAAACCAAGGCTGTTGAGTCTGTCTAAGTCACAACAATATTTTATTTATTTTTTCACCTTTATTTAACCAGGTAGGCTAGTTGAGAACAAGTTCTCATTTAGAACTGCGACCTGGCCAAGATAAAGCAAAGCAGTGTGACACTAATAACACACAAATTATTGTATTTTTTGTTGTCTATATTGAATATACAATTTAAACATTCACCGTGTAGGTTGGAAAAAGTATGTGAACCCTTAGGCTAATTCTCAAAAAGCTAATTGGAGTCAGGGGTCAGCTAATCTGGAGTCCAATCAATGAGATGAGATTGGAGATGTTGGTTAGACCTGCCTTGCCCTATAAAAAACACTCACAAAATTCGAGTTTGCTATTCACAAGAAGCATTGCCTGATGTGAACCATGCCTCGAACAAAAGAGATCTCAGAAGACCTAAGATTAAGAATTGTTGACTTGCATAAAGCTGGAAAGGGTTACAAAAGTATCTCTAAAAGCCTTGATGTTCATCAGTCCACGGTAAGACAAATTGTCTATAAATGGAGAAAGTTCAGCACTGTTGCTACTCTCCCTGGGAGTGGCTGTCCTGCAAAGATGACTGCAAGAGCACAGCGCAGAATGCTCAATGAGGTTAAGAAGAATCCTAGAGCGTCAGCTAAAGACTTATAGTCATCTCTGGGACATGCTAACATCTCTGTTGACAAGTCTATGAAACGTAAAACACTAATGAAGAATGGTGTTCATGAGAGGGCACCACGGTAGAAGCCACTGCTGTCCAAAACAATATTGCTGCACGTCTGATGTTTGCAAAAGTGCAGCTGGATGTTCTAAAGCGCTACTGGCAAAATATTCTGTGGACAGATGAAACTACAGTTGAGTCATTTGGAAGGAATACACAACACTATATGTGGAGAAAAAAGGCACAGCACACCAACATCAAAACCTCATCTCATCTGTAAAGTATGATGGAGGGAGTATCATGGTTTGGGGCTGCTTTGCTACCTCAGGGCCTGGACAGTTTGCTATCATCGACGAAAAAATGAATTCCCAAGTTTATCAAGACATTTTGCAGGAGAATGTTAGGCTATCTGTCTGCCAATTGAAGCTCAACAGAAGTTGTGTGATGCAACAGGACAACGACCCAAAACACAGAAGTAAATCAACAACAGAATGGCTTCAACAGAAGAAAATACGCCTTCTGGAGTGGCCCAGTCAGAACCATGACCTCAACCCGATTGAGATGCTGTGGCCTGACCTCAAGAGAGCAGTTCACACCAGACATTCCAAGAATATTGCTGAACAGAAACAGTTTTGGAAAGAGAAATGGTCCAATATTCCTCCTGACTGTTGTGCAGGTCTGATCCGCAACTACAGAAAACGTTGCTGCCAAAGGAGGGTCAACCAGTTATTAAATCCAAGGGTTCACATACTTTTTCCACCGTGCACTGTGAATGTTTAAAGACATGAAAACATATCATTGTTTGTTATACTTTATTTCACTTATAACTCACTGTATCACAATTCCAGTGGGTCAGAAGTTTACATACACGAAGTTGACTGTGCCTTTAAACAGCTTGGAACATTCCAGAAAATGATGTCATGGCTTTAGAAGCTTCTGATAGGCTAATTGACATCATTTGAGTCAATTGGAGGTGTACCTGTGGATATATTTCAAGGCCTACCTTCAAACTCAGTGCCTCTTTGCTTGACATCATGGGAAAATCAAGAGAAATCAGCAAGGAAGAAGCCACTGCTCCAAAACCGCCACAAATAAGACAGACTACGGTTTGCAACTGCACATGGGGACAAAGATCATACTTTTTGGAGATATGTCCTCTGGTCTGATGAAACAAAAATAGAAGTGTTTTGCCATAATGACCATTGTTATGTTTGGAGGAAAAAGGGGAAGGCTTGCAAGCTGAAGAACACCATCCCAACAGTGAAGCACGGGGGTGGCAGTATCATCTTGTGGGGGTACTTTGCTGCAGGAGGGGCTGGTGCACTTCACAAAATAGATAGAAACATGAGGATGAAAAATGATGTGGATACTGTATATTGAAGCAACATCTCAAGACATCAGTCAGGAAGTTCAAGCTTGGTCGCAAATGGGTCTTCCAAATGGACAGTGACCCCAAGCATACTTCCAAAGTTATGGCAAAATGGCTTAAGGACAACAAAGTCAAGATATTGGAGTGGCCATCACAAAGCCCTGACCTCAATTCTATAGAAGATTTGTGGGCAGAACTGAAAAAGCGTGTGCGAGCAAGGAGGCCTACAAACCTGACTCAGTTACACCAGCTCTGTCAGGAGGAATGGGCCAAAATTCACCCAACTTATTGTGGGAAGCTTGTGGAAGGCTACCCGAAACGTTTGACCCAAGTTAAACAATTTCAAGGCAATGCTACCAAATACTAATTGAGTGTATGTAAACTTCTGACCCACTGGGAATGTGATGAAAGAAAGAAAAGCTGAAATAAATCATTCTCTCTACTATTATTCTGACATTTCACATTCTTAAAGTAAAGTGGTGATCCTAACTGACCTAAGACAGGGATGTTTTACTAGGATTAAATGTCAGCAATTGTGAAAAACTGAATTTAAATGTATTTGGCTGAGGTGTATGTAAACTTCCGACTTCACCTGTATGTATACCACCAAGCACCTAGCAATTCTATGAAGTTGGCTTTAGCTGCCCAGATCGGTTCCCAATCTCCCATCCTCATAACTAGCTACAAAGAAGCCATCACAGTGCAGTTATGATCTGCCTATACTGTGCCCCTCTCTCACCATCCCTTGCTAGCTTGCAATGAAAGATGCAAGTGTTTGTGTGCTCGGAAGTACGGCAGCTAACCCGTCTCCTCTGTTCCAAAAATACTGAATCTTAGGAGTCGATTCCTAGTGGAATCAAATCTTGACACTCAGAAATGGGAGACGACGTGCAAGGAATCAATTATTTTGAAGTCGCTGTGCCACCCCCCAGCACTCACGTACTTTGTGCCCCCTTAGATTTTTGGGGTGCATGACGTCACTGTACACAGGTTCTTTAACATCAAGGAGTGGAGCATGGGGATAATAGACAGATGTATAGCGATCAACAACAACATTCTCATCCTCAGCTCCAGGTACATGTTTCATGGGAGCTCTTTTACAAAATCCCTTCCACAGGACAAAATGTTAGTTGATGTACAGATCCACAATTTAATTCAATATAGGCCGGAGCCATGGGATAAGGCACAGATCAGATGAATTACTCAGTCAAATAACATGTGTTACGCAACACTCTCAGGAGGGCGTACCCATGGAGAAGGAGAGCGGGTTCAACTGGCATATGGGCAACCTTGCCATGAATGCACTTACGATCCACGGACACACTTCTGAATTTAGACTAGCCCAATGTCACCATTCCCGTCCTCCCTGCGCATGCCAACCTTCTCATGATAATAAGAATTTCTTGAATGACAGAAAACAGCCAGATTATATACTGAAGGCCGCAACCCTTATTTTCAATCAATCTTACACTTCTGGCACTGACATAGACACAAGCCTGCTTTCACCAACTCAACAGTTCCACCCTGTTACAAATCCAATAATATTTCATGATTTATGAATATTGGAGCAAAGGCATACACTGATGACGAGTTTAACCAATAAACATTATAATTCTATATGACACACGCGACATATTCAAAAGGTAGGAGCAGGGAGCTGGTGGTGGTTGGTTGAGAGTGACAGAAATGTGTTACCCAGACTACATAGGAAATCCATTCAGCCTGCCAGTCAGGACCACATGGCCTTATGCTGCTGAGGAGAATCTAAAGCTAATCCTCTCATATCCTCCCCTAAGTTGCAAATCAGAATCAAGAGATGGGAGATAAGATAAGACAGGAAGGAGGAGGGGGATTAGTGAGGTAGCAGTTTGCTTGAAGCAGACAAAAAATCATGGAGAGAGTGAGGAGGCTAGAGGGTAGCACTTAATATTAACAGCTCAGATAACACAGTAAGAGTATGGTAATAAGTTATTGTTACCTGCAATGCGACCGACTAGAAGTAGCACAACAAACACTAAAAAAGATCTTCATTTGATCACCCTGTTGCAGGAAAACTTTGCTGTAATGCAGGAAATGTAAAACTTGTAAAATGTGTATTTTAAGCTTTAAAAAGGCTTCTGAAGTTCGTAATTTGAAATGTCAGACTTGATTTTCCCTTATGAAAAATGTATCAACCCCTACAAAAAGTTCCATTAATTATAATCCACATAATAACTCACATTTCCTGTTGCTGCAGGATTCTTTTCCTGCTGTAACAAACTGGCTCAAATTAAGATTCTACATCTGTATAGACTGAAGGGATGTTAATGTGAAAGATAATTGATAATGAAAGGAGAAGGATATTGTTTATACAATGCACTGACTTAACAGATTAACTCAGACAGTGCTGCCATTGTACCTTTTCTGTCTGCATGTAGTTAGTTATCAGCACAGGCATAATTAACGTGCTATGGTAGAACGTGTATATCAAGCCAGAACATATCCCTCACACAGATTTACTGGTGCAGTAATAGATTCTCTATCCCCCTCCTCCAAATCTCCTCTTTTTCAAACTGCTCCCCGTGACACGGGTGCATGCTAAACTAACCATAACAAACGGAATCACTTTGCAGCAGTGAATAGTAAAAAGAATAATACAATATATCATTTTAGCTTATAGAGAGAGAGAGAGAGTGCTCAGACTGGGTAGACTTTTTATTCTGCCTCACCTCAGAGACAGTAAGCAGAGAGCTGAGACTTGTGCAGAACTAGCAGCCTAATTGCATTACAAATAAGTACTCATATTTCTTAATACTGATTTATGGGGCCGTATGAAATAACGACAGCTGGAGGGGGACAGTGCAGTCACAGAGGTGGAGCCCCTGGCTGTGCATGATACCCAGATGCATTAGGAGACTCAGAGCCCAGCAGCCCAGATCAGCAGTCTCAGCTGCCTGCCTGCGCTGTGTTAAGGCTGCTCAGAGATTATTCCTAACACTGGGGAGCACAGTGGCTGAACGACAGGATGGGAGGGACAGGAGGAAATAAAGGCAACAAACGGCCTGACAGGGACTGACAGGGAAGGGAGGGAGGGAGGGAGGGAGGGAGGGAGGGAGGTGCAGTAGTCAGAATTAGAGAGCGAAGGTGGAGAAGAGGAAGAGAGGAGGAGGAAACTGACAGTCCTTCTCTCCATTCATCTGCTGCAGTGTGTGAAAATCCTTCCTACATGACTTTACAACAATTGAGATTTTCCAAAGCTGGGGTGAGAAAGATGATTGTTTTTAGATTAGAGAGTGGAGAGATATATAAAGTTTCAAATGAGAAAGTGAAAATGCACCTGCCCTGCATATACCATCAGACAGAAATAGTCACAACTGGGTAATGTTGTTCTTATTCTCCTTACTCCCCCTGTTATCCAGGGACAGACAAACAGATGCAAGCAAACAACACAAGCTACAGTATATCTGTCCTATTAAATACAGATCACAATGATCTGCAATACTTGTCTGACTGCCCAAACCCTTATAAGAACAGATCTACGGTTAGGGACCACTGATGATCCTGCTGCTAAAAATGCCCTAGCTAGCGTAGACGGTTTGTGTGTGTGTGTGTTTGTGTGTCAGCAGAGGTGAGGTCTAGAGGAGCTCTCCACTGGCTCTCTCTCCATCAGGTTCTTTGTTGTGGTAATCATTCTCCCAGCATTCATAACACTCCCGCTCATCACTGTCCAACACTCCTCTCCTCTCTCCAGCCGCACGAGCAGCCAGGACTAAAATGAGCACATAGTGAGGATATAATGAGATGAACAAAAACAATGCTCATTGTCTGCCGAGGCTAGCCAGACCACACATAAAGAAACTGCAACCTTTCATGAGCTATCTAATACTCCACGGATTGGTTGCATAGATACAGTTAATAATACCATGCTGTAGCCAGGGGGTGGGTGGGGTGGGGTCTTCACAACAACATATAGAGTACAGTATATACATATGAGATGCGTAATGTAGGGTATGTAAACATTATATTAAGTGGCATTGTTTAAAGTGGCTAGTGATACATGTATGGCAGCAGCCACTCATGTTAGTGGTGGCTGTTTAACAGTCCTGATCGGCCTGAGATAGAAGCTGTTTTTCAGTCTCTCGGTTCCTTGCTTTGATACACCTGTACTGACCTCACCTTCTGGATGATAGTGGGGTGAACAGGCAGTGACTTGGGTGGTTGTTGTCCTTGATGATCTTTATGGCCTTCCTGTGACATCGGGTGGTGTAGGTGTAGGTGTCCTGGAGGGCAGGTAGTTTGCCCGCGTGATGCGTGTGGCAGACCTCACTACCTCTGGAGAGCCTTACGGTTGTGGGCAGAGCAATTGCCGTAGCCAGGTGGTGATACAGCCCGACAGGATGCTCTCGATTGTGCATCTTGTAAAAGTTTGTGAGTGCTTTTTGGTGGACAAGCCGAATTTCTTCAGCCTCCTGAGGTTAAGAGGCGCTGCTGCGCTTCTTCACCACGCTGTCTGTGTGGGTGGATCAATTCAGTTTGTCCGTGATGTGTACGCCGAGGAACTTAAGACTTTCTACCCTCTCCACTACTGTCCCGTCGATGTGGATAGGGGGTGCTCCCTCTGCTGTTTCCTGAAGTCCACAATCATCTTCTTTGTTTTTTTGACGTTGAGTGTGAGGTTATTTTCCTTCACCTCCTCCCTGTAGGCTGTCTTGTCTGTGTTGGTAATCAAGCCTACCACTGTAGTGTCGTCTGCAACTTGATGATTGAGTTGGGGCGTGCATGGCCACGCAGTCGTGGGTGAACAGGGAGTACAGGAGAGGGCTCAGAACGCACCCTTGTGGGCCCAGTGTTGAGATACAGCGGGGTGGAGATGTTGTTACTACCCTCACCACCTGGGGGCGGCCCGTCAGGAAGTCCAGTACCAGTTGCACAGGGCGGGGACCCAGGGTCTCGAGTGTGATGACGAGTTTGGAGGTACTATGGTGTTAAATGCTGAGCTGTAGTTGATGAACAGCATTCTCACATAGGTATTCCTCTTGTCCAGATGGGTTAGGGCAGTGTGCAGTGTGGTTGCGATTGCGTCGTCTGTGGACCTATTGGGGCGGTAAGCAAATTGGAGTGGGTCTAGGGTGTCAGGTAGGGTGGAGGTGATATGGTCCTTGACTAGTCTCTCAAAGCACTTCATGATGACGGAAGTGAGTGCTACGGGGCTGTAGTCGTTTAGCTCAGTTACCTTAGCTTTCTTGGGAACAGGAAACAATGGTGGCCTTCTTGAAGCATGTGGGAACAGCAGACTGGGATAAGGACTGATTGATAGGTCCGTAAACACACCAGCCAGCTGGTCTGCGCATGCTCTGAGGACGCGGCTGGAGATACCGTCTGGGCCTGCAGCCTTGCGAGGGTTTAACACATTTTAATGTTTTACTCACGTCGGCTGCAGTGAAGGAGAGTCCGAAGGTTTTGGTAGCGGGCCATGTCAGTGGCACTGTATTGTCCTCAAAGCGAGCAAAAGGTTGTTTAGTCTGTCTGGGAGGAACATCCTGGTCCGCGACGGGGCTGGTTTTCTTTTTGTAATCCGTGATTGACTGGTAGACCCTGCCTTTCAAAGCACTTCATTGCTACATACGTGAGTGCTACAGGTCGGTAGTCATTTAGGCAGGTACCTTAGTGTTCTTGGCAGGCACAGGCACGGCACTATGGAGGTCTGCTTAAAACATGTTGGTATTACAGACTCGGACAGGGAGAGGTTAAAAATGTCAGTGAAGACACTTGCCAGTTGGTCAGTGCATGCTCGCAGTACACGTCCTGGTAATCGGTCTGGCCCTGCAGCCTTGTGAATGTTGACCTGTTTAAAAGTATTACCCACATCAGCTGCGGAGAGCGTGATCACACAGTCTTCCGGAACAGCTGGTGCTCTCATGCATGTTTCAGTGTTATTTGCCTCGAAGCGAGCATAGAAGCAGTTTAGCTTGTCTGGTAGGTTAGTGTCACTGGGCAGCTCTCGGCTGTGCTTCCCATTGTAATCTGTAATTGTTTGCAAGCCCTGCCACATCCGGAGAGCATCAGAGCCGGTGTAGTACGATTCGATCTTAGTCCTGTATTGACGCTTTGGCTGTTTGATGGTTCGTCGGAGGGCATAGCGGAATTTCTTATGAGCTTTCGGGTTAGCTCAGTGCGAATGTTGCTGGTAATCCATTGGTTCTGGTTAGGGTATGTACGTACGGTCACTGTGGATACGACATCATCGATGCACTTATTGATGAAGCCAATGACTGATGTGGTGTACTCCTCAACGCCATTGTAGGAATCCCGCTACATATTCCAGTCTGTGCTAGCAAAACAGTCCTGTAGCTTAGCATCTGCTTCATCTGACCACTTTTTTATTGATCTAGTCACTGGTATTTCCTGCTTAAATTTTTGCTTGTAAGCAGGAATCGGGAGGATATAATTATGGTTAGATTTCCCAAATGGAGGGCGAGGGAGAGCTTTGTATGCGTCTCTGTGTCTGGAGTAAAGGTGGTCCAGAGTTTTTTTTCCTCTGGTTGCACATTTAACATGCTGATAGAAATTTGGTAAAACGGATTTAAGTTTCCCTGCATTAAATCCCCTTCTACTCGGAGCGCCGCCTCTGGGTGAGCGTTTTCCTGTTTGCTGATGGCGGAATACAGCTCATTCAATGCTGTCTTAGTGCCAGCCTCTGACTGTGATGGTATGTAAACAGCTACAAAAAATACAGATTAAAACTCTCTAGGGAGATAGTATGGTCTACAGTTTATCATGAGATCCTCTACCTCAGGTGAGCAATAGATCGAGACTTCCTTAGAAATCGTGCATCAGCTGTTATTTACAAAAATACATAGTCCGCCACCCCTTGTCTTACTAGATGCTACTGTTCTATCCTACCGGTACAGCGTTTAATTAACCAGCCAGCTCTATGTTGATAGTGTCGTCGTTCAGCTTCGTCTCCGTGAAGCATAAGATATTACAGTTTTGAATGTCCGGTTGGCAGTGTAATCTTGCCCGTAGGTCATCTATTTTATTCTCCAAAGATTGCACGTTTGCTAGCAGAATAGAAGGAAGTGGGGGTTTATTCGATTGCCTACGAATTCTCAGAAGGCAGCCCGCCCTCTGGCCCCTTTTGGCCCATCCACCTCTGGCCCTTCCACCTCCACTTCACGCAAATCACGGGGATCTGGGCCTGTTTCCGAGAAAGCAATTGAGTGATTGTCAGTGAGTGACATACTGTATAACAAGAGGAAAACCGCTGATGCACAACCAAGTTTAGAAATTGCACCTTGTGTATTCTACTATTCTAACCCTTAACATCACCCTCCCGGATCCGGGATCCTCCTCATCATAAAAGCTGACTAGCATAGCCTAGCCTAACGGGACAGGGATATCATATAATATAATTTTCATGAAATCACAAGTCCAATACAGCAAATGAAAGATAAACATCTTGTGAATCCAGCCATCATTTCCGATTTTTAAAATGTTTTCCAGCGAAAACACAATATGTATTTCTATTAGCTAACCACAATAGCCAAACACACAACCGCATATTTTCACCATGTTTCCACCGCATAGGTAGCTTTCACAAAACCGACAAAATAGAGATAAAATTAGTCACTAACCAAGAAACAACTTCACATCAGAATGACAGTCTTATAACATGTTATACAATACATTTATGTTTTGTTCGAAAATGTGCATATTTGAGGTATAAATCATAGTTTTACATTGCAGCCAACATCAAAAATAGCACCAAAGCAGCCAGAATAATTACAGAGAGCAACGTGAAATACATAAATACTCATCATAAAACATTTATGAAAAAATACATGGTGTACAGCAAATGAAAGATAAACATCTTGTGAATCCAGCCAATATTCCGATTTTTTAAGTGTTTTACAGCGAAAACAACAAATAGAATTATATTAGCTTACCACAATAGCCAAACACACAAACACATTTATTCACCGCAAAGATAGCTTTCGCAAAAACCAGCAAAAGATATAAAATTAATCACTAACCTTTGGACAACTTCATCAGATGACAGTCTTATAACATCATGTTTATACAATACATTTATGTTTTGTTCGAAATGTGCATATTTAATAGCTACCAAATCCTGGTTATACATTGTGAATACGTAGCAACGATTCACCAGAATCTCCGGAGATAATTTTGGACACTCACCTAATCTGACCAAAGAATCTCATTCATAACTTTACATAAAAATACTTGTTGTATGGCAAATGAAAGATACACTGGTTCTTAATGCACCGCTGTGTTGAGATTTTAAAAAATAACTTTACCACAACATAGAGCTTGGGTTATTGTGAGACAGTGCTCACCAAACACGGCGGAGAATAGACATCAACAATACTACACAGAAATACGAAATAACATCATAAATGTTGTCTTACTTTTGCTGAGCTTCCATCAGAATGTTGTACAAGGAGTCCTATTTCCAGAATAAATCGTTGTTTGGTTTTAGAATGTCCATTTCTTCTGTCGAATTCGCGCCACAATGCTAGCCAAGGTTGCTAACATTCCCATCCTCTCTTGGCGCAAAGAACGGAAAACTCCAAAAGTCCCAATAAACGTTGAATAAACTGATAAAACTCGGTTGAAAAAACCTACTTTATGATGTTATTATCATATGTATCAAATAAAATCAGAGCCGGAGATATTCCCTGTGTATACCGAACGCTTTTCAGAAGACAATGTCGAGGTCCCTCGCGTGCCGTCGAAGACAAAGAAAATACTGGACCTGTTACTCCAAAAGCTCTTGTTCGGCCTCAGATCAAGCTAGACACCCCATTCCACCTTCCACTGCCTGTAGACATCTAGTGGAAGGCGTATGAAGTGCATGCATATCGATAAATAAAAGCCAGTTGAATAGGCAGGCCCTGAAACAGAGACTCGTTTTCAGATTTTTCACTTCCTGTATGGAAGTTTGCTGCCAAATGAGTTCTGTTTTACTCACAGATATAATTCAAACAGTTTTAGAAACTTGAGAGTGTTTTCTATCCAATAGTAATAATAATATGCATATTGTGTGATCTAGAACAGAGTACGAGGCCGTTTCATTTGGGCACGATTTTTTCCAAAGTGAAAACAGCGCCCCCATATTGACAAGAATTAACAGTAAGTTGAGACCCCAACTGAATTCCAAAATGTATATACAGTACACTGAGTGTAGAAAACATTAGCAGTACCCCCTTTTGCCCTCAGAACAGCCTCAATTTGTCGGGCATGGACTCTACAAGATGTCGAAAGTGTTCCACAGGCATGCTGGCCCATGTTGACTCCAGTGCTTTCCACAGTTGTGTCAAGTTGGTTAGTTGTCCTTTGGGTGATGGACCATTCTTGATACACACGGGAAACTGTTGAGCATGAAAAACCCAGCAGCGTTGAAGTTCTTGACACACTCAGACCGGTGCACCTGGCACCTACTATCATACCCCGTTCAAAGACACTTAAATCCTTTGTGTTGCCCATTTACCCTCTGAATGGCACACATACACAATCCATGTCTCAATTGTCTCAAGGCTTAAAACTACTTCTTGAACTTGTCTCCTCCCCTTCATCTACACTGATTGAAGTGGATTTAACAAGTGACATCAATAAGGGGTCATAGCTTTCACCTGGATTCACCTGGTCAGTCTATGTAATGAAAGAGCAGGTGTTCCTAGTGTTTTGTACACTCAGTGGATATATACAGCATATATATTTATTTCCAGACCTCTGTGTCCCCATATTTAGCTACAGCCCTGGCAGTAGCTATTTACAGTCTGAAACAATATATAACAATACACTATGTTCCATTGTATTTGACATCAGAATGAGACTTTCGACTGAGACTTTCGACAAGGCTTTCGACTCTGTCAATCACCACATTCTTATTGGCAGACTTGACAGCCTTGGTTTCTCAAATGACTGCCTCGCCTGGTTTACCAACTACTTCTCTGATAGAGTTCAGTGTGTCAAATCGGAGGGCCTGTTGTCCAGACCTCTGGCAGTCTCTATGGGGGTGACACACGGTTCAATCCTTGGGCCGACTCTCTTCTCTGTATACATCAATGATGTTGCTCTTGCTGCTGGTGATTCTCTGATACACCTCTACGCAGACGACACCATTCTGTATACTTCTGGCCCCTCTTTGGACACTGTGTTAACTAACCTCCAGACGAGCTTCAATGCCATACAACTCTCCTTCTGTGGCCTCCAACTGCTCTTAAACGCAAGTAAAACTAAATGCATGCTATTCAACCGACCTGCTCGCCCGTCCAGCATCACTGCTCTGGACGGCTCTGACTTAGAAATATGTGGACAACTACAAATACCTAGGTGTCTGGTTAGATTGTAAACTCTCCTCCAGACTCACATAAGCATCTCCAATCCAAAATTAAATCTAGAATTGGCTTCCTATATTGCAACAAAGCATCCTCACTCATGCTGCTAAACATACCCTCGTAAAACTGACCATCCTACCGATCCTCGACTTCGGTGATGTCATCTATAAAAATAGCCTCCAACACTCTACTCAACAAACTGGATGCAGTCTATCACAGTGCCATCCGTTTTGTCACCAAAGCCCCATACACTACCCACCATTGCGCACCTGTACGCTCTCGTTGGTTGGCCCTCGCTTCATACTCGTCACCAAACCCACTGGCTACAGGTTATCTACAAGTCTCTGCTAGGTAAAGCCCCGCCTTATCTCAGCTCACTGGTCACCATAGCAGCACCCACTCGTAGCACGTGCTCCAGCAGGTATATCTCACTGGTCACCCCCCAAATCCAATTCCTCCTTTGGTCGTCTTTCCTTCCAGTTCTCTGCTGCGAATGACTGGAACGAACTGCAAAAAGCTCTGAAGCTGGAGACTCATATCTCCCTCACTAGGTTTAAGCACCAGCTGTCAAAGCAGCTCACAGATCACTGCACCTGTACATAGCCCATCTGTAAACAGCCCATCTGTCACGCCCTGACCTTAGAGATCCTTTTTATGTCTCTATTTTGGTTTGGTCAGAAAGTGAGTTGGGTGGGTATTCTATGTTCTATGTTTTCTATTTCTTTGTGTTGGCCGGGTGTGGTTTTCAATCAGAGGCAGCTGTCTATCGTTGTCTCTGATTGAGAATCATACTTAGGTAGCCTGTTCCCACTTGACTTTGTTTAGGGCACATAGCCTTTGAGCTTCACGTTTGTTTTGTAGTGTTTATGTTTTGTTCGGCGTCATTTTGATTAAATAAAGAAAATGTACGCTAACCACGCTGCACCTTGGTCCTCTCCTTTCAACAGCCGTGACACCATCTATCTACCTACCTCATCCCCATACTGTATTTATTTATTTATCTTGCTCCTTTGCACCCCAGTATCTCTACTTGCACATTCATCTTCTACACATCTACCATTCCAGTGTTTAATTGCTATATATGTAATTACTTCACCACCATGGCCTATTTATTGCCTTAACTCCCTTATCTTACCTCATTTGCACTCACTGTATATAGACTTTGTTTTCTTTGTGTTCTACTGTATTATTGACTGTATGTTTTGTTTATTCCATGTGTAACTCGTGTTGTTGTATGTGTCGAATTGCTATGCTTTATCTTGGCCAGTTTCGCAGTTGCAAATGAAGAACTTGTTCTCAACTAGCCTACCTGGTTAAATAAAGGTGAACAAAAAATAAAAGACTGGACTGTATAAATACCTCCTTCACCATTGACCACTAGCATAAATAACCCATCTCTATCCATGGCAATAGATAACCCCATCTCTTTATAACTGGCATAGATAACCCCATCTCTTTATAACTGGCAATAGATAACCCCATCTCTTTATAAACTGGCATAGATACCCCATCTCTTTATAACTGGCATAGATAACCCCATCTCTCTATCACTGGCATAGATAACCCCATCTCTTTTATAAACTGGCATAGATAACCCCATCTCTCTAATCACTGGCATAGATAACCCCATCTCTTTATAACTGGCATAGATAACCCATCTCTTTATAACTGGCATAGATAACCCCATCTCTTTATAACTGGCATAGATAACCCATCTCTTTATAACGGCGTAGAAAACACCATCTCTTTATTAACTGGCATAGATAACCCCATCTCTTTATTAACTGGCATAGAAAACACCATCTCTTTATAACTGGCATAGAAAACACCATCTCTCTATCACTGGCATAGAAAACCCCATCTCTTTATAACTGGCATAGATAACCCCATCTCTTTATAACTGGCATAGATAACCCCATCTCTTTATAACTGGCATAGATAACCCCATCTCTTTATAACTGGCATAGATAACCCCATCCTTATAACTGGCATAGATAACCCCATCTCTTTATAACTGGCATAGGTAACCCCATCTCTTTATAACTGGCATAGATAACCTCATCTCTTTATAACTGGCATAGATAACCCCATCTCTCCTATCACTGCATAGATAACCCCATCTCTTTATAACTGGCATAGAAAACACCCATCTCTTTATAACTGGCATAGAAAACACCATCTCTCTATCACTGCATAGAAAACCCCATCTCTTTAATAACTGCAATGATAACCCCATCTCTTTATAACTTGGCATAGATAACCCCATCTCTTTATAACTGGCATATGGATAAACCCATCTTCTTTTATAACTGGCATAAGATAACCCCATCTCTTTATAACTGGCATAGATAACCCCATCTCTTTTAATAACTGGCATAGTAACCCCATCTCTTTATAACTGGCATAGATAATACCCCATCTCTTATAAACTGCATAGAAACCCCATCTCGTTATAACTGCATAGACAAACACCATCTCTTTATAACTGGCATAGATAACCTCATCTCTTATAACTGGCATAGATAACCCCATCTCTTTATAACTGGCATAGATAACCCCATCTCTTTATAACTGGCATAGATAACCTCATCTCTTTATAACTGGAGTAGATAACCCTCTCTTTTATAACTGGCGTAGAAACCCCATCTCTTTATAACTGGCATAGATAACCACATCTCTCTATCACTGGCATAGATAACCCCAATCTTGTCACGATCGTCAAAGGTATGAGAGTGAGGACGCAAGGCGCAGCGCTGGAAAAAGAACATCTTCTTTTATTTAGAAGAGGAAAAACGAAACAAAACACTTTACAACAACTAATAAACACAACAAACGACCGTGAAGCTATAAACGAGTGCACACAAAAAGCAACAAACGTTCACATAGACATAGACACAATTACCACAAATGCATGAATGCCCATGGCTGCCTTAAATATGGCTCCCAATCAGAGACAAATGACAAGAACATCTGTCTCTGATTTGAGAACCACTCAGGCAACCTAGACATACCTAGAAAACATCATTCAAACCATAGACATACC
>NC_036853.1:12130208-12330845 GCF_002910315.2 Salvelinus sp. IW2-2015
TCACTGGCATAGATAACCCCATCTCTTATAACTGGCATAGGATATACCCCATCTCTTTATAACTGGCATAGATAACCCCATCTCTCTATCATGGCATAGATAACCACCCTCACTTCTTATACTGGCATAGATAACCCCATCTCTTTATAACTGGCATAGATACCCCATCTCTTTATACTGGCATAGATACCCCCATCTCTCTATCAACTGGCATAGATAACCCATCTCCTATCAAACTGGCAAAGATAACCCCATCTCTTTATAAACTGGCGAGAAAACCCATCTCTTTTTACTGGCATAGATTACCCATCTCTTCTATAACTGGCATAGATAACCCCACTCTCTCTATCACTGGCATAGATAACCCCATCTCTTTATAATGGCAATAGATAACCCACTCTTGTCTCAACTGGCTAGATAACCCATCTCTCTATCACTGGCATAGATTAACCCCATCTCTTTATAACTGGCATAGATAACCCATCTCTCTCTCCACTCGCAACTAATGATAACCCCATCCTTTATAACTGGCATAGTATAACCCATGCTTCTATTCACTGGCATAGATAACCCATCTCTTTATCACTGGCATAGATAACCCCATCTCTTTATAACTGGCAATAGATAATCCCATCTCTTATAACTGGCATAGATAACCCCATCTTCTCTATACCTGGCATAATAACCCATTGCGTCATCACTGGCAGATAACCCCATTCTTATATGGCAATAGATAACCCCATCTCTTTAACCTGGCATAGATAACCCCATCTCTTCTATCACTGGCATAGATAACCCATCTCTTTATAACTGGCATAGATAACCCCACTCTTAATACTGGCATAGATAACCATCTATCTCCCTTTATAACCTGGCATAGATACCCATCTCTTTTATAACTGGCATAGATAACCCATCTCTTTATAACTGGCATAGATAACCCATCTCTTTATAACTGGCATAGATAACCCCATCTCTTTATAACTGCGTAGATAACCCATCTCTTTATAAAACTGCATAGATAACCCCATCTCTTTTACTAGCATGATAACATCTCTATCACTGGCATAGATAACCCCATCTTTATAACTGCATATGATACCCATCTCTTTATAACTGGCATAGATAACCCATCTCTTTAATAACTGCGTAGATAACCATCTCTTTATAACTGGCGTAGATAACCCCATCTCTTTATAACTGGCATAGATAACCCCATCTCTTTATAACTGGCATAGGTAACCCCATCTCTCTATCACTGGCATAGTAACCCCATCTCTTTATAACTGCATAGATAACCCCATCTCTTTATAACTGGCTAGATAACCCCATCTCTCTATCACTGGATAGATAACCCATCTCTTATAACTGGCATAGATAACCCCATCTCTTATCATCGGCATAGATAACCCCATCTCTTTATAACTGGCATAGATAACCCCATCTCTTTATAACTGGCATAGGTAACCCCATCTCTCTATCACTGGCATAGATAACCCCATCTCTTTATAACTGGCATAGATAACCCATCTCTTATAACTGGCTAGATAACCCCATCTCTCTATCACTGGCATAGATAACCCCATCTCTTATAACTGGCATAGATAACCCCATCTCTCTATCACTGCATAGATAACCCCATCTCTTTATAACTGGCATAGATAACCCCATCTCTTTATAACCTGGCATAGATAACCCCATCTCTTCTATCACTGGCATAGATAACCCCATCTCTTTATAACTGGCATGAGATTAGATAACCCCATCTCTTTATAACTGGCATAGATAACCCCATCTCTTTATAACTGGCATAGATAACCCCATCTCTCTATCACTGGCATAGAAAACACCATCTATTAATAATTTCCTGATCATCAACAAATAATAAGAGGTAAAACAATATTGTCTACTAATTCACATTCACAGCAGAGGTTTTGAATGTTATGCTCTTTAGAGATGCCAAGTTGCTCTTTGCTCTTTGCCTCTGTAGAAACTCTGACTAATAGCCATACCTATTTTCTTCAGATGTAACCCATCTTATTAAGCGGCCGTATCACTCTCTGCGCTTCCATGAAAACCATCTCCACAGGAGCTTTGTGTCAATTTAAACTGTCTCCTCTGGCTCATTAAAAATAGGGGTTAGCATTAGGTGCTCTACACTGACTGTCCATGTTCCATGATAGAAATAATAAAAAATATGATTCATTCTTTATCCACCTGTGGAGGAATAGGAGAGTTTGTTAGGACTGAATTTCACCCTCGTTACAACTAGGTGACTGGGACTTTCCCATCACTACCAGACTCACAGTATCATAGTGTTCTTGCAAAATTGAGTCAACTGCTGTTTTCAAATATAATGGCATGTTACATGGCTACTGTAACAATATAAAATATGAGATATTCTTGGTCTTATGGACTTTTGGCATTGGAACAAATGGGGGATTACACCAACAGATCGTGCAAACATCACAGAGAACAATACAATGCGAGGCAGAGGCTTTCTACATGTTTCAGAAAACAGCAGAAAAAATGGATTTGCTGCCACAGAAAAAGATGTGACATAGTATAGGCACAGCATTATAACTA
Organism: Salvelinus sp. IW2-2015; assembly: GCF_002910315.2. NCBI lineage: Eukaryota > Metazoa > Chordata > Actinopteri > Salmoniformes > Salmonidae > Salvelinus > Salvelinus sp. IW2-2015. Next base: position 12,132,795 of record NC_036853.1, read on the forward strand.
AGTGCCTTCAGCAATTAGGGGGCATTTACATGCGCCAGAGAGAGATAGATAAAATGTATAGAAAGGGAGAAAGAGAGACAAGTGAGGGGAGAGTCGATTTAGGGTGGGAGGAGAGTAATAGTGATTTTAAAATAGATGCTCATCATTTAAATAGATTCTATTTCCTCACCATGATTGTCTTCGCCTCTTCTCAATGTAAAAACCCACTGGTCACAGACGTCAATTCAACATCTATTCCACGTTCGTTTAAAGCAATTTCATTGAAATGACGTGGAAACCACGTTGACTCAACCAGTTTGAGCCCAGCGGGAAGGCATATGCAGACAAAACGTGTTCGGAATAGATTCACGCCAGCTCAGGCTAGCTTTAAAACCTCATTTGGTGGCCCTTTACACTCCACACTGGACACACACCGGTTGAATCAACGTTGTTTCCACGCCATTTCAATGAAATGACGTTGAACCAACATGGAATAGACATTGATTTGACGTCTGTGCCCAGTGGGTTGTGCCTGTATACGGGTTGAAAATGGCCGATTTGGACACTGAAAAGCGCCTAAATTGGAACGCAGTGTCTGTACAGTAACATGCTATACATGCCGTCAGAGCTCTGGCTCTGCGCTTCCCAGCGCTGTATGGGTTTTGACTGACAGCCATTGTGAACTTGAGCAACGTGCACAACAAGAAGTTGCCCCCATCCCTCCCACTAATTGGGAAACTATAGCAAATTTTGAAAGATGAGACATTGAGGATTATAATAAATAGCACATCGCTGTGATACAAGCAAGCCAAACACCCGCAAGTGTAAAATACAGCTTCAATGTTTATTTTACCTTTATTTAACTAGGCAAGTCAGTTAAGAACAAATTATTATTTTCAATGACGGCCTAGGAACAGTGGGTTAACTGCCTTGTTCAGGGGCAGAACGACAGATTTGTACCTTGTCAGCTCAGGGATCCAATCTTGCAACCTTTCGGTTACTAGTCCAACGCTCTAACCACTAGGCTACGCTTATGATCACTATGTTTGATGTACAGTTACAAGATGACATGGAATTATACCCTGTGTTGTCCTGAACAGAATGAGCCTATGTTGTTGTAATGTAAAGAAATGTTGCCGTAGACCACGCATCTGAATGTACTTATGACTCCATTCTATGTGCACCAAAATTAGGATCTGCTTCTCTGAATTTCCTTGTGAAAGCCTAACACTGTAAGATCCTATTTTACAATTTAGCTAGTCATGTTGGCAATAGAACAAGCTTTCACATTTTCCCCACCTGACCCAGATTGCGATTTATAATGGGAAATTTTTTGATTGCGTAAAACAACAGTAACTGTGTAAAGGCGGTGATGCAGGGATGAGTTCCAAAAAAACAACTACAAGTGTGCTTGCTCTAGTTCCTCAAGGGCACAGCTAGGAGAGCTCAAAAAAGCACCTTATAGGTTGAAAAAAGTGCAATGAGGGCCTCTCGAGTGGCACAGTGGTCTGAGGAACTGCATCACAGTGATAGCTGTACCACTAGAGATTCTGGGTTAGAGTCCAGGCTCTGTCGCAGCCGGCCGCGACCGGGAGACCCATGTGGCGGCACACAATTGGCCCAGTGTTGTCTGGGTTAGGGAAGAGCTTGCCTGGCATGGATGTCATTGTCCCATCGTGCACTAGCAACTCCTGTGGCGGGACAGGTGCAGTGCATGATGACACGGTCGTCAGGTGCACAGTGTTTCCTCCAACACATTGGTGTGGCTGGCTTCTGGGTTAAGTGGGCAGTGTGGCTTGGTTGTGTTTTGGAGGACGCACGTTAAGTGCAATAAAATTACTTAGGAACAGTGCACACTTTGGAGAGGTGTGTTGCTACTTGGAAACACCAGTTGGACCTCTCACTCAAACCCTTGTCATTTTTTTGTCTTACCTCAAATCAGAATATTCTCATCAGGTTACTGTATCCAGAGTATTTTCAGATTTTGTTATCAACAAATGCCGTGAAAAGTACAGTGAATGTAGAGTGAAGTCGAAAGTTTACATATACCTTAGCCAGATACATTTATACTCAGTTTTTCACAATTCTTGACAATTAGTCCTAGAAAAAATTGCCTGTCTTAGGTCAGTTAGGATCACCACTTTATTTAAAAAATGTGAAATGTCAGAATAATAGTAGAGATAATGATTTATTTCACCTGTCACATTCCCAGTGGGTCAGAAGTTTACATACACTCAATTAGTATTTGGTAGCATTGCCTTTAAATTGTTTAACTTGGGTCAAACGTTTCGGGTAGCCTTCCACAAGCTTCCCACAATAAGGTGGGTGAATTTTGGTGCATTCCTCCTGACAGAACTGGTGTAACTGAGTCAGGTTTTTAGGCCTCCTTGCTCGCACACGCTTTTTCAGTTCAGCCCACAAATTTTCTATAGGATTGAGGTCAGGGCTTTGTGACGGCCACTCCAATACCTTGACTTTGTTGTCCTTAAGCCATTTTGCCAAAACTTTGGAAGCATGCTTGGGGTCATTGTCTATTTGGAAGACCCATTTGCGACCAAGCTTGAACTTCCTGACTCATGTCTTGAGATGTTGCTTCAATATATCCACATAATTGTCCTTCCTCATGATGCCATCTATTTTGTGAAGTGCACCAGTCCCTCCTGCAGCAAAGCACCCCCACAACATGATGCTGCCACCCCCGTGTTTCATGATTGGGATGGTATTCTTCGGCTTGCAAGCCTCCCTTTTTCCTCCAAACATAATGATAGTCACTATGGCCAAACAGTTCTATTTTTGTTTCATCAGACCAAAGAACATTTCTCCAGAATGTACGAGCTTTGTCCCCATGTGCAGTTGCAAACCGTAGTCTGGCTTTTTTATGGCGGTTTTGGAGCAGTGGCTTCTTCCTTGCTGAGCGGCTTTTCAGGTTATGTCAATATAGGACTCCTTTTACTGTGGATATAGATACTTTTGTACCGGTTTCCTCCAGCATCTTCACAAGGTCCTTCGTTGTTGTTCTGGGATTGATTTGCACTTTTCGCACCAAAGTACGTTCATCTCTAGGAGACAGAACACGTCTCCTTCCTGAGCGATATGACGGCTGCGCGGTCCCGTGGTGTTTATACTTGCGTACTATTATTTGTACAGATGAACGTGGTACCTTCAGGCGTTTGGAAATTGCTCCCAAGGATGAACCAGACTTGTGGAGGTCAACCATTTTTTCTCTGAGGTCTTGGCTGATTTCTTTTGATTTTCCCATGATGTCAAGCAAAGAGGCACTGAGTTTGAAGGTAGGCCTTGAAATARATCCACAGGTACACCTCCAATTGACTCAAATTATGTCAATTAGCCTATCAGAAGCTTCTAAAGCCATGACATCATTTTCTGGAATTTTCCAAGCTGTTTAAAGGCACAGTCAACTTAGTGTATGTAAACTTCTGACCCACTGGAATTGTGATACAGTGAATTATAAGTGAAATAATCTGTCTGCAAACAATGTTGGAAAAATGACTTGTGTCATGCACAAAGTAGATGTCCTAACCGACTTGCCAAAACTATATTTTGTTAACAAGGAATTTGTGGAGTGGTTGAAAATCGAGTTTGAATGACTCCAACCTAAGTGTATGTACACTTCTGACTTCGACTGTATATATATACACACACACACACATCAGTGGTCTTCAATTTTTGACAAAGAAAATGATAGAGATACTGTATGTAGACGAGTCATATTTCTCCCATGAAGGTCAATTGAAAAATATTAGCCCCATTTCGTGTGCCCTTGTTAGGTGAGTCAGGTGTTTAGACTGAATATGAACCAGCGTGACTTTAATATGCACACATAGTCCTCTGTGTTTAGCCTTCCATGGAAATCAGCATCACTTCCCAGAATGGATCAGGAGGTGTGACGGTGAGTACAGTTCAGTGTCTTGGTTAACCAAATCAGATTGAGTAACTGGCCCCGGTGGAGCCCCTTCATTCGCAGAGAACTCTGTCTCCCTGGACACCTGTCTATTTCAAAGATAATTCCCTTTGATTTTATGGCAGCAGTGTGTTGATAAAGGGCTGGAATAATGCAGGTTGTTGAGTGCCCCGCTCTCATCTCCTTCTTCTCCTCCTTTCCTCTCCTCCTCTCATCTCCTCATCTCCTCTCCTCCTCTCCTCACCTCTTCTTTCCTCTCTTATCCTATCCTCTCGTCTCCGCTCCCACCGCCTGCCTTCCAGTAATTAAAACAGCGCTGGGAGCTTGGTGAGCTGCTACCCCAGCCAGCCTAATGTTAATTCACAGGTGTCTGTCCATGTCCTGCCTGTCACCATGGCAACTCCAAGGTATGCCATGTAATCCCCCCCAAACACACACACACACATATTTTATCAGTACTGATTAATCTGGACAACAAACAATGCCTGCTGTGTGGTGTTCGCTTACTCTGGCTTAACCAGGATATTGGGAATACATTGTTCAATCCAATCTGTCAGTCCATCCATGAGAAAACACTCACGGTTCATGATAATAAACACATAATTTCTTCCCATTCTACCCCTCAATCATAGACTGTCTAGGGTCAAAGGTCCCCACGGGTTCCCAAGGTTACCATAGGAAATGAAGACCACTTCATGACACAAGGACCTCAAGCATTATGCAACTAAAAATGGCAGGAACACCAATACACCAATACTAACACAGATACTAATATTTACTCAAAGCGTCATACAAATAACACTGTTTGTCTTGATGAATTACACAATGACAGTGTCAGTGACAAACACATTACTCATTTTACCAGTATTTTCTGATACTTTGTGAAGAAATTTGTTCCTGACTGATTATTTGAGATAACATACTGTACACTCTTAGAATTAGGGGTGACTCAAGGAACCCTGTAGATTCTCAAGGAACCCTGGAGTTCCTCAAGGAACCAGAGGTCAATAGGTTCATATGTGTACCTTTGGTTAGTTGATGGGTTCTTGGAGAAAACTTGAATGTTTTAATGTAGCAAAGGGTAGAAACCTTTTTGCTGGCATGTACAGAGCACTTGGATTTGTTGTAATGCCAGACTCAGAAGAAGAGGAAAATATGATAATTATTAGGTGTTAGCTTAGGTCGCTAGCTAGCTACAGTATTTTCAACATAACCTACACTTAAAAATGCTGGGTTGTTTGGATGACCCAACTGCTGAGTTACAGGCATTGGGTCACTTAGTTGCGTTGCTTTCTTTAAAAAGAGCCAGGTTGGGTTGTTGATGCTGGGTTATTGATGCTAGATTATTAAGACATGGCTTAGTAGGGGCGTGGTCTTCATATAGTTATTTTTGGCCACCAGTGAGAGTAAATGTAATTTATTTTAATCTGTTCTGTTGTATTGTCATCTCATGATAAGGTTGAACACTGACAGTTTTATAGCTTCAATGAGGCTTACAGAGATTAATGAATTCCTTAAGCACCTGTACAAATACCGATGTTGGAATAATTACCACTTCGATACAATATGCAATCAGCAATGTTCATATTATTAATATTATATTACAATATGTAATTTGCATACATTTTCAAGGAGAATTTAAATTTTCATTGTACAAACTTGATGAACAAGAATGACATTTACCATCGACCAAACCCCTCCCATAACAAAAGGGTTCCTGTTTTAACCTTTACACAGGGGTTCCTTGAGTAACCTTTTTAGAGGGGTTCTTCAGGGAACCTTTTTAACCTGAAACAGTTCCCCCACAGGGGCAATCTTTTGAACCCCTAAAGGTTATTAGAGGCTTCTTTACTTCTAAGAGTACACTGTACAGCGTTTTTGAACTCTGAAGCCTACTTACCTTCTCTCAGAGGCCCCAAATAAAAACCTGATGGTATTTTTTGACTCCAATCTAGGCTGAAAAGGTGGGCTACATGGCCTCCTCTTCCTAGTATCCTGATGGCTATTGTCCAATCGCTGGAAAATAAACTTTGTGAACTCAAAGCAAGGCTTCGTGCGCAGAGGGACATCAGGGAATGCCGTGTCTTTGTTTTTACAGAGACATGGCTTACGAACAATACACTTGACTCTGCTATTCAACCATGCGGCTTTTCATTTTCCATATGGATCGAACAGTGGCTTCTGGTAAGAGTAAGGGGAGGTGTATGATTCCTCATCAATTCCTGGTGTACCGAAGTTGAAAACATCTCGAGCTCCTGTTCACCCAACCTGGAGTTTCTGATGCTAAAATGCCAACCCCACCATATGCAGAGGGAATTAATGTGTGTTATTATCACAGCTGTGTACATACCACCACGAGCAAACACCAAGGCGGCCCTCAGCGAACTGTAAAATAACTTTAGCCAGCAAGAATCCTCTCACCCGGAAACAGTCTTTATTTGCGGGTGATTTTAACCAAGCACGTTTAAAACACATTTTTCCAAAATATCACCAACATGTATCCTGTCACACGAAAGGAAACAACTTGCTGGACTATGTACACTGAACACAAATACAAATGCAACATGTAAGTGTTGGTCCCATGTTTCATGAGCTGAAAAACAAATTCCCAGAAATGTTCCATATGCACAAAAAGCTTATTACTCTCAAATTTTGTGCACACAATTGTTTACATCCCTGTTAGTGAGCATTTCTCCTTTGCCAAGATAATCCATCCACCTAACAGGTGTGGCATATCAAGAAGCTGATTAAACAGCACGATCATGACCCAGTTGCACCTTGTGCTGTGGACAATAAAAGGCCACTCTAAAATGTGCAGTTTTCTCACACAACACAATGCCACAGATGTCTCAAGTTTTGAGGGAGCATGCTGACTGCAAGAATGTCCAGCAGAGCTGTTGCCAGATAATTCAGTGTTCATTTCTCTACCATAAACCGCCTCCAACATCATTTTAGAGAATTTGGCAGTATGTCCAAACGACCTCAAACGGGGTGCTGAGGAGTATTTAATAATAAAGCCCCTTTGTGGGGGGAAAACTAATTCTGATTGGCTGGGCCTGGGTCCCCAGTGGGTGGGCTTGGCTGCCAAGTGGGTGGGCCTATGCTCTCCCAGGCCCACCCATGCTGCACCCCTGCCCAGTCATGTGAAATCCATAGATTAGGGCCTAATGAATTTATTTTAATTGACAGATTTCCTTATGTGAACTGTAACTCAGTAAAATCTTTAAAATTGTTGCATGTTGTGTTTATATTTTTGTTCAGTATATATACAAATATCTGTGATGGATACAAAGTCATTCCTCGTCCCCACTTCGGGCAAATCAGATCATGTCTCTCTGTTCCTACTTTCCGCCTACAAGATAACACACCTGCTCTATAATAACAAGATAACACACCTGCTCTAGAATAACAAGATAACACACCTGTTCTATAATAACAAGATAACACACCTGTTCTATAATAACAAGATAACACACCTGCTCTATAAGTCTTTTTAAACCATTACGTCTACATTGGTAAGTAGGGATGTTCAGTGTGCAGTCACTTTCTGATCAGGCCTGAAAGGAAGCCGGGTGTTGACTTGAATCTGTTCTTGATCGTTTGGGCTGTTTTTCTTTTTTACAGGGAAACAGTTTCATAACATAACATCTTTCTCTCGCTCTCATTCCTTCACTCAGACCCATCTCTGGATTTCATGTTCTGTGGTTGCCATAGTAATCTGAATGCCAATAATAGGCCTCAACCTTAACTCCCTAAAGTCTAGGAAGCCAGAGATGGAAATTGCCACAATTGAATTTTATAGAGGCTCATAGTTAAAAAATATACAGGGAGTGAAGCATTCAGTCAGAATCCCTGCTCCATTGTATTCTAATGCCAGCACCATCCACCCCCGACACTCAGCAGAGACAACATTATAAATCAATTTACAAACCAGGGGAGATGGAAATGTACAGGGGCAGATGAAGAAAATGTGAAAACATTTCGAGCAGCATGGCAGTGTTATCTGTGCAGGTGGCCCGCCTGTTGATTGCCACTGCTGTTTATGTGAAACCTAACAGTCTCTCTGGTAAATTAGGGATGGAGGTTTTGATGAGGAGGAAAAGCAGACAGCCAGTGAAATGTATTGACTAGTTGAAGTCAGAAGTTTCCATACACCTTAGCCAAATACATTTAAACTCCGTTTTTCACAATTCCTGACATTTATTCCCAGTATAAATGCCCTGTTTTATGTCAGTTAGGATCACCACTTTATTTTAAGAATGTGAAATGTCAGAATAATAGTAGAGAGAATGATTTATTTCACCTTTTATTTCTATCATCACATTCCCAGTGGGTCAGAAGTTTACATACACTCAGTTAGTATTTGGCAGCATTGCCTTTAAATTGTTTAACTTGGGACAAACGTTTCAGGTAGCCTTCCACAAGCTTCCCACAATAAGTTGGGTGAATGTTGGCCCATTCCTCCTCACAGAGCTGGTGTAACTGAGTCAGATTTGTAGGCCTCCTTGCTCGCACATGCTTTTTCAGTTCAGCCCACAAATGTTCTATAGGATTGAGGTCAGGGCTTTGTGATGGCCACTCCAATACCTTGACTTTGTTGTCCTTAAGCCATTTTGCCAKAACTTTGGAAGTATGCTTGGGGTCATTGTTCATTTGGAAGACCCATTTGCGACCAAGCTTGAACTTCCTGACGGATGTCTTGAGATGTTGCTTCAATAAATCCACATAATTGTCCTCCCTCATGATTCTATCTATTTTGTGAAGTGCACCAGTCCCTCCTGCAGCAAAGCACCCCCACAACATGATGCTGCCACCCCCGTGCTTCACGGTTGGGATGGTGTTCTTCGGCTTGCAAGCGTTCCCCTTTTTCCTCCAAACATAACAATGGTCATTATGGCCAAATAGTTCTATTTTTGTTTCATCAGATCAGAGGATATTTCTCCAAAAAGTGGCTTTTTTATTGTGGTTTTGGAGCAGTGGCTTCTTCCTTGCTGAGCTGTATAACAGCTGCATAGTCCCATGGTGTTTATACTTGCGTACTATTGTTTGTAGAGATGAATGTGGTACCTTCAGGCGTTTGGAAATTGCTCCCAAGGATGAACCAGACTTGTGGAGGTCTACAATTTTTTCTCTGAGGTCTTGGCTGATTTCTCTTGATTTTCCCATGATGTCAAGCAAAGAAGCACTGAGTTGGAAGGTAGGCCTTGAAATACATCCACAGGTACACCTCCAATTGACTCAAATTATGTCAATTAGCCTATCAGAAGCTTCTAAAGCCATGACATCATTTTCTGGAATTTCCCAAGCTGTTTAAAGGCACAGTCAACTTCGTGTATGTAAACTTCTGACCCACTGGAATTGTGATACAGTGAATTATAAGTGAAATAATCTGTTTGTAAACAATTGTTGGAAAAAAGACTTGTGTCATGCACAAAGTAGATGTCCTAACCGACTTCCCAAAACTATAGTTTGTTAACAAAACATTTGTGGAGTGGTTGAAAAACGAGTTTTAATGACTCCAACCTAAGTGTATGTACACTTCTGACTTTAACTGTAACTGCCATAATAAAAGAAAGACCAACATAAACTGTCTTTATAGAGCGTTGGGCCACCAACAGCCAGAACAGCTTCAATATGCCTTGGCATAGATTCTACAATTGTGTGGAAAACACTGTCTCAGGCAATGCTCCAGAATCTCCCATAAGTGTTCAATTGGGTTGAGTTCTGGTGACTGAGACGGTCATGGTATATGATTTACATCGTTGTCATGCTCATCAAACCATTCAGTGACCACTCATGTCGTGTGGATGGGGACATTGTCATCCTATGGGGGCATAGCCATGATAACCAAAATAATGGCCTGCCCAGCATTTTTATACATGACCATAAGCATGATGGGATGTTAATAAACCTGTGTGGAAGCACTGACTTTTAATATACTGTATCCCTCGTTTACTCAAGTGATTCCATGATTTAGACAGTTACCTGTATGTTCTGACTGTTTGTTTCTATTTACTTCATTTGATATCTCTTTTTTGGTTTCTGCCATGGCAGCAATTACCATCTATATCCATGTTTGTACCAGCTGTTTTCTCCTGCATGCTGTCTTGGAACCAACCGCCCCCCCCCCCCCCCTCCTGATGTGGCTGCCAAGATGGTTCTACACTTCCAAACAAATGTTTGACTTTAGATATGTAACTGAAACTGACAATTAAACAGAAACAAGATCTTGCTGTTGCTGTTTCTGGGATGGTTGGAAACAGCCTGTAGCCAAAAAAAAGAAGGGGACAGGGGCTCCTTCATTAGAGGCACAGCCGGGTAAGGGAGAGACAGGTACAGGGTCTGGGCCTAATTTGGAGGAACAGGTGTGCCATGCTGCATACAGCTAGATCAGATATATATAATATTAAGAGCAGGAGAAGCGAGAGAGAGAGAGAGAGAGAGAGAGAGAGAGAGAGAGGAAGAGAGAGAGAGAGAGAGAGAGAGAGAGAGAGAGAGAGGAGAGAGAGGAGAGAAGAGAGAGAGGAGAGAGAGCGAGAGAGAGAGAGAGAGAGAGAGAGAGAGAGATGGAGGAGGGAGAGAGAGAGGAGGAGAGAGGAGAGAGAAGAGAGAGAGGGAGAGAGAGAGAGAGAGAGAGAGAGAGAGAGAAAGAACAACGTGCGCATTTGGGAAGGAAGCCCATGCGCCAATCTAAGTATCATAAAAATTCACGTTGAGCAAGGTCTAAGAGCAGTAGATCTGTTCTATGTTGCTATTTCTATGCTTCCCGTTCTGAAGTTTTGTTTTTGCATCTTTTACTTTCGGTTATGTGTGTCCAGTTCAAACAGCAGGAAGTACAATATTCTTGGTAAATGGAAAATATATTTCACAGTGGTTTAGATCAATGATCTCTAACAATGACTGCTTATTTTGTCACATAAACTGAAATTAGTGCCAAAATTATATAATTTTAGCAACTGGGAAATGGCAAAGCGATTTCTGCATAGTGGATCTTTAAGCTAGAGATATCCGTTTTTTTTAGTGGGCTTCGACTCAATCCTCTGCATTCGCCAATGTCGGCCTTCCAGCATCTGCGGTTGGAAGGAGGCCGAGCTACAGATGTGTTTGTCAGACCATGAGACATCCTGAAAATCTGTCTTCTCAACGGATACAAACTACCCGACGCACTCTTGATATATTTTGATTTTGTTTAACACTTTTTTGGTTACTACACGATTCCAATGTCTTATTTCATATTTTTGATGTCTTCACCATTATTCTACAATGTAGAAAATAGTAAAAATAAAGAAAAACCCTTGAATGAGTAGGTGTGTCCAAACTTTTGACTGGTACTGTATATAAACTACCATTTAAAAGTTTGAGGTCACTTAGAAATGTCCTTGTTTTTGAAAGAAAAGCACATTTTTTGTCCATTAAAATAACATCAAATTGATTAGAAATACATTGTAGACGTTGCTAATGTTGTAAATGACTATTGTAGCTGGAAACAGCTGATTTTTTATGGAATATCTGCATAGGCGTACAGAGGCCCATTATCAGCAACCATCACTCCTGTGTTCCAATGGCACGTTGTGTTAGTTAATCCAAGTTTATCATTTTAAAAGGCCAATTGATCATTAGAAAACCTTTTTGCAATTAGATTAGCACAACTGAAAACTGTTGTCCTGATTAAAGAAGCAATAAAACTGTCCTTCTTTAGACTTGTTGAGTATCTGGAGCATCAGCCTTTGTGGGTTCGATTACAGGCTCAAAATGGACAGAAACAAAGACCTTTCTTCTGAAACTCGTCAGTCTATTCTTGTTCTGAGAAATTAAGGCTATTCCATGCGAGAAATTGCCAAGAAACTGAAGATCTTGTACAACACTGTGTACTACTCCCTTCACAGAACAGTGCAAACTGGCTCTAACCAGAATAGAAAGAGGAGTGGGAGGCCCCGGTGCACAACTGAACAAAAGGACAAGTACATTAGAATGTCTAGTTTGAGAAACGGACGCCTCACAAATCCTCAACTGGCAGTTTCATTAAATAGTAATATATATATATTTATTATTTCCCTTAGATATAGGACAGGCACTTCAAAACCTTATTCCTTATGATTTATTTTTTTGCCATTTATGAATGTGTTATTCAATGCGTTTCTATGGGCAATAGCAGTAAAGGCCAAATTCAATGTTTTATCAAATATTTTGATTTTATTTTTGGGGGATACCTAAAGGGTTCCTAAAATTCAAAATCAAATAGCTAAACGATCCATGATATGACCATCTTAAAACAATTCCGCCAATGGCTTAGATTTTTAGAGGTTAATAAGGAACCTGACCACTCGCCGGATAATACCTTAAAAAAGTTCACACTCACAGGACAGTATAACAAAATGTGAAATACTTCTTAGTGATTATAATTTGAACTTAAACTGCCATCAGAGGAGATCAGATAAGGAGTTATAGGACACATATTACAGCTGCGAAGCATATGTTGATAAGATACGGGACACTACAGACTGAGTTTCCTTGGCACAATCCAGGATCTAATTGACTCCATGAGTTCATGTGATAAAGAGCTGACAGTGGGTGACTGCAGTAATTGGACTGACCCTTAGACACTGTAGAGAGGATTGCTCCTTTAATGACTGCTGCTTCATTAGAACCTTCTCTGATTAGGTGCCCTACTGATTCACACAGAAGACATATTCTTAGGCAGAGGTGTACAATTATGTGGAGATAATGGAGCCATGTGCCTTTGGGACTCTAAAATCATTATTAGTAATGTATTCTCTGAACTCTTATTCTGACTAGCACACTAAGGGCTCTATTCAATCAGTATCACTGAATCGTTATAGATTGCACGCTAGGAATGGCAAGGTAATTTCCGATTGAGCCGACATATGCAGCGTTTACCGTGAACGCAGTCTCCGCTAACACGGGAACATTGCCTTTAACTTTCAATCACACTGTAAAGCTGAATTTCCGCAATACCAATTGAATAGAGCCCTAATATGAGAATCACTGTTGTATCAGATCTGATGATTAACACAATGTGAGAAGGTCACTGCTATAGCACTGATTTGTATAATGTCATTATGTCAACAAAGTAGTAATGATGACATGAAGAATCTACAATACATTTGCTTTTAATCAAGGCATTTCATAGTCATACATAGGCCTATATTAACACAGTTTGAGGAACAGTCAGGAAAACCCACAGGTGTCCATTACTAATGACATCACAGTATAAAAGACATTAGTACTCACACCAACAATAACAATACAGTAGATAGAAACTAACTAGTATCCATCATTTATCTAACACCTTGAGATAACAATTAAAGAATTTGGCATCAAGTATGACGGATTGGCACTTGTTTCATTTTCTTGAGAAACAGAACAAGTTCAGCATATTAAACATCTCTCCACTGCAGAAATTAGATCACTGAAATAAATATCATCCCCACTTTCATTATTTCGCATAAGCAGAGTCTTCCGAGTATATTTAAAAAAAATTGACAGTCAGACCTTTTTAGCTTGTGTAATTAAATAGCCATTTAGCACAGAATAACGAGGAAGGATTTCCGAACACCAACAGCTAGCTAATTGTAAAGTTCATTCTGGCAATCCCTCAGAGACTTAAATCAAGGTTGGCAATCAAATTGGCTAACCGTGTATCTAATGCATCAAGCAGAGGTCTAATTCTAAAAAGCAAGTCCATACTATGATGGCAAACCCATTTAAAGTGGCTATATACATTATACATCTGCAGGTTTTCTGCACTCCCAATAGAGGTGTTGGGCTTCCCCATAACAAACAGAGAAAAACACACATCATAGAGGATAGTGGGTATTCCTCCACTGTTAGAAATCAGGTGCTCAGATCTAAAACCACTGTATTCATTTGATACATGACTGCATGTATAAAGCATATATTTATCCATTATTCAGCTGACAGCAAGCCCTCCCACTGGCATCCCACAAAACAACACACCTGGGCACCATAAGCAGCCTAGTTAGTAAGATATATATATTTACAGTGTATTCAACCAGGATAATTAACCCTGTGGTTGGTATAGAAGATAATCAGCAAGGAGGTCTGGGCTACAGTATTTAAAGCACTTCAAATCATAGCATAACTGAAAACACAGTCATGAGGAGAAAGTTAATTGAATCCATTTGAAATTTTTGATGATCTTTTTTACATTTTTTAATTGCGTAGTGAGATAGCTTGCAGCACAGTTTTCATTTCTCAGGAGAATTATTCCTAGTTCAAATGTACATTGGGCTGTCTTTTTTAAATACAGATGTAAGATCTTAATTTGATAACTCTTTTGTTGCTGAGAATTTTCCTGCACAGTAGGAAATGCAAACTTGTTGTGTGTTTGAGTTATAAAAAGGATTCTAAAGATTGTAATTTCCACTTTGAAATTTCAGACTTGATTTGCCGTAACGAAAAATGTATCAAAGCCCACAAAAATGTCCATTAATTATAATCCACATAATAATTCAAATTTCCTGCTGCTACAGGATTATTTACTGCTGTAGAAAACTGGCTCAAATTAAAATCCTACATCTGTAGATGAGAAACTAGAAAAGACAATCAATTACAAAAATAGTTGGCAATCACGAAAATACACTACTCACTTTTAGATTTAATTAAATTTTCATCATAAAAGCACTTAGGCTACATTTTGACCCTGCCTACTACAATGAAGTATTATAAAATCTACTGACAATATTTTTGTTTTTTAGTCATGCCGATGTAAGCCAAAAAAGGGATTGGTTACAACTCAGTGAGCACGCACCCATGTACAGCAGGCATAGCATGAGCATTGAGCACACACAGATCAATCATTTAATAGTATCGTAGCAGATTACAGATTTTACACAATAACAAAATCCTCATAGTTAGAGCAAAATAGAGTTATATAAAGTATAAGCTTGGAGAAAAGCAATGGTATTGTAGAGAGCTCTATTGTATAGTCTAGGTTCAAACATGACAGGGAATGTAACTCACAAAAACAATGGCTATTTTCTGTAAAATAGTAATGTTTGACATGATTAAATGACTCCATATCTCAAAGATGAATGTGTGTGGTGACCCTTTAACCATCTGCAGAAACAACCTCTGCTTCTTTCCTCTGTTTCCTACTTGAAATTGCAATCAGATCAGATGTATTGTAATTCATTTTAAAGGACAGCAGAGCACATGCAGAGAGTAGAAGACTATCCTTCATGTCAAATAATGTTTATTGTAAAAAAAAATATTGTAAATGTTTTTCCTTCTCAGTCCTCTGGCCTAGTGGCTTGTCTACACTGCCAGGAGTGGAAAACACAGGTCAGCATCATAATAATGAAATCAGCAAATTATAAGGTTTTCAGGGTCAGAGGGCTGCTAATCATTCACTCTCCAGCAGGGAGCAGTACATCATTTACAAAGTCATAATGTTGTAAAAGTATGTGGACACCCCTTCAAATTAGTGGATTTAGCTATTTCAGCCACACCTGTTGCTGACATGTGTATAAAATCAAGCATACAGCCATGCAATCTCCATAGCCCTTTCCTGTTTCAGCATCACAATACCCACATGCACAAAGCGAGGTCCATACAGAAATGGTTTGTTGAGATCGGTGTGGAAGAACTTGACTGGCCTGCACAGAGCCCTGACCTCAACCCCATCGAACAGCTTTGGGATGAATTGGAACGCCGACTGCGAGCCAGGCCTAATCGCCCAACATCAGTGCCCAACCTCACTAATGGCTGAATGGAAGCAAGTCCCCGCAGCAATGTTCCAACATCTAGTGGAATGCCTTACCAGAAGAGTGGAGGCTGTTATAGCAGCAAAGGGGGGACCAACTCCATATTAATGCCCATGATTTTGGAATGAGATGTTTGACGAGTAGGTGTCCACATACTGAAGCATATTTCTCATACAATTACATCTATGTATAAAATCAACACCTTTGAATATGTTCAACACCTTTGAATAATGTCACACTCTTTAAAATGTAATGCATACACCCTCTCTCCCTCCCTCCCTCCCTCTCCCACTCTCTCTTTCTGTCTATCTATCACTCTTGGTAAGGCTTGTGGGTGTTATGAAACTGAAGTACAAACTGCTAACATATCACTGCATTTACATATTCATGCCAAGCACACGGGAAGCAGATGGTGATGTCTGATCTCTATTCTCCAGGTTTTGGACATTGTGGTCACATAACAGACTAGCCTTCCTTCCGGTAGTAGGCTACTGTGGATCGCAACAACAATCAGGATCAAAGGATAATTTGCACATCAAGTTATAGTGGCGACATCAAAGACCCCCTGATCCATAAAAGCATTGTAGTGCTGAATAAAAACGGAATCATAGAGACTCGCATCCTGTATTGTCTGAGTCACATGTAATTGCAACCATGCGACATTCAACGTCGAGATCAAGAGAGTACAAAAAGTGAGTCTCTCAAACGAGCAGGTGTTTTTTGACCTGTGCCATATTCGATTGTCCACCACATGATCTACAAGTTGGGCTGTGCAGGGCTTCAGGTTCAGGGAACAGAAGGTTGAGGAGGTGACCAGCTAAGAGACAAACTGCTAGACCAGACCAGACATTGACTGGAAATGAACTGTTCCTTTCAGACAGTTCTATGTGAATATAGGAGAGACCAAGCAAACATCTAACCCCAGTTATATATATTTTTTTCATGCACATTATCATTCATAGTCTCATTCTGTGTCAGTCAGAGTACTATTCTGTATCGCCAGGACAGACCTAGAGGCCATGGAGCAGCTTCCCCAGAGGGATCTCTCTCTCCCCCAGCAGAGTGTCTCTCTTCAGGCTGGTGCCCTTATTCACCACCTTGATCTTCACTGCTAGGTTCTTCACCTGCACTGAGGTCACAGAGTCAAAGAAGAAGTCCTCGTTGAACACAGGATTTCGGCTGTTCTTGATGATAGTGCTCCTCTGTTTCTGCAGCTTGCCAGGGTTGAGGTATAGTGACACGCAGCAGTTGATACTCTTAATGTCGTACATCTTGTCGTAGAGCTCTTCGGCAGCCAGAATGCGGATGCGCAGGCGGGCCGTGCCAGCATCGTAGTCGGCGCTGAGCCTCACCCTGCCACCCTTGTGTAGGTTGACTGTGTGCTCCCGGTCCGACGGCCCACCGCCATGGAGTGAAGAGGAGTGGAGCCGCCGCAGCACGTTGGGACTGGGCTCGGTCGAGCTGCACTCGTCTGTGGACAAGGAGCTGTGGCGGGCAAACGTCCTCTTGGCTTTCACCACCTTGGCCTGTGTCTCGTGGGTGAAGACTTTGAGCAGCGAGGCAGAGCGGGAGAGAAGTGGGGAGTTGAAGGGAGAGGACTCAGCCGAGGAACAGGTATCACTCTCCCCTCCACTAAAGTAGCGGTACGGGTTGTGAGAGGCGTTGAAGTCAGGGGGGTTGAGGTGGTTGCATTCGCTAACGCTGCTCTTCCCCTTCCTCTGGGAGTTGGGAGAGGTCAGGGGGCTGGTCTGGTCACAGTGGAAAAGGGACTCCTTGCGGCGGGTGTGCGGGCTCTCCATCAAAGTGGCAAAACCATAGGAAGTCTGGGTCTTGGGGACGTAGGGCAGTGACATAGCGGTCTGAGACTGAGGGTCAGCGTTTGTGTCCTCTGCCACCACGTCATCAGCGCTCTCTATCTGGATAATGTGACGGTTGGCGGCCCTCAACAGGTTCTTGGTGTCTCCAGCCAGCTTGGCAACCAGACGCGGGCTGCGAGGGCTGCTGATTTTCTTACTGCCAATGGTCTGCTCAGAGGCCGAGGGCCGCAGCCCCTCCTTGGGCTTGACGACGTCCAGGGTCTCAGGCTCTGGGGGGCAGCAGACCAGCTTGGGGGGAATGAAGAAGTCAGGGATCTTATCAGGGGTGAGGACGTTGCTGTAGACTGGAGTATTGCCGTCCTTGTCGCCATTCTCCCCCCGCCGGAGAACAGTGGTCTCTACTGACCCACGGATCTTGTCCAGAACCCACATTATCCCACTGGGCTTCACCAGGTGGGATACAAGGGTGTTTCTCTGTCTGGAGGCAAAAGCACAAACATGGCAGCAGTTATGAAATACATGAATTAACACACTGAGTAAATCACATTGCAACCGTTGCTATATCTGTGTAAGAAATGGTTAACTGAATCTAAAAACGATGAAATCAATGAAATTGACCCCAATGTGTCAAGTGTATACTTAAGCAATAAGGCCTGAGGGGGTGTGGTATATGGCCAATATACCACGGCTAAGGGCTGTTCTTAGGCACTACTATGTGGTTCGAGCCCTGAATGCTGATTGGCTGAAAGCTGTGGTATATCAGACAGTATACCAAGGGTAAGACAAAACATTTATTTCTACTGCTCTAATTACTTTGGTAACCAGTTTATAATAGCCATAAGGCACCTCGGGTTTGTGATATATGGCCAATATACCATGGCTAAGGGCTGTGTCCTAGCACTCTGCATTGTGTCGTACATAAGAACAGCCCTTAGCTGTGGTATATTGGCCATATATCACACCCCCTCGTGCCTTATTGCTTAATTATAGAGGTGTTGAATAAAGAAATTATTTTCCAGCCTAAATAAGAGGTACAGTTGAAGTCAGAAGTTTACATACACTTAAGTTGGAGTCATTAAAAGTAGTTTTTCAACCACTAAACACATTTCTTGTTAACAAACTATAGTTTTGGCAAATCGGTTCGGACATCTACTTTGTGCATGACACAAGTCATTTTTACAACAATTGAGGAACGGTGTTGTGCCGAAAATCTCCCACCTGCCAGAATCCCCCCCTTCGTGTGAACGCGCACGCACTCAATTCTTCATTGCTGCGACTTGCTTGCTAGTTGTGATTTCTGATCACGTTAGGCTGCGTTTCATTTAATTTTTTATGTCGGTTTGATCGCGGGGGAGGAGCAAGTAATGTCTGCAGTTTTCGGTTTGGCTATTTGTTTCAAGTGTATTAGTCTATAAATAAATCTCTTTGCCAAAATTCGTCATCTCTCCATGTCTTATTCAACTAGTAGTTGTTCTGAAATGTTTATTGCTTCCCAAAATTTTACTCCCCGCTCCCCTTCTAATTTCCTTAATTTTGTGGCTAGAGTCAAATACTTTCTGTGGCACACATCAGTCAAATACTTTCTATAGAACAGGCAGGGGGAGATTTTCGGCACAACAACGGCAAAGTGTCTATACCAGTTAATACTATATAGAATTGGTTAGGTTAGTATTGTTAGCTAATTTGATGTTGTAACGTTAGCTAGCTGTCTACGTTATTAGCACGCTACTTTTCACACCATGAACTCAATTATTTGATCAGATAAGTTGGCTAATGTTGCTCATCATTTCTCTGGCTAGCTAACGGAGAATTCAACCCAGCTAGCAAGATACTTAATAATGCTAATACCTGTTCCACCACACTTTCTCCCTCACCTCAAACTTTCCAAACGACAGTCATTTTTAGGTTACACGAATCACGCAGGTCACCTATTATGGATTCAAAACGCCGAATTTCACCGAAAGGTGACTAATTTGCATCCCTGAAAGAATACATGCAATGTTAGCACATGATTGATTTACAAAAGCTGAGAAAACACTATTATTTGTACTCATACAGTAGTACATTCATACATGTTGTCTAGGTAGCAGTGAGTATATGTCAACATGCTGCACAGCATAATGTTCCTGTGGAATAATAGACTGCTGCATTAGTCAGAATACCACATGTAGCCTTCACTCATTCATTTTTCAATAGATTACATGTATTCATCTTAGAACCACAGTTAAGTTAGTTGAGGTTTGATTTGGTTCGTTTAAAAATTTTACGTAAAAATAAACACCCTTCATAAGCACATTGAAATCCACTTTATTAACCGTCATGGTATTCTATTGTATTGTATTCTATTCAGTTAAGTTACATTTAACTGACATGTTGTGCATATTAACTACGATATGGAAGATACGGACAAAAGTATAGGCTAAAGCAGGTCTGGTCTGTGATGAATTTGCACAAGCTTGAATTTATAATAACTCTGCCTTTATAGAGAATCAAGACGGATCTCCTTAGATTTGAGCAAAACGTGGTGTACTGGAAGAAAGTCAATGTATTATTTAAAAGTAAATAATGTAGTAGTTTACATTAGCCTATGCCTATCTTAACGCGGAAATAAAGTGCAACGAGTAAAAATTAGAAGTTTATATGCTCTCGGTGCCGAAATATATTTCATTATGCGCTCTTGAGTGAGACAAATATTCAATTTTAGACACTGGTTGAATTCAGCTTAATAAACTTACCGAAGACGTGGAGGCTGCTTTGTCGAATTGATTCTTCCGTAACAGGTGTTTTCTCCCGCCTCCTCTGGATCGCGCACTGTTTGCAGAACTATATAGTCTCCTCCGCACCCGAGAGATGGACTTGCGCTAGATGGAATAATATGATGCTTTTTATACACTCTCCCTGGCGATGTTGGGGCCGACCAATAAGAGAAAATGATGAGATCCTTTTAAGAGAGCCAGTCACAATCACTGAAGCTCATGAATTAGTCAGAAGATACACTCTTACAGGACGTGCTTACATGATATATATGAAGGAATCAACAGGCTTTGAGCACACAAGCTGAGACATGAGTATAAACTTATTAAGTTGTTCTTGTTGTGTTTAGATCGCATCATGCGGCAAGCGGCATCAATAATTGACCAGTTGATCATTCCTCATGAGTAATTACCCGATTTAGTTAGTGTGAAGAGTGGCCATTAATTTATTTGATGGGGACAAATACAATTAAAACAACAATCTGTATCAGATACACTGCAACATCAAATAGTTTGCACCAATTTCCAGCATCAGTCAAAACCATATAGGCTTTAAAATAAAAATATGTTACACCGGTGGAAAAGAGAAGGGAAAACAACAGCAAAATGACAAAATGGTTAATATGTGGCTCCCATCTTATAGTTTTTTCGATCCGTTTTTCACTTTCTGTATAATGCAGACATTTCAAGTGATCTAGAGTTCCAGACATTGGGCAAGTGCTGTTTTACATATTGGAACTCTCAATGGAACATGATTTGACATAACCAAATATGTTTAGACATTTATTGTGATATAGGCTACTGTATACCTACAGCAGTAGAATGTGAACTCAGTGGAGCATATCCCAGTGCAGCTGGCTGTATGATTTAATTTACAGATGTTTGGTCCTTCTTCAGGTTTAGATCAACCCATCTGTTTCCCTGGAAACCTTGCCTCAGCAACAAATAGATTTTCTGTGTCTAAAAATGGGAGGCAGAAGACTCTTTAGAAAAGATCAGGTGGATGATGGCGAAGGCACATAGGCCCACAAATTGTTTTATCAAAGAATCTAGGTTTGAAAGCAGCACAATATCCTGACCAAAATGTCAGTGACTTACTGCTAGACACTTTTCATAAACATTTCAGTTTGACCTTTTCTATTGCATTTTTCACTTTGGCCACTCATTATAGTTGTCAGTTTATTTTCTAAAAAGGCCTCGCAACTGTCAGAGAGGTGCCACTCTGTGGCCCATGAATTGTGTTGTGAAATACAATGAACATTTCATCAGCATGTCATTTATTCTCCCGAAATATAACCATTGCTTCTATTCTTCCTTACCTGTTTGTGAGAGTTATAGCCAGACACACAGACACTCCTGGGGCAGACGATGCCCTTTATCTGTCCGGCACCTAATTGAATTGGGTGCTGACACACAAACAGGAGGCCCTATAGTAAATTAACAATTGGATTAGACTTTAATTGGAATTGTCAGTCTCTTTAACCATAACACACCTGAAGCTTTAACAGAGACACTGAAGAGACAGAACTTAAGGCTGTAGGTAGGTAGACTGGCCTTATGACAAATACAGTCTTAACTCTGACACTTCATGACTCAACCTGTTCTGAAGAGGTAAACAAATGTACACTCTAAAAATAAAAGGTTCCTGGAGTATCCTTTAGGGGTTTTCAAATTAGGTTCTTCAAATTACCTCTTTTAATGGATCCTCAAAGAACCTTTTGTAGAACCTTTTGGGGTTAATATTTGAACTTAACCCCCTCCCCTATTATTATTATTATTATGATCTGCGTAACATACCAATACCAAGTATTATTATGAATAATAATAATAATAATATGCATAAAAATAACAATAACACAATATTTTAGTTGTCAGTGTTTATTATGATTTTAGTGGCAAAGCAGAATTAAAAAATCCAAATATGAGGTAAACTCCCAGCAGAGCCCCAAGTCCAATGGGTGTATCCTCTGGCGTGTTGATGTTAATGTGTTGATGTTCTCCGTATCCATAGCCAGAATGATTTTTCAGTGCATGGTGATCAAATAGGTTTTCTGTTATATTCAGAGATGTAGGGAGGGTAAAGTCTGTGAATCAAAAAAAGTGTAATTATACAGATGATTAACAAAACATGCACACAACAGTATTTATACCTTGGTTTTTGTGGTAAATGTGAATGAAAAAAAACAACTGTTTTGATAATGGTTTTCATACATATACCTTGTCCATAACGTAGAGGCCTATGGGATATTCACTGAAGAGGTAAGGAAGGAGGATGGTAAATGTGATCTGCATAACATACCAATACCAATTGACATACTGTACCTATGTATGCGTTCTCGTCTGTATACCTGCAGACAGACACAAAAATGAGTCATCTGCACCCAATACAGATTGCCTTCAACATATTCTTATAGCCTACATATTGTTACCGCTTTGTTGATTGATATCCATTGAATTGTGTCCATTTTCTGTCATAGAAAGATTTGCACAAATGTGAAAAGATAGATGGTATAATCAGAAAACAATATACATTTTGATCATACAAGGGACAAACCTTACCTTGCATTGAGGAGATCTTTACATTTTTCAGTTAAGTGCCTGCACCTGCTATCCTTTCAAATTCAAATCCAAATTTATCAGTTGGGCAGTCAGGTTCCTGCAAGAACATGTGGTTCTTGGAACATTTCAGTGCCAAGAAACCTATGGTTCTTCAAAGAACTTTGAGGATGGGAGAAGAACCCCTGCTGAACCCCTAACTTTTAGAGCATATAGCATGACAAACATCTTAGCTTTTGACTATCATTGTATGCTTTGCTGCAACCACGTCAAACCGTTACAGTCCATTGCCAGTGTCATTTTTTATTACATAACCCAGCTAATTTATTATGGATTGCAGAACTCTTACCCAGTCACTTGGTAAAACACAGTTTAAGGTCTTTGAGATGGTCACAGTCTTGTGTACAGCAATCTGATTTTCATACAATTTCAGTTTCAGTCAGGTTTCAAGACTAGTCATTCAACTGAGACTGCTCTTCTCTGTGTCACGGAGGCGCTCCGCACTGCTAAAGCTAACTCTCTCTCCTCTGCTCTCATCCTTCTAGACCTATCGGCTGCCTTCGATACTGTGAACCATCAGATCCTCCTCTCCACCCTCTCCGAGCTGGGCATCTCGGCGCGGCCCGCACGCTTGGATTGCGTCCTACCTGACAGGTCGCTCCTACAGGTGGCGTGGCGAGAATCTGTCTCCGCACCACGTGCTCTCACCACTGGTGTCCCAGGGCTCTGTTCTAGGCCCTCTCCTATTCTCGCTATCACCAAGTCACTTGGCTTGTCATATCCTCACATGGTCTCTCCTATCATTGCTATGCAGACGACACACAATTAATCTTCTCCTTTCCCCCTCTGATAACCAGGTGGTGAATCGCATCTCTGCATGTCTGGCAGCCATATCAGTGTGGATGACGGATCACCACCTCAAGCTGAACCTCGGCAAGACGGAGCTGCTCTTCCTCCCGGGGAAGGACTGCCCGTTCCATGATCTCGCCATCACGGTTGACAACTCCATTGTGTCCTCCTCCCAGAGTGCTAAGAACCTTGGCGTGATCCTGGACAACACCCTGTCGTTCTCAACTAACATCAAGGCGGTGACCCGTTCCTGTAGGTTCATGCTCTACAACATTCGCAGAGTACGACCCTGCCTCACGCAGGAAGCGGCGCAGGTCCTAATCCAGGCACTTGTCATCTCCCGTCTGGATTACTGCAACTCGCTGTTGGCTGGGCTCCCTGCCTGTGCCATTAAACCCTACAACTCATCCGAACGCCGCAGCCCGTCTGGTGTTCAACTTTCCCAAGTTCTCTCACGTCACCCCGCTCCTCCGCTCTCTCCACTGGCTTCCAGTTGAAGCTCGCATCCGCTACAAGACCATGGTGCTTGCCTACGGAGCTGTGAGGGGAACGGCACCTCCGTACTTCAGGCTCTGATCAGGCCTACACCCAAACAAGGGCACTGCGTTCATCCACCTCTGGCTGCTCGCCTCCCTACCTCTGAGGAAGTACAGTTCCCGCTCAGCCCAGTCAAAACTGTTCGCTGCTCTGGCACCCCAATGGTGGAACAAACTCCCTCACGACGCCAGGTCAGCGGAGTCAATCACCACTTCCGGAGACACCTGAAACCCCACCTCTTTAAGGAATACCTAGGAAGGATAAAGTAATCCTTCTAACCCCCCCCCCCCTTAAAAGAGTTAGATGCAAATCTATTGTAAAGTGGTTGTTCCACTGGATATCATAAGGTGGATGCACCAATTTGTAAGTCGCTCTGGATAAGAGCGTCTGCTAAATGACTTAAATGTAAATGTAAAATACAAATATTCTAAAATCCACATAAAAACAATATGCACATTTTCCCACCAGAGATGTTTCCATCAAATTGACTTATTGTATATAAAAGGCTGTGCGTGATGACGTAGGGTACATAAAATACTGTATATTTTTGCGGTTAAATTACCAATACACGTTAAATGTTTTTTTCCCAACTCAACTGATGGCTTTCTCACAAAAAACGGTTGTGTTATATAGTGTGTGCCACTCTGATATTATGTGCTCTAGCCAACAGCACTCATACTGTATTTTCATCTGTTGCCTAAAAAAACGCATGTTTTCCCAACGAGTCGTAGTGGGAGGACCACGTAACATGTCATCGCGTGAATCCCAAGTTTACTTCGAATTGATGGTTATATATATATATATATATATATATATATATATATATATATATATTTCCACCGACATTTCTCGCATAATTAATTTTACCGACACAAAAAGATCCCACCTTGTCTAGCGTATTTTGTTTTGTCAACTTTTGGTAAGTTTACCGAAAATGTTGTGTTTCCATCAGGCCTGTCATGACATGTTTTAGCCTACTTACTTGCATTAAAAGGTTGGATGGAAACCTGGTTGACATCCAACCATTTCATGCAGATGAATTACGAATAAAGTCACGACCAGGCTGATGAAATGCGAGTACAATTGTATAAATCCCGAGACAATTTGTCAGTAAAATGTATTATGCGCGAAACCGCAGTGGAAACGCCTTTATGAGCAAATATTTATATAATAACCATCATATCGAAGTAAACTTAAAGTCACGCGATGATATGTTGCGTGGTCCTCACACTACGACTCGGGAAACGATGCAGTTTATTAGGCTACAAATGAAATAAACGATGAACTTCACAGGGTGGTGAAAGTGAAGGTGATGAGCTTGATGCTCCTTTCCAATAAATATCGAGGGTCTTATTCTGTTGACATGATTGATGCTTGGCTGCTGTTTGACAAATAGCCTAGAAATAATCTCATAATGTAGGTAGCCAACCTGCACTGTATCTGCAAGCTGTTGGCTAGAGCGCATGTGCCAAAACCAGAGTGAGAACATTAGCAATATAATGCAACAGTTTTTGTGACAAAACCATCAGTAAAGTTAAAAATGCAATGGAAACCCATTTTTTTACTTGTATTTTTCATTCGGTACATAGGATTTTAAAAGTTATTTTTTATGTGGACTACATCATCACGCACAGCCTTTTATATTTAAAAAGCTTGTTAGATGGAAATACATCTCTGGTGAGAAAATGCGCATATTGTTTTAAGCAGATGAGAATATTTGCATGAAAATCGCTTGCTCTGCAAGGGCCGCGGCTTTTGTGGAGCGATGGGTAACGATGCTTCGTGGGTGTCAGTTGTTGATGTGTGCAGAGGGTCCCTGGTTCGCGCCCGAGGTCGGGGCGAGGGGACGTACTAAAGTTATACTGTTACATTAGCTACTGAGTCTATTTGGTACAGTGGTGTTCACAGACACGCACCCAAACACTATATTCTCCATATTAGTCAGTAAGCCAATTCATTTTCAAATGAGGCGATAGATACAAGGGTTCTTAAGATCTAGGCTGAGACAGAGACAGAGTGGCAGATACACAGGCAAATGGCTAATGGCCAGCATCTCTATCCGTTTGAGAATGCGAAGAACACTGAAGTCCTCTATTAAACCAGAGGGAACAAGCTCATGCCCTTGGCCATACCTGTAAATCACACAGACACGATTTAATGGTACACCTTCCTTGTTCCTCCTGGAGAGGACATGTAATTCAGAGAGTTGGAAAGTGGCCAATTATCTTTGAGAGACCATAGGGAGTCAAACAATGACTGTGTCCTGACTGAGACCCAGTATTTTAAGTCCTCTGTGTCACAGCCCCACACCAGTCTGTTGGACCCCTGGAAGAACAGGAAGTGAGAGGAGAGCAGAGTAGTAGACAGCAGAAATAACCGATCAGAACCCTCTGACTGAACAGAATTGTACAAAGGCTCAGTGGGAGAGCTAACATGCCGGGAAGCCGCAGCACAGCACTTGTTGTTAAAGTTTGTGTGCTGCATAGAGGACGGCTCCATTCACCCTCACAGACGGACACAACGGCTGGGGAGTCAACAGAGGCATTACACGTCACACAGTCCATTTTTATGATTTTTATTATTGTTACCATCTCTCTCTCTCTTCCCCATCCCCATTAATTGCCTTTGAGACCAAGCTTTGCATATCCCGACATACAGTAAGGCAAGAAGTTTCCCCCTGCCACCCACAACACACAGGCACATGTACGCACACGTCAGACTTATATAATTGACACACACAGACACACCGTATGGAAGGAGCACTTTTCACCTCTCCAATCTGTGACAGTTCAGTTCATATGAGGAAAGGACTGACACACGGACCACCACCCACCAGGCCCTACTTTTCTCCCTCTCCCACCAGTCTAACAGCAGGACTATGGTATAGAGCTGTGATTCAGGGCCTCTCATATGGAGCTCTGTAGCAGTCAGCCATTGAGAGGTGAGAACATATGACTCACAAGGACCAGACCTCCGTCCACCACTCAGTCACATACAGGGCAGAGCACAGGTCCGGTGTGGGTGAGTGAGTGGGGGACACTGCAGGGTAGAGAGTGTGTCGCTGGGGAATAGGAGTGATCTGAGTAGACAAATATGAGCTAAGGCTGAGAAAAAGTGGTCATGATAACTATAGTCTGAAGTACAATGTGATGGTGATACTGAGGCACAGGTGCTGGTGTCTTTGCTACTCTGACATCAGAGGAAAGAGAGTTGTGATTCATTGGATTGTGGCAGATGAAAAACACATTGATGTGAAATGGGTCATCTCCACCAGGGGGTTCTAAGACTTCAAAATGCAAAAAGTGTTTGATAGTCATGTGACTCATGTCTCTCTCTGTGTGTGTGTGTGTGTTCTGAAGTTAAGACATGGTCCAACTGGTTCATTTGATCTCTAATCAGAAAAGGATGGGGTCTTCTCTCTTGATGCCCAACAGGTGAGGTAGCCTTTGCAATGACATAGAACCATCAGATAATCAAACTGAAACGGTTTGATGTTTCAATTTACTATTTGCGTACACATTATTTTGGTGTGTTGCCCACACTACTGCAATAGGAGACATTTTGAAAGAGAACCACCTGCCAACAATTATTTTACATGTGTATTTTATTGAACCTTTATTTCACTCGGCAAGTTAAGATAGGACTGTGGTGGAAAGTTAAGGTCAGTTGTCTGTGTAACATTTACTGTTGAATGTAAAGCAGTTTCACTGGGTCAGCAGATTGAAACCATGTGTAAACAGACACTAGTTGTCTACTCCCCACTGTTATCTACTCCAGATTCTAGGGAAAGGTAATGTAATGCTGCCCCCTTGAGGAACGAAAACACCAACCTAATAAGAGTTATTTACAGAACCAACATACATTTTCTCTTCTTACAAGGCTATTGTTTGAAGAACCATGTTAGTTTATCGCTCATCCATTTTCGGCATGAAGGCATGTTTGAAAAGCTTAGCCAATGAGAGCATCAGGAAATCCTATAGGTCGCCACCACCCTATCTTTCAGGGTAACTGCAGGGTACGGATCTCATCTTCAACTTTCCTTGTTGGTTCCAAGTGGAACATCTACTTTATTTTTTCCCGATAGAAATAACATTCTCCATGCACTGTAATCTACACATTGAGAAGAGATATTGATAAGAGCTAGGTAAATGAATAAGCCATTTGGATATATAAATAAACAGTTTTAGATCTATTTTACCTTATGATTGCTGAAGAAGTGAAACCAGTCATATGGCAGCAAACTGAAGCATATCAACATCACAAGAGGTTGATGGTACCTTAATTGGGGAGAACAGGCTCATGGTAAATGGCTGGAGCGGAATCAGTGGAATGGTACCAAATACGTCAAACATATGGTTTCCATTCGCTCTGTTCCAGTCATTATAAAGAGCCGTCCTCCCCTCAGCATTCTCCACTGATCAACATATCATCTTTTCCACAATGAAGTTCATGAAATGCTTGCCTTATAACTTGGGATGAAATGTGGAGACCCAAGCTATAGACTGCTGTAGTCATGCGGATATGACGGTACTGAGCCAAACCTACCGAGTTGATTTCATACTGGGCATAGACGTCAATTCAACGTGTATTGCTCGTTGGTTCAACGTAATTTCATTGAAATGACATGGAAACAACGATGATTACGCTATCTGTAGCCACTGTCAGTTATACCCACATACTGTACATTTATAACTGTCATCGACTTCAGTGTTAGTTTCCTTACATTTTGCATCATTCCATTACATTGTGAGTTTACCTTTCTTTCCTCTGTCACGTTCGTGTGGTTTTTCCTGAGGATCTCTAGCACTAGTGGATCATACCCCAAAAGTATGTGGACAACCCTTTAAATTTGTGTATTTGGCTATTTCAGCCACACCCGTTGCTGACAAGTGTCATATGATGCCACCTTTCGAACAAGTTAGTTCATCAAATTTCTGCCCTGTGAGAGCTGCCCCAGCCAACTGTACGTGCTGTTATTGTGAAGTGGAAATGTCTAGGAGCAATAATGTCTCAACCGCAAAGTGGTAGTACACAAGCTCACAAAACACTAACGCCGAGTGCTGAAGCGTGTAAAAATCATCTGTCCTTGGTTGCAACACTGACTACCAAGTTCCAAACTGCCTCTGGAAGCAACTTCAGCACAATAACTGTTTGTCGGGAGCTTCATGAAATGTGTTTCCATGGCCGAGCAGCCGCACACAAGCCTAAGATCACCATGCGCAATGCCAAGCTCTGGCTGGAGTGGTATAAAGCACACCGCCATTGGACTCTGGAGCAGTGGAAACGCATTCTCTGGAGTGATGAATCACGCTTCACCATCTGTCAGTCCGACGGACGAACCTGGGTTTGGCGGATGCCAGGAGAACGGTACCTGCCCCAATGCATAGTGCCATCTGTAAAGTTTGGTGGAGGAGGAATAATGGTCTGGGGCTGTTTTTCATGGTTTGGGCCAGGCCCCTTAGTTCCAGTGAAGGGAAATCTTAACGCAACAGCATACAATTACGTTCTAGACGATTCTGTGCTTCCAACTTTGTGGCAACAGTTTGGGGAAGGKCCTTTCCTGTTTCAGCATGACAATGTCCCTGTGCAAAAAGCACGGTCCATACAGAAATGATTTGTTAAGATCAGTATGGAAGAACTTGACTGGCCTGCACAGAGCCCTGCCTCAACCCCATCGAACACCTTTGGGATGAATTGGAACGCTGACTGCGAGCCAGGCCTAATCGCCCAACATCAGTGCCTGACCTCACTAATGCTCGTGGCTGAATGGAAGCAAGTCCCTACAGCAATGTTCCAACATCTAGTGGAAAGCCTTCACAGAAGAGCGGAGGCTGTTATAGCAGCAAAGGGGGAACCAACTCCATATTAATGCACATGATTTTGGAATGAGATGTTCAACGAGCAGGTGTTCACATACTTTTGGTGTATCTGACATGCCATACTCTTTTTGGCCAGACAGCATCAGATACATGGGCAACAGATACATGTCCTCTGCCTTGGCAACAATAGCAGTATTATTAGCAGCACCTGACTTTTTACTTAAGAAATGTGTTAGCTTAGGTAATTTCTGTTAAAATTAAATCTTTCTTTCTTATTCTTTTCTCAGCCCCACTCTGATCGTAGCATGGGGGAGCATCAAGCGAAGAAATTATTTTATTCTTTTTTGCCCAGCTCATGAGGCCCCTTGATGATGTGAGGCCTGAGGCAATTGCCACTTCTGCCTAATAGTAAGTCCGCCACTGCCTATGAGAATAGTAAGCAAAACAGTCTTACCTCAGTTATCCCTGAGTGATACATCCCCATGGTGTCTGTAAGAGAACATATAGAGAATGTAATAAATAAATGCTATAGTACACAATGTGTTCTTAATGATTTATTAACAGTTGCCACATCCCCAACTCTAAAGGTGACTGCAGGGTACAGATCTCATCAACTTTCCTCATCCACTTTGGGGTCGCCTGACCTCTGACATCACAAGGGTTCCATAACTGAGCCAGTGGCTTCATTCAACACTCAGGATAAGAGTGAGTAGAGGAATAACAGTCTTACCTCAAGAGTTATCCCTGAGTCATACATTCCCACAGTGTCTAAGAGAACACAAAATAGGGATGAATAATAGCCAGTTCAGAATCTTATTCAAATTATTGTTAGTCAATCAAAATATATTAATAAACCATAAAAAGGATGGATAACTAAGTTCTCATCTGTTAGAATACATTCATTCACTCCTGGTCTAAGAAACATCTCAACACTCTAATAAAGATCTTTATTTAGCTTTTAAATAGATGTACAAAACATTAGAAAAGAAAATACAAACAAGAACAAAAATACATCAAATTATTGTTGAAATATCCACATGTGCATATTAATATCAAGGTAAAGATTATAAACAGTCTTTGAAGCAGAGGTGATAGGTTTGGGGGAACAGTCGTCCACACACACACACACACACACACACACACACACACACACACACACACACACACACACACACACACACACACACACACACACACACACACNCACACACACACACACACACACACACACACACACACACGAAAAAGTTAGTGGTTTTGTTTTCCTGAGGAATTTTGGTAACAGCCGGGGGTCCCTCGCTGATGCTGCCACCAAAAAGAAAGTCTGTATAGATGGGAAGGTAGCACATTGGGAGGGAAATTACATGATAAAATCGGCAGCTTCACAAAATTCCAATTGCCCCAAACATTACAGTAAAACAAAAATGGGGGTTATTCACATAACGTAACAGCTGTATATGGTGAATGTAAAACAGTTATATGAATTCATGATGATTGGATTGATGTGTACATGCTTCATACTCAAGATGTTAACATGACATAAAGAGTACAAGTGTTCAGTAATCACCTGTTTTTCTCTATTGAAAAAAATAGAATACCTGAATGTTTCTGTATCGAAAACAAACGGGTGGTAAATGTACTGATAAGTCCAATGAATAACCCCCATGACATGGTGTTTAAAACAAAAAAGGCTGAGAATCATTGCACTTGGTACATGTAAGGGGAAAAAATATAGTTGCTAACACCTTAAGTCTGAAGTAAAAGACTACATCAAAAGAACCAAAAGGGGAGCCCTCGGCCCATTCTCAATCATCACAGTGTTTCCCAACCGCACTATGTCGAGCCTGATACCACCCAACATGCTAGTGGGTTGGCTGTATGACCTGCTCCTAAAATATACCACTGACCTCCCAATCCACATCCCTAGCATCAGCTGGGAATTGCACTTTTCATCTCTAAAACGTAGCATCAAATAGTCATGTTGTAACGATGAATGAACATTTACACACTACTGAAGCAACAGAAATGTGGGGTGGTGTGAATACTGTTAAATAGTTTGTATTTAGTCAGTGTGTCAAATCCTGTGTGATGGAGCTACTCGTTTTGCGAGCACTTCTAGTCATGTGAAATGTTTGGGGAAGTGACTGACTGAGGATGTAATCTAAACAAATCAGCTAATTCAAGATGGCTGCTGTGCGAGGACATCACTGTTGCACAGACTTGCCAGAGGGAGGTGTCTAACTCACTTCTCTCTGCAAAGCATTCCTGCACTACATTTGAATAAAATAATGAACCACCACCAAAACACCCATATAGACACACATTGAGACACTATCCCTCACTCACATCTTTAAATGAGCAGTTGAGGTGGCTGGTGAGGAATTACATGAGATGAAAGCACGTGGTGTTGGACTTATGAAAAAGCATGTGGTGGTGATCAGCATTAGGAGCTGTGTGTTTAACTCGGTTGTTCAGGCCATGGGTAAAGACGCCGAGCTCAGACCACTGCCACTTAACATACCGTAACAAATGTGTATGAAAGGGTGCAAAGGTCTCCGAAAGAGTACATCAGTATTATAACATCAACCATCTGCAATACACCCATCTCATCATTACAGGCCGTCAATTCATTCAGTAAGACTTGGCTTTTGAGCTAAGTTGACCTGAGGCAGACAGGTGAACTGTCAGGGTCCCCTAGCCTCAGCTAGCCTTGTGTGCCAGGGAGGCTGGCTTCACACGGCTGTCAACCAGGTGAGAGGTCACACAGCTAAGATGACCATCACTAGCTCAGGCCTGCCTGCCTCTGTCTGGGTACAGACACTCTACAGGAGACAGAGGCCTTACTCAAAACTTTCAAAAGCAAGCGGTAAATGAGAATTGAGGGGCGTCGCCATGAAGAGCAAACCATGTGAATAATATGTAGATCTAACATTATCTCTCTAACACTCCACTGACCAACAGGAAAATAAAAACACCAGAAACAAATGGACAAACTAACTCCGTAGCTTTTAAACGCATCTGGGTTTAAAGTGCAGATGTGGCTGCACTGCTGTGGGGGGGGATCTGTAAGGGTGTATAGACGAAGGGTGGGGGGGGGGGGGGGATCTGTCAGGGTGTATAGACGAAGGGTGGAGTATGAGTTCATTTAAGGGGGGTGTGGTGACAGGGGGAGTGAGGAAGGGGTGGGGAGGCGGGTCGTCAGGACTCCTCGGTTCCCGAGTCATCTTCGTCGTAGCAGCAGTCCTCGCCATCTTCCTCGTCTTCGTCCTCCAAGTCCTCATCGTCATAGTAATCGTCGTAGAAGAGGTTGGAGCCCTCATCTGGGGGTGGGGCACGGGTCCGGACGCAGTACTCTGCCAGGGTGGTTGGCACCTTCACACCGTCCCGCTCAGCATCCGCTTTGGTGGCGTGGACCTGTTTCCTGTTAAGAGAGACAGCGAAGAGACATAAAGGGTTAACTGTGGAAGTGGTACAGGGTGTACCTGATGGTTTGAATGTATACACCCTGTTCTCACCCTTGATGTGTCCATGGGTGCGCATGTGTCCACCTAACTGATAATCTCGTCGCTCTTTCTGTGCCTGGCCATGATCTGTGTGAGGGTGATTGTATGTGTGCCCACCTGATGATCTCTGTGAACTCTCTGTCCTTGCCCTTGCTGTCCCTCCACTTGCGGTACATGACGGAGGCGTCCACATTGGCCGGGGAGGATGTGTTAGGCTCGTTGAGCAGAGAGATGACACTCAGAAGGATCGTCCTGAGGGAGGGAGGGAGATATGGCGAGAGAGAGTGAGTGAGAGTGATAGTGAGAGAGAGGAGAAATGAAGAAAGAGGAAGGGATAGTGAAGGAGGGAGGGAGAGCGATAGTGAAGGAACAGAGAAAAAAAGAGCTCCTGAGTTCTTCTGAAAATAAATTGAATTAAAAGTTGGATAAATGTAGAAAAACTTGGATTTTTTCACAAGGACTTATACAGGATACTACCCAGGATACATCAAAACCTTAAATCCAAATTCCATACCTAAAACCTTGATTTTGCACAGAATTACCTGAATGGATTATTACTATGAAGGACTATCAGGAAAAAACTTCTAACAAACCAAAACCTGCAGAAGAAACAGCAGAAACCTGAAAACACCATCCAACACAAGACTGAGGGAGTTTTGTTCAGTCTGAACCTCCTTCTGAAGTAAAAAAGTAAAAGACAATTTCTAGGTAATTTTGTTATATAATGCTTAGTAAACAAGGCTACTAAGATACCAAGCTGCTAGGACATAACAGACCTGTCTGCAACTTCAATTAGCACTGAAGTGTGAAGTGAGATGTGTGAAAACTGACTGATACAAAGAGGGGAATGTAAGCAACTTAATTTTCCACACAGACCATCCCCTGGAATGGCACAATGCTATAAGAGCACACACTGTCAAGAGCAAGGAAACTCAGAATAGGAGGAAATTGACACAACCTCTGAACTGGCTGCAGTCCGGACTGGGGTGAGAGAACTTGAGGAGAGGAACACACGGCACAGCTAACAGCAGTGAAGGAGGAGGAGGGAGAGGAACAGCAGTGAAGGAGGAGGAGGGAGAGGAACAGAAAAAGAAAAGTGAGGGAGGAGGAGGGAGAGGAACAGCAGTAGAGGAGGAGAGGGAGAGGAACAGCAGTGAAGGAGAGGAGGAGAGGAACAGCAGTGAAAGGAGAGGAGGGAGAGGA
This sequence comes from Salvelinus sp. IW2-2015, assembly GCF_002910315.2. NCBI lineage: Eukaryota > Metazoa > Chordata > Actinopteri > Salmoniformes > Salmonidae > Salvelinus > Salvelinus sp. IW2-2015. Next base: position 12,167,480 of record NC_036853.1, read on the forward strand.
ACAAAGCTAACAGGCAGTGAAGGAGGAGGAGGCAGAGAAAACAGCTAACAGGCAGTGAAAGGAGGAGGACAGAGAAAACAGCTAAAAAGCAGAAAGAGAACAAACAGTGAAAGGAAGGAGGAGGAAGAGAAAACAGCTAACAGCAGTGAAGGAGGAGGGAGAGAAACAGCTAACAGCAGTGAAGGAGGAGGGAGAGAAACAGCTAACAGCAGTGAAGAGGGAGGGAGAGGAGGAAACAGCTAACAGCATGGAAGGAGGAGGGAGAGAAACAGCTAACAGCAGTGAAGGAGGAGGGAGAGAAACAGCTAACAGCAGTGAAGGAGGAGGGAGAGAAACAGCTAACAGCAGTGAAGGAGGAGGGAGAGGAACAGCTAACAGCAGTGAAGGAGGAGGGAGAGGAACAGCTAACAGCAGTGAAGGAGGAGGGAGAGGAACGCCATAACACAGTGAAGGAGGAAGGGAGAGGAACAGCTAACAGCAGTGAAGGAGGAGGGAGAGGAACAGCTAACAGCAGTGAAGGAGGAGGCGAGAGGTGAAAAGCACATGGCAAAGCTAACAGCAGTGAAGGGAGTAGACGAGAGGAACAGCTAACAGCAGTGAAGGAGGAGGCGAGAGAACAGCTAACAGCAGTGAAGAGAGGGAGGGAGAGGAACAGCTAACAGCAGTGAAGGAGGGGAGAGGAACAGCTAACAGCAGTGAAGGAGGAGGGAGAAAAACAGCCTAACAGCAGTGAAGGACGGAGTCAGAGGAAATAAAGCAGCCAGAGACGAAGAGGAGGCAGAGGAACAGCTAACAGCAGTGAAGGAGGAGGTGAGTAGAAACCTGAGAGTGTGAAAGAGAAGCAGATGATCACTCCCCACAGAGAAAGCCAGCAGAACAGCCCTACTCAGACCCACGGACCACAATCTCAACACCACAATGGAGCAGGCAAAACAGGACCTACGCAAACCAACAGACCCCACCCCCATCCTAAACAGCCCCCTGTCAGCTTCCCTGACAACCCCCCCACATCCACTGAGGACACAAACGCCAGAAATTGTGCTCCTCATTGACTCAAATGGCAAAACACATTCAAGAGAATAATATTTTTCCAAACCACATAAAGTGGCTAAAACTCTTGGGCCCAAACACTAAGCATGCCCTAGATTCTGTTGTCAGAGGACAGTCTAGGGTCCCCACAGCCCACAAACAACCACACCTGATGGCCCCAGCAGGAAAGCGTGGCCACAGCACTCAAGGAGTGATTGAAAAAAGCTTCTTCCACTTTCCCCAATGCCCAAGTGGTTATCCCCCACCCTACACACCACGAAAAAGACATTCACCTTGCCACCATACAGCGGGATGAATGGAAGTCCTCAAAACCTAATGTCTACCTTGCCCACCACTCCACCCTGGACTTAAACAAGCTCTTACAACCGGGAGTGTCAACCTATACAAGGCAGCAATTTCCAACTTCTGCCAGGACCTGAAGGACGTACACCTAACTCAACCACAGCCCAAGCATCTCACAAAGGAGCAACGGACAGCCACCACCCAGACCAGCGAGACACCCTCCAAAATTCTCAAAAGTACATTTTGTCCCATGTGTAGTTGCAAACCGTAGTCTGATGCTTTTTTTAACCGTATAGCTACGAACGAGGCGCAGTTTTGGAGCAGTACGTTGCTTCTTGCTTGCCTGCGGCAGCCTTTCCAGGTTACATGTTGATCGCACTTCATATAAGGACAAACTACCTTTTACTGTGGATATAGATACATTTGTACCGGTTTCCTCCAGCATCTTCACAAGGTCCTTTGCTGTTGTTCTGGGATTGATTTGCACTTTTCGAACCAAAGTACGTTCATTTCTAGAAGACAATGCATCTCCTTCATGAGCGGTATGATGGCTGCGTGGACCCATGGTGTTTATACTTGCGTACTATTGTTTGTACAGATGAACGTGGTACCTTCAGGCGTTTGGAAATTGCTCCCAAGGATGAACCAGACTTGTGGAGGTCTACAAATTATTTTTCTGAGGTCTTGGCTGATTTCTTTTGATTTTCCCATGATGTCAAGCAAAGAGCCACTGAGTTTGAAGGTAGGCCTTGAAATACATCCACAGGTACACCTCCAATTGACTCAAAATATGTCAATTAGCCTATAAAGCTTCTAAAGCCATGACATAATTTTCTGGAATTTTCCAAGCTGTTTAAAGGCACAGTGAACTTAGTGTATGTAAACTTCTGACCCACTGGAATTGTGATACAGTGAATTATAAATTAAATAATCTGTCTGTAAACAATTGTTGGAAAAATGACTTGTGTCATGCACAAAGTAGATGTCCCCAACTTGCCAAAATTATAGTTTGTTAACAAGACATTTGTGGAGTGGTTGAAAAACGAGTTTTAATGACTCCAACCTAAGTGTATGTAAACTTCCGACTTCAACTGTATATCCCCCCCAATAGAATCCCCATACTTTAACGATGACAGCTCCACCATCCTAAAGGGTGAGATCAACCATTTCCAGGCTCAGGGACATGTACTAGTCTGTGGCGACCTAAATGCCAGAATTGGACAATAACCTGACACTCTCAGCCCACATTATTCCCTTCCAAATATGCCCCCCTAGAGACAACTATGACAAAACAACCAACAAAAAAAATCGGTCACAACTAGGGTTGAACATTTTGGGAAATATTCAGAGGTGGAAACTTTCCGTGGGAATTAACGGGAATGAATATTAATACCATTTAAATGCAGATGTTTTTTGCATTGGATATATTTACCATATCATATGGAGACAGAAACATAAACCTTTTACCTTATCATAAGTAGACATAATTGCAAATTATTAAATCCTTCCATTAGAAATAAAAACAATTTAGTTACGAATTGAACTTTAATTAAATTAGTTGCCTCTTCACATGGGATGATTTCACTGAACAAAAGAAAGGGAATATTGAATGATCCCCAATGATCCATAGTGTCTCCCAAAAACGTTTTCAACATACATCTGTAAAATGATAGTCTAGAAACTAAAGTTTTGGTTGTCTTCCTCTCAGGCTTCCATGTATTCTCCCTGGACCTCCTCAATGTCCACCTCTTGAACATCAGACTGAGGCCTCATCTTCACCGTCACTTTCCAACCTTGTTGAGGATGGCTCGTTGTCAGGCTCAAAAAGCCTCAAATTTGCCCAGATGGCCACCAATTTTTCAACCCTTGCATTGGTCAGCATGTTGCGTGCGTGTTCCCAAACAAGGACCAGTTGCGCTCTGAGGCGGCTAATGTTGGTGGGATTTGGAGGATGGAGGCAACAGGGGAAAGAGCCTCAGATCCACAAAGTCCATTCCACCAGGTGGTTGATGAGATATATGTTGGCACGACTACCATATTGCATCTCCATCCCAAAGCCCTTGCTTGGAAGTGTACTTCGCCAGACTGCCAAGAACCTTGCCCTCATCCAGGCCAAGGTGGCGAGACACAGTATTGATGACACCATAGGCCTTGTTGATCTCTGCACCACAGGATGCTATTGCAAGCATACTTGGGGTCCAACATGTACGCTGCGGCGTGTATGGGCTTCAGGCAGAAGTCTTCACGCTTGTTGATGTATTTCAGAACTGCAGTTTCCTCTGCTTGGAGCAACAGTGAAGTGGGCAGTGCAGTACGGAATTCTTCTCTTACATCTGCAAGCCGAGTCTGAACATCAGACAGGATGGCATTGTCTCCCTCAATCCGTGCAATGGCAACTGCTATAGGTTTCAGGCTACTTACCACTCTCTCCCAAAATACATAATCCAGGAGGATCCTCTTGATGGGGCTGTCCGTATCAGCAGACTGTGATATGGCCACTTCTTGGAGAGACTTCTTCCCCTCCAGGAGACTGTCAAACATGATGACAACACCACCCCAATGGGTGTTGCTGGGCAGCTTCAATGTGGTGCTCTTATTCTTCTCACTTTGCTTGGTGAGGTAGATTGCTGCTATAACTTGATGACCCTTCACATACCTGACCATTTCCTTGGCTCTCTTGTAGAGTGTATCCATTGTTTTCAGTGCCACAATGTCCTTGAGGAGCAGATTCAATGCATGAGCAGCACAGCCAATGGGTGTGATGTGAGGGTAGGACTCCTCCACTTTAGACCAAGCAGCCTTCATGTTCGCAGCATTTTCTGTCACCAATGCAAATACCTTCTGTGGTCCAAGGTCATTGACTACTTCAGCTCATCTGCAATGTAGAGACCGGTGTGTCTGTTTTCCCTTGTGTCTGTGCTCTTGTTGAATACTGGTTGAGGGGTGGAGATGATGTAGTTAATTATTCCTTGCCCACAAACATTCGACCACCCATCAGAGATGATTGCAATACAGTCGGTTTTCTCTATGATTTGCTTGACCTTCACTTGAACTCTGCATACAGCAAATTAGTAGATAAACCATGTCTGGTTGGAGGGGTGTATGCTGGGGAAGAAACATACAGAAATCTCTTCCAATACACATTGCCTGTGAGCTTCAGAGGTGAACCAGTTGAAGACACAGGTCGAGCAAGACATTCATCAGCATTCTTTTGACTACGTTCCTCCATTGAGTCAAAATAACTTCTGATTCCAGGAGGACCATGAGCTGTTGTTATCGATAAGGTGTCCGATTCATCATTTTCACCTTGAATAGAAGTAGAGGAACTTTTGTCAGAGGTTGCTTGCTGTGAGCGCTGAGGGAACTTTATGCACTTGGCCAGATGATTCTGCATCTTTGTTGCATTTGTTACATATGATTTGGCACAGTATTCGCAAATGCACACAGCTTTTTCTTCCACATTAGCTGCAGTGAAATGTCTCCACACATCAGATAGTGCCTGTGGCATTTTCCTGTAAAGAGTAGTAAAAAAAAAAAATACACAATTCCATGTACAGATAAATAGTTAAGCAGTTAGATAAAACATTTATCTTACAAAGGAGTTGTTTAAAAATGAAACATGTATGGAAACAGGTGAATTGACACTCCTCAGATAGTAGGCTCAAGCAAGCTAAAACCCACATGGTAGCAAAAACTAACTAGCAGAAATTAAAAAGTTAGAAATTATTTAAACACACTTTCCTTTAGGCTACTATTTACTAGTTAACAAAAAAATCATGTATGTCATATAAAATATATTCCCCCCACCCAGTATTGTAATCAAAACTTACCAGAAAGCATGTAGTCCTTGGCTCAGACAGTGTAGTAGTGTGGGCTCAATAGCATCGCATTAGTGTGCAAGATCTTGAGAATCAGCTGTACATGTGATGGAAGCGCACTGCACATGTGGTAGAATAACTCACTAAGCATGCACAAGGTTGCAATTCCATTGAATTGGGGATAGTTTAACCAAAATATGCCACAAGACCTAGAATTGCCTATGATTGAGTGTGTGTGAGAGTGAGAAGTAAACACCAGGGTTATTAGAAGACAGGCAGACAAATCGGGTAAGCTCCAGTCCATTTGCTCAGCAGTGGTTTCACTGTTAGTTTTACAAACAAAATAATTGTCAGTTTTATTAACTTAAACTGTACAATTGTTTATTTTTGATGAAAGTACTAATGATGAGTGTAATGTTGCTTGTATGCGTGTGCTTGCTGTGATTGTCACCCCTGATATTGGCTACACTAACCTATCTACTTCCCATGCAGTTGCGGGACAGAAGTGTTTGGCAAGTGGGAGCGAAGGACAGCGAAGTGTTGCTGCCGTTAGTGATGCGAGGGTTGACGCATAACCCGCAGTTATATCTGCGGGCGGGCGTGATTAGGGTCAATGAATATTGATTGTGTGGATGAAGGGTGGGTGGGTTGAATAAAGAGAAAATAATACCTTAAAAACAGGCAACTGAGGTTTTTCTTTCATTATTTTAGGTTGACATTAGGCCCTAAAGCTTAGGCTGATGCACTAACTGTAGTCTACGCACGCCAAACGGCCTACACAACAATCGCTTTTGGGAACAGGCAGAAAAAGTATACGTAACCCACGGAGGAAAATAGGACAATGTCTCTGTGGTGTTAAGTTAAATTCCATAAGAAAAAAAAAAGCTGTGAAGTGGAGAGTTGAAAATGAAGAGAAGGGCAGAAAAGTAATGCGAACTGGTAAAAGAGGATGATAGCAGTGCCGACTATGATGATTATGAGGAGCTATACAAATTCAACAGTCACAAGATGGGGACTTCAAATAGGCCTATGGCACATAAAGGGAACTGTAGCCTACTGTTCAGGATGTTGAATACTGACTTGTATCACGGGTGACCTGCCTGTGTTCAGATAAGTTGAATGGAACCTGAAAACTGGAAACTGACTGTAGGTCTATTATAACCTCTCACATAGCCTTAATATTAACTCCTGCATAATTAAGCATTTCTTGCAGTAAAATGATACACCAAATGTAGGCAAAATTTTGACTCAGGAGTGGAGAAATATGATTTATTTTAGCATCTTGAGAGAATGCACAGTTAGATACGTCTTTAGAGGTGCCATCTTTATCAGTATCATAAAAACGGATAGTATTTTTCAACCACAAAATATGTATCCAAGACAACCTGAAATCTACAGCGCATTTTCTATATTAGTTATTTCTTGTGTAGGCTTGCTTTCTACTTGAAGTATAATCCTGGGAGGGAGAAACAATTGACCACGTTACAAGCTACCGCCGGCGACACCGTGAAACAGCTGCCCATTGGAAAGCAATTGCACCGGCTTGCCTTGTCGTTGTGCTGAGGGCAGTAACGTTAGTTAATTGGCATGTCACGGTGACATCCATATGAACACTAGCTAGCGGTCTTCACAGATGAATGGGTAAAAGTTAGCTTAAAGTAAATTTGCTGTCATTGCCTAGGGACCAGGTAGTTAACTAACCTAACTCTCTAACTACGAAAACCTCCAAATCGCATGACGAGAAAATTTCAATTTCTGTGTCACTTCCATCTGCAGCTGTATACCATCTATTTATAACCAACTTTTTCACACCCGTGGTCTCTCTCTCTGGCAGTGTTGTGTTTGAGACCACCTAAAGAGAAACCGATTCAAGACAAGACCAGAAAAACACAAATTCAAGACCATGATTGTCATTTTGTCAAATACCACCATAAGAATTCAAAATGTCCAGTATTTCTGTATTCATATTTCAGAACAACATATAGATTCTTTAGACATTTGAAATAGTGAAAAAAAATCCATGCTGAGGAAAAATAGAGCCACTCTACAAATTATTACTAACCCAAAAACAGTGGGGAACAATTGGCCTTCTACGCCTTCAGAGAAGGGCTAAGGATTAATAAAATGATTATAATAACATAATAATAATTATATTATTTTCAATGATGTTCTGATTTAATCGCATCAATTTTTGTTGGAAAAGAAAGGGTTAACACTGAAGAGAAAAAAATATCCAATCAGGATTTTCCTTTGCTGGTCTCTGGGGAGATAAATCTAGCTAGGTAAGTCAGCCATCAGCTAGGCAATCAGAAGCTAGATAAAGGCATCTGCCATTCAACTGCATTAGGGCAACATTTTGGAATGACAGTGGAATCAACCAATCACATTTTGACTTAAAAGGTGGGACAGTTTTTTACCAAAATGTATGGAAACTTACCCCTTCTAGCTTTTGTTGTTGGCTAGTTTGCATTGGCTGCAGCAGGTGATATCAAAGAGTTTGTTGATCATTTGTTAGCTTCTCCCTTTTCAAGAATAACTTTCAACAAGAAGTTAAGTTTCAAATTATCATCATCTGGTGAGTGGAACTAACTGTGTTTCTTATTGCAGCACGCTTCCTGTTGTACTTGGATATGGTCATTTTTAAGATTTCATGAATTCATAGAATGTTTGGGAATTACATATGCTAAGGCATTTGTGAAAATTCTACAGCAAAATAGAGCGGGAAAGCAGCCATGCGTTTGGACAATTAATAGACACTGCAGTAAATAAAACAGAATAAAAACATCCGTCTTGTCCAGGACCGGAGTCTACACAGACCGGTGCGCTATAGCCAATCTGAGCTACAGTAGGCCTTTATACAAACAAGCCATTTGCAACACGGACCTACCATCATTCACTTTGAACTGGACTGTGTGTTTACAGGCAGTTGCAACAGCGTGACGTTAGATCATTAGAAGGTATTTGCCAAAAGCCACAAAATACACCTGAATGGATTTTTGCAAATATGTAAATACAACAGTAGTCCTCTTACATTTTGGAACTTCACAGTCCTATTGATCAAACAACCATGAAAAGGTAGGCTCCCTCTGTTACGCACATCAACAACAACAAGATCAACAACTAATGCTAGCCAGGGCAAGAGGAGATAAAATCTAACGAAGGTACATTAGATAAATGCTTCAACTTTTGCTGTAAAGCATATTTTCAAAATCTGCCACGATAGGTGGATTAACAACAAGCTAAACTGTATTTTGGTATATTTCACTTGTGATTCCATGATTATAAATATTTTTTGGATTATTTTTGAATTTGGCGCTCTGCAATTCAGTGGTTGTTTAGGAAAATGATCCCGGTAACGGGATCCGTAGCGTCAAGAAGTTAATTAAGAAGTAAGTGATACCCTCCACTACACCACTGGCCCTTTGTGTTTAACAAAAAGTGCACTCTCCTACATGAGTATGCTGGTATTATGGTTGCTGTCCTTTCAGAATCACCAACCTGTTACACACTGAAGGCCTACAGGTTCGCCACTGTGCAAACATGTATATAATAGGTATAAAGGGTTTTAAGATACTGCATTAAGGTTTCAAGAAAGGAGTGTATATATTTGGCCTGGCGAAGCAGTTTTATGCGTTCCCTGAATGGAAGCTGATAATTGAGTTTTTTTACTCCGCTCTTGGCTGGTCTCGGGAAGAAATTATGAGTCCTCACTGTCTGAGACCTAGTCAAGACAAAGTACAAATGTATCCAGACTGAGACACTCAATATGTGGTCTCGAGACCACTACAACACTGCTCTCTGGGCAAAGACGTGTGAGGCCATTTTTATTTGCAGTAGTTGCTGCGCCACCGAGGAGACCCAATGTAGTAATTATATATTCTGCTGTGTGTGGAGTGAGTGAGAGAAAAGAAGATAAAAAAATGAAGACAATGGAAAGTAAGATTAAATGTGTGAAAAAAGTATGTGAATCAAGTGAAAATATATTATAGATTTTGTTTTATGTTTGATAAATTCCACATTTATACTAATAGTCAACCATATATCAAAGCTGGGGAGAAGGGGTTGAGTGAGAGAATTATCATTGTGTGAGGGAAAGGTGTGGTGCATAGAGTACCTGACATTCTGTGTAGGGTTCCATCTCTCAGAGGGCAGCTCTCCGCTCTGGGGGTCGTCCACTGGGGGGTGCAGGATGGAGATACACACGTCCCCGTTCTACAGGAACACAAACAGGTCAGTTACCAGCAATACATTTGTGACACTGCCACATATCTAACAGTGCGCAAATCAAGAAAATGTCTCAGGAGGAGATGCAAACCCTTCTGCCAAATGGTCCCTTTCATGAACTAGGCTCTGAGCCTGAGGACATGAACCAACAGCACTCGGGTGTCCCTATCCAAATTACGCCTATCTTTGGTTCATTCGTCACAATGAGAAATCCTGTGGGGGAAATAACTTTATTGCTCAGCTCACTGTACATCTCAGACCATGAAGACGGGGAAAGTGGGGATAAACAGAGTGAGGAGCCACCCAAATCAGCCTACTGTGAGGGAGGAAATTGAGTTGGTCAGCAATAATCTTGATAAATGACTAACCACAGTTAATGGTCTTGTGGATGATTTTAAGAACTCATTGGTGAGTGCCATAAATAGAGAGGAAAGCCTGAGAGGCTATGTCAATGCAAAAACTGACAAAATGGAGAACCACAAAGGATTCCATAAAGCAACTGGAACAAGGGGTGTTTGAATGCATCTTGAGGGATGAGAAATGGAAGAATGAGGTGCATAAACTCAATAACTACCACTAGTATTCCTGGCCCTGGTGCATTTGGCCTAGGCACCCCAGGTCTGAGCACCCTGGCTGGTTCACAAGGTCATGCGTCACGTGCCAATCATTTCTCCACGCCTCCAATCTGCATGGAGTTCCCTCGCTTTGATGGTTCCAAGGAGATCTCAGATATCTTGAACTTTTTGGAGCAATGTGACAATTTCCTATCCGTGAGACCTATATCAAACCCTGAGCTGATGGGGACCCTATCTAATGTTCTCAAAGGACCAGCCAGGAGCCGGTGGATGGCAGAAAATAAGAAAATCACCACCTGGGTGAAGCTCAAAGAGGCATTCCAAGTATAATTTTTGCCAACTGACTACTTAACAGAGGTAGAAAAGAAACTAAGAGATATGGTTCAACTTCCAACTCAGTCTGAGGGACTTTGCTTATGATTTCCGGGTACTTTGTTTGAAGTGGAAGCCTAACATCACAGAACCAGAGCTGGAGAGAAAAATTCTCAACTGTAACCCTCGGGTGGCGGTCTGCTTCAGAGGAACAGTGGGGGTCAGGAATTTCCAATATGAAGCGGTACTTGATACAGGGTGTACTTTCACCCGGATGCAGAAAAGCCTCTGGCAGAATATCACATGTCCAGGAGAGCAGTTTTGTGAGAACCAAAGTTCCCCCCAGGCAGATGGGAAAGTGCATGGTGCTTTGGAAAAAGTTCAGCTCCTTTACAACTGGCATAACAGCATGTGGTCTTTGGAAATGTTCGTCTTAGAGGATGACCATTTGGCGTTTCCTATCATCTTGGGTCTTGACTTCCTCACCAAGACCAAAACCATAATAGACCTTGGGGAAAATAAGTATGGGGTGTGGAATCAAAGAAAATACTTTGATTTTTTTTCTTCCTTTGAGGCTCAAGCCCAGTGAGGTCATACCGGGGAAACAAGAGGACAAAAATATGGAACAACAACCCAAGTCAGTCTGTACAGTCGTGGCCAAAAGTTTTGAGAATGACACAAATATTAATTTCCACAAAGTTTGGTGCTTCAGTGTCTTTAGACATTTTTGTCAGATGTTACTATGGAATACTGAAGTATAATTACAAGCATTTCATAAGTGTCAAAGGCTTTTATTGACAAGTACATGAAGTTGATGCAAAGAGTCAATATTTGCAGTGTTGACCCTTCTTCTTCAAGACCTCTGCAATCTGCCCTGGCATGCTGTCAATTATCTTCTGGGCCACATCCTGACTGATGGCAGCCCATTCTTGCATAATCAATACTTGGAGTTTGTCAGAATTTGTGGGTTTTTGTTTGTCCACCCACCTCTTGAGGATTGACCACAAGTTCTCAATGGGATTAAGGTCTGGGGAGTTTCCTGGCCATGGACCCAAAATATCAATGTTTTGTTCTCCGAGCCACTTAGTTATCACTTTTGCCTTATGGCAAGGTGCTCCATCATGCTGGAAAAGGCATTGTTCGTCACCAAACTGTTCCTGGATGGTTGGGAGAAGTTGCTCTCGGAGGATGTGTTGGTACTATTCTTTAATCATGGCTGTGTTCTTAGGCAAAATTGTGAGTGAGCCCACTCCCTTGACACAGGACTGATGGTAGCGCTCACCTTGTCTTCTCCGGACAAGCTTTTTTCGGATGCCCCAAACAATCGGAAAGGGGATTCATCAGAGAAAATGACTTTACCCCAGTCCTCAGCAGTCCAATCTCTGTACCTTTTGCAGAATATCAGTCTGTACCTGATGTTTTTCCTGGAGAGAAGTGGCTTCTTTGCTGCCCTTCTTGACACCAGGCCATCCTCCAAAAGTCTTCGCCTCACTGTGCGTGCAGATGCACTCACACCTGCCTGCTGCCATTCCTGAGCAAGCTCTGTACTGGTGGTGCCCCGATCCCGCAGCTGAATCAACTTTAGGAGACGGTCCTGGCGCTTGCTGGACTTTCTTGGGCGCCCTGAAGCCTGCTTCACAACATTTGAACCACTCTCCTTGAAGTTCTTGATGATCCGATAAATGGTTGATTTAGGTGCAATCTTACTGGCAGCAATATCCTTGCCTGTGAAGCCCTTTTTGTGCAAAGCAATGATGACGGCACGTGTTTCCTTGCAGGTAACCATGATTGACAGAGGAAGAACAATGATTCTAAACACCACCCTGCTTTTGAAGCTTCCAGTCTGTTATTCGAACTCAATCAGCATGACAGAGTGATCTCCAGCCTTGTCCTCGTCAACACTCACACCTGTGTTAACGAGAGAATCACTGACATGATGACAGCTGGTCCTTTTGTGGCAGGGCTGAAATGCAGTGGAAATGTTTTTTGAGGATTCAGTTCATTTGCATGGCAAAGAGAGACTTTGCAATTAATTGCAATTAATCTGATCACTCTTCATACCATTCTGGAGTATATGCAAAGTATATCCAACTTGCAGTCTGAGGTTCAATTCCTCTTCCAATCACGGCCCTGTGTGTTCTGGTCGACTGGGGAAAACCATGGTTGAGGCACACAAGATCTACACCAAAGACAAAGTCCCAGTCTGCTGCAGGGGCTACAGAGTGTCACCCTACAAGAGAAAGATTATTGTAGATAAAGTGGAAGAAATGGGACAAAATCCTTGAGCCTTCACAATCTGCTTGGGCTGCTCCTGTAGTGCTGGTGGGGAAACCGGATGGTTCCCAGAGGTTCTGCACTGATTTCAGAGGGATGAATGCAAAGACGCAAAAGGATGCTTATCCTATGCCCATCATACACAACCTCCTGGAGTCTCTACATGGAGCTTCCGGTTTCATTACCCTGGATCTGAAGTCAGGCTATTGTCAAGTAGCAATGGTTGAGGAGAGAAAGGCCAAGACAGCGATCATCACTCAGATAGGCCTTTATCAGTTCAAAGCGATGCCGTTTGTGCTTAAGAACGCCGGTGCTACCTTCCAGCGCCTTATGGAGAAAGTACAGATCTGTTTTGTCTACATTTTGTTATATGACTGTGTTCTCTCCCAACCCAGATCAACCTGTAAAAGACTTGGATGCTGTGTTCTCAATGCTTCATGACACTAAGGTATTCAAAGACCAGCTGAAGTTCTTGAGTCACATTGTGAGAGGTGTTGAGACAGATCCAGCCAAAACGACAGTGATGACGGACTATCCGGTTCTACATGACCTCAAAAGTCTACACAGGTTTCTTGTGCTGGCAGAACAGTTTTGAGCATTTGAAGCAGGCTCTTGTTAATGCACCAGTGTTGGCTCAGCCAGACCTATCGCAGACATTCCAAGTCCAAACGGATGCCAGTGATGTAGATTCTGTGTGGTCCTCACTCAACTGATGGAAGGTGGAGAAAGAGTCATTGCATATGCCTCACGGCATTAAAGTAGCTGAACGCAACTACTCAACATCGGAAAAGGAGGGCCTCACAGTGGTGTGGGCAATCGAAAAGGGGAGGCATTATCTTGAGAGGGTTGAGTCGGATGTATTTAATGATCACTCGGCACTTACATGGGTGTTCAACAGCCCCAAAATGTCTTCCAGGCTCACACGCTGGATGTTGCGCCTTCAGGAATTCCAGTTCAGAGTGAATTACCGGAATGGGCATCAGAACATTGTTCCTGATGCTCTGTCCAGAGCAGTGGCTCCAGCAGCAAGCCAAGTAGCATATGTTGCAGGCACCACCACTCAAAGCCTTTGCATTCTTCCCACCTCTATTGCTGAGATCGCTGAAACTCAAGCTCAGGACCAAGAGGTTAGTGACCTTAGGAAGAACAAAGAAGCTTCCAGTGAGCGTCCAGGTCGGATTGGATTCGAAGTACTCCAAGGAATCCTGTACAGGAGGATCCCTGTTAAAAGGAGAAGTCAATAAATATCAACTTGTGGTAACCAAAAGGCCTTGACTCCCTTTATCTGGATTACTTTTATGACCTTCCACTGGCCTGCCATCTTGGACGGCTGAAGACTCTTTTTCGCATCTTGGAGGTTGCCTGGTGGTTATCTGTTGCCAGGACGTATGGGAACATGTGAAGGCCTGTACAGTTTGCCAACAATACACACCTTCACCCACTCAGGAGTCCCTCAGTACCTCATATCTGATTGTGGACCCCAGTTCACAGGAACGGTTATGGATGATCTTTGTAAGTCATGGTGACACACAAGTTCACCCCAAGTTACCGTCCACAAGCCAATCTTACAGAGAGAGACAATCGTACCATCAAGACTCTGATTGCCTCTTTTGTAAAAGATCACCACCAGAACTGGCCTAAACGGATTTCTGAGTTTCGTTATGATATCAACACAGCAAAACATGAAACAACCGGAAAAATCCCTGCTGAGCTTTCCATGGAGAGGAATCTCCAAGGGCCTCTGGAGAGGATGATTTCAACAGCTCCATCTCCGCACCAGCTGCAATACAACTCAGAGACAGCAGGCAATGGCAAAATAAGTCAAATGGAGAGTGGGCATTTGCCTGGCCAGACAAACCAAATACTATAACGCCTGCAAGAAACATGCACACTTCCTGTCGGGACATTTGGTCTGGTTAAAGGCACGTCCACTTCCTAAAGCATCTGACTATTTCTCGTCCATGCTTGCGCTGAAGTGGTCCGGTCCGGCAATGATTCTGTCATATGTTAAAATAATTCCATTCTGTATGGACGATAGAGATTGTGGCCTAAAAAGAGCGATACTGCTTTAAGAAGGGCAGCTGAAAAGGGTATGAATGAGGAATTGCGGAACATAGAGGGTAGAGGGGAAAATAAAGAACAGACTTATAAATTAATCATTTCCTGGTTGGGCGAAACGCAATAGGCTTTTATAGCAGAATCTGAACTTGAGTTTAACCAAAAGAAGGTGATTTGGTCATTGCGACGGTTATTGAATATTTGGATGTGTTTGCTAAAACTATGCATTTAAATTATAGTATTTGTGGGGGTTATTTTGTTATCATTTTATTTCTGATTTGTGTTGAAGATAGGGTTTGTGTTGGTTTTTAAAAAATCCATATTATTTAATTGACAAAACACCTATGTTCTGTTGTTTTTCTTGCTATAAACCCTCCTTAAAAAGTCTATTAAGTGTGATTGTTATACATTACACAACTGGTGGGTCTGATCCTGAATGCTGATTAGTTAAAACCACATTCCAGCCGATGTCTATTCCACAAGTTACCACCGGCTAAATCTGTGACGTTAAGATGTCAATTTACTCTGTTCCATTGGACTACACAATCCACTGTCTCATCAGCCCAACCAAGCAATTTGTATTGATCAATGAAGTCACCGATTAGTTAGGAACTGCCCTCACCTGGTTGTCTAGGTCTTAATTGTTTGACACCCCTTCTCTATACATACACTAGGCCACTGTTAAAGTATATGATAGCAACAGAGTCTGAAAGTATTTATAATAGAAGATAACAAGTTAAAGCTATTCAGAGACAAAAGGACGTTGGACTATTATGTAGGGGAAAAGCTAAAGAAAGAGGTGATTGTGTAATGACAGATAGGGTGAGTGTTGTTCTTTCTCTTACCTCGTAGATGTTGGGGTGCCACATCTTGGTGAGAAAGCGGAAGGCCGGAGGAGAGTAGGGATAGTCGATGGGGAACTTGATCTGAGCCTGAGAGAAGAGCACACTAATTAGGGATGCAAGAGGCAGAGGCCAGCTGAATAAGGTGTAAGAGTATAACTCTGGTCAAATGTCTAGTCATAACTACTTTATTTAGGCTCGTCTTAGCTTGGTACCAGATCAGTATGCTTTAGTCAACTCCTCTATCGTTGTCATGCCATAGACATTGGAGTCGAGGCTATGGGTAATTTCCATTCAAAACAACCCATGAGCACCAACATGTGAAATATATAGGATTGGCCTGAGTAGGTGGGGCGGGGCCAAGTGCAAGTGGATCTTTCCAAATTCAACAGACATGCATTGTATTAACCAGCCTGATAATAGCTCATTTCCAATTTGATAAAATGTCTCTACTCTGAATAGAATAGGAATGGAGTTACAGGCCTACTCAGGCTGGTTATAGGTAGACTATCACATTCAACCTATACCATATAGCCCATCTATCAGAAACTGGTCATTTGGTTCCATTTCAACATATTTATTAGTGAAACCAAAGTGCTCTAACATATATAAATTAAATCCAATAGCCTAGTACACACACACCAAACATTTTCAAAAATGTTCAAATCAAACTAAAACAATCTCGGTCGACCAACAGCAGTCGACCAGTGGACTAATTGGGGTCAACCAGGTTAGTCTCAAGATAATAACTTATTTTTCAAGAGGGAGGGGCGGAACATGTAAGGGGTGGGGGTTGTGCACAAACTCCACACAAGCCTTCGCCGACATTAGACCATTACTTGTGGCCTACTGCTGATTGCATTGTACGAGCCCTTAGTGACAAGCAAATTGAACAGGGGGATGTTGCCATATCTACCAGGCCCATACAACAAGCCCAGAGTGGAAAGCCTGACATAGGCCTAATAGAATTCTGTTAGCTTGTAAAAGTCTGGGGCCATGCCTCCGAACTGGCTCGGGTCCAGAATGACTGGGGTTCACGTAAACACTCCACATACAGACAGAGATGGGCAACACAACACAGGGACAACAGCCTTGCAGCTTACATACCAGCCTAGCTCCAGCTAGCATAGCACTCAGTGAGGGTGCTAAGGCCAGTGGAAACAGAGGGACATTTAAGCCCCGTAAGGTGAGCCCTGAGTGCAATATATAAGAGCAAGTGGCTTATTAAAGCAGGAAGAGGGATCCCTGTAAGATGGTAATGGTATAACATTTCACCACGCGGCTTATAGAGGGCCTTTCACACTTTCCCTGTCCACATAGAGCCACGACATGGATCTCAATAGAACACACTCATACTCTGCCCAACATAGCCTACTTTCTGCCTGATCATAGGAATGGAACAAAGACACACACGTTATAAAACAGCATACGATGCCATCACAACACACTAGATGCAACCCACACTACACATAACCCAGGGTTTTATTTCTTTGCATGAGTTAATTAAAACATAGAAAATGGCTGATTTTTGCAGTTAATATATGCTGCTACATCTTCGGTCTGAAATGGGTAATAGAGAGGGGGATAAGGGAAACAGAACACAGAAAGTAGGGTCTATCCTCCATAGAGAGCACTGACACTCTGAATCTCTGAGCACTGACACAATGCCCATGACAGGCAGGCTGCACTCACAGGCAGAGAGGGGGGAGGGAAACTTTCCATGGCAGCAGAGAAAACCCTGACCTGTCTGCAAAACTGACACCAAGCCCAGAGGGATGAGAGGAGAGAGGGAAAACAGTGGAGTGTGACTGGGCTTAAAAAGCTGGCCTTGCTCATTTTTTCTGCTGCACCCTGCCTACCTCATCAAGTACATCCCAAGGAGGAGACAAACAAGAGAGGTTCAGAATAGAGATATTTCCCTGCCAAATTCTGAACTCTACACAAACACACTCAAATATCCCCTCCATGCCCGTGAGGCTTGACTGTCTCTAATCACATAGTAAGTGCATGCCACACACACGCCCCTGAACTTAGCTCCTCATTGCACACTACACCAAGCCTCTCCTCTCCTGGCTGCACCCCACCAAGCCTCTCCTCTCCTGGCTGCACCCCACCAAGCCTCTCCTCTCCTGGCTGCACCCCACAAGCCCCCTCTCCTCTCCTGGCTGCACCCCACCAGCCTCTCCTCTCCTGGCTGCACCCACCAAGCCTCTCCTCTCCTGGCTGCACCCCACCAAGCCTCTCCTCTCCTGGCTGCACCCCACCAAGCCTCTCCTCTCCTGGCTGCACCCCACCAAGCCTCTCCTCTCCTGGCTGCTCAGCTCCATGTTTCTCTGAAGTGAGGCTCTCCTGAGAGCCCTGTGGAAACAAGTGGCAGCTGCTTTTATGTATCACCTAGTAACAGGTACAGAACTGGGAGGATGTGTTGCTGCTTCAGTCAGCCAGGCAGACAGGAGGAGGAGGAAGAGAGGCTGGCACAGGAAGAACAGGATCTAGAGCAGAACGGCAAGGCTCAGCATCTACCTTGTAACCTACCGAGACCCATCTTTCTTGGATGGTGACCTAAAAACACGTGTGGCGAAGCCAGTCAGAGAGAACATACCCTGTGAAGGTAGGCTGGAATCAGGGAAAAGTAAACCAGGTCAGCTAAAGCAGCATAAACCCTCACAGAACTAATCATTCTGTTCTTCTCCCCGTCTGCCGACACCATTCTACCAGTCCCCAAGCTTGCTGTCCCTCGCTCTCAGATTGTCTCACTCTTATTACCTCTCTCCTGGCTGATCTACAGAGTGTGAATGAAAAGGGGAACATGCCCTTGAGAACAGCGGTGCACCCCACACGTCTTTGTAGACTAGAATGTGATAGAAGTGCTTTAGATGATCCTACCCAGACACACCAGGGTCCTGCCTCATTTAACAGAACCCTTTTAGTGTGGGGGAGGAGAAATACAGTCACTAGTACATGCTACACCAGAACCACTGTCAAGACTGAACGGCGGTCCACTTCACAAATGCAATTAGCCTAATTACAAGCTGCCAACCAACTTGACACGATGACGAGAGGGCCTGTCAAAACCCAGACCCTTAGTGCTGTAAAAGGACAACAATGCAGCAATGCTGCACACATCTGTAATGGCTACTATAAGGTTCCCTGGGACATGAGAGGACTGAATTAGCTGTGGACCAAGGCACCAATCATTATTTAAACCTTTCTGACACAAAGCATTACTGGTGGGCCTAATTCCCATGGAAGTAGGCTAAATGAGAAATTTATCCATGTAGGGAAAACATTGGATGTGCAAGTGCTTTGCATTCAACCTGATCCAGACAAGGAATATCTGGAGATATGCTAAACTAGCCCAAATGTTTGCCTATTTCTGAAATAAACAAAAGCTGAAACAGGCTGCATATCAATGGAGTCCTGTTCTCTTAGTAGGATATCACCCCCAGGCTTGGAACATGTAAGCACACGATCATAATTAGGCTGACTGTTGGAAGGAGTACTGTAGGACTACCTCTGCATGGGCCCCCTTTTCTAATGGCATGCTCGCTCTTCACAGGGCCCCCAGGGGCACCAGCTCGAGCAGGGCCAGGAATGGCACTGCCTCTCTCTCCTTCTCCCAGCTCTCATTTCTGTGTGCAAGCCAGGCAGCCAGAGTGGGAAACATGACTCCATCGGCTAAGGCAGGACAGCCCAGCCCTGTGCAGGCCACCTCCTCCTCCTCTCACCAGCCTAAGGCCACCAGACTGCCACAGCCAGGTGTTGAATGAGTGTCTGTCAACTGACTGTCAATGCAGCGGCCACACGTTACGTTGAAGGCAAATAGTGTGCTCTCTAGCTTGCGGTTGACGGACATAACTAAGTGGTTTTTAATTGTGTTGTGCAAAAATTTACATTTTGAAATACACCATTCGTGGCAGAAATCTCATAGTTGAAAATGAATATGACCTTGTGGTTGAGGAAGTGTATGTATGATGTCACCAAAAGACAGTACAGTATGAAGATTATCAGAAACTGCTACTCCAATAGAAATCCCCGATCACGGTTGCAGGTGACGTTGGCTAGCTAAGCTCATGCGCTGAAACACGTAAATCGTGTCTAATGGTCATCTCGCGCTGAATTGCGCATGTGCATGCCGTCAAATCAAAGGCATTCCTTTGCTATAAAGTCGTTTTGGATAAAAAATAAAACGTGTCCATTCGTCACGTTCACGAGGTTGGACTTAAGACATAAGCTCGAATCTTAGGTTGTGCTTTTAGATTGAGAAAAATAACTAAGGAATAACTTTTCACTTCCCTCACTGACTCTTCAAACCCCAAACTCTGGCTTGGTCTGCTTCGAGAGCGTTCCTGGGAGTCTTGCGATGTTGCATCTCTGGGTTTAGAAACTCTATGACATCACTTAAAGGCAGTAGGGGAGCAAAAGCTTTTCCTCGTCATGACAGCCTTTGAACTCAAGCAAAACAATATGAACATCTTAAAGCTGAAGGCTCTGTTGTCGAAAGAAAAACAAGAGGGCTGTCTTTGGCCTACTCTGCTTGAGGGAACTGCTTGGGGGATGTGTTGTTGACTATGAGCGTAAAGGGCTGGCTGGCACAGTGGAAGGTTGCCAGGGACAGCTAAGCTAATAGGATTGCTGGTGTGTTAATGAAGGGAATGGGAAGACAATGCAGTCCCCAAGATGAAGAGAGCGAACATGAGAGAGGGCGGGAACAGACTGGGTCTTGATGGACAGAGCAGATCTCCCCTGAGCCCTGAGCTTGAGGGAAAGTCAGTGCTACCAGCCCAGGCAGCAGTGATTCTGCCCTCTGGCCCTGACAGAACCAATTCTCTGGGCAGGTGACTTGGGTCCTCGGGCCATGTTCCAGGGACAGGGTCAACCCGGGCTGGGTTGACTGCAGTGCTGCTGCCAGTGTCACTCAGCATTAGGATGCAGACCCTGGGCTGACCGAGCTGACCAGGAAAGGCAGCCTCTCAGGCCCTAGCACTGCTGAGGACACAGCTAGTGAGAACAGGGTAGTTGTGTGTGATCCAGCAAAGAGTGTTTGGCAATGACCAAATATTTAAATTAAGGCAGAACTTGGCTGAATATCTACACATTGGCAATGAATGAGATGAGTTCCCTCCATACAAATGTCAAGTGCATTGAGTATTTGGAAAAGCAGTTTAGGTTACTTCCACTTTATTTCTTACTGTGTTCTATTTTAGTGATTTTTGCAGACCTACACTATATGACCAAAAGTATGTGGACACCTGCTCGTCGAACATCTCAAACAAATCATGGACATTAATATGGAGTTGGTTCCCCCTTTGCTGCTATAACAGCTTCCAATTTTCTGGGAAGACTTTCCACTAGATGTTGGAATATTGCTGCAGACTTGCTTCCTTCAGGCACTAGAGCATTAGTGAGGTCGGGCATTGATGTTGGGCGATTAGGCCTGGCTCGCAGTCGGCATCCAATTCATCCCAAAGGTGTTCAATGGAGTTGAGGTCAGGGCTCTTTGCAGGCAGTCAAGTTCTTTCACACCGATCTTGACAAACCATTTCTGTATGGACCTCGCTTTGTGCACAGGGGCATTGTCATGCTGAACAGGAAAGGGCCTTCCCCAAACTGTTGCCCCAAAATTAGAAGCACAGAATTGTCTACAATATCATTGTTTGAAGCAGCGTTAAGATTTCCCTTCAATGGAACTAAGGGCCCTAGCCCAAACCATGAAAAACAGCCTCAGACAATTATTCCTCCTCCACCAAACTTTACAGTTGACACTATGCATTCGGGCAGGTAGGGTTCTCCTGGCATCTGCCAAACCCAGATTCGTCTGTCAGATTGCCAGATGGTGAAGTGTGATTCATCACTCCAGAGAAAGTTCAATGGCGGTGAGCTTTACACCACTCCAGCCGAAGCTTGGCATTGCGCATGGTGATCTTAGGATTGGTTGCGGCTGCTCCGCCATGGAAACCCACTTTATGAAGCTCCTGACAAACAGTTATTGTGCTGACGTTGCTTCCAGAGGCAGTTTGGAACTTGGTAGTGAGTGTTGCAACCTAGGACAGCTGATTTGTACGCCCTACAGCACTCTGCGGTCCTGTTCTGTGAGCTTGTGGCCTACCACTTCGTGGCTGAGCTGTTGTTGCCCCTAGATGTTTCCACTTCATAATAACAGCACTTACAGTTAACCGGGGCAGCTCCAGCAGGGCAGAAATTTGACGAACTGCCTTGTTGGAACGGTGGCATCCTATGACGGTGCCACGTTGACAGTAATTGAGCTCTTCTGTAAGGCCATTCTACGTCAATGTTTGTCTATGGAGATTGCATGGCTGTGTGCTCGAATTTTGTACACCTGTCAGCAATGGGTGTGGCTGAAATAGACGAATCCACTAATTTGAAGGGGTGTCCACATACTTTTGTATATATAGTGTACCATCAATATTTTGTTTGGTCTGGTGACACATTCAGAGGAGTTACACCCTGATGTAAATATTTTGCTCCGGTATTGAATAGGCATACGTCATTGTTTGACTGACTCTTTTCAATAAATAAGTAAAAGCAGCACGTAACAGAGGGTTTGTCTAACCTGTGTAGATAGGGAGGGTCTTAGAACAGGGAAACTGGTTTGTTGGAGACGTTTGTTAGAAGGAACAATGAGTCACAGGCCTGCTGTGCATTTCACAACCAAGCTGTGCATTCCTGGGCCAACAATGCTTGTACATAGCACCCACAATACAAATGTTCCTAGCTAACACAGTGCCGGGTTAACCTACTGCGCCGCTCAGAAAAGACTGGAAGCCTAAACAGGTCTCTGAATAACTGGGATCTTTAGCTGAGCTGACATAGATCAGCATAATGTATCACAATTATGTCATTTGGAAACACCACCTCTGACTGATGCAATCAGGTGCAAACAACCCTAACTGAACAATAGCGGAGAACCTAGATATGCAGGAGACCCCGTCATTAGTCTCGGCTATCTTTATTCACAAACCTTCATTCAGAAAGAGTTTACATTTACAACATAGGCCTACTACTGTAGTAAAAAAATATATATTAAAAAAGAGCACTTTGCCCTGACCTACTTCCAGTGGTTGAAAAAGTACCCAATTGTCATACTTGAGTAAAAGTAAAGATACCTTAATAGAAAATGACTAAAGTAAAAGTCACCCAGTAAAATACTACTTGAGTAAAAGTCTAAAAGTATTTGGTTTTTAATATACTGATGATCTGCAGGAATAAGTGCAGGAATTTGACAAGTTTCCTGTCCTGCTAAGCATTCAAATTGTAACAAATACTTTTTAGTGTCAGAGAAAATGTATGGAGTGAAATAAAAGTAAAAGTGGACAAAAATAAAAATAGTATACCCCAGAAATCTACTTAAGTAGTTCTTTAAAGTATTTTTTACTCAAGTACTTTACACCACTGCCTACTTTGATGCCTGTTTATTGTTGTAACGAGAGCTCTTGCCCTATATCTGGAAGGAAAATGCTCACCATCTTCAACAGTTATGCAAATATAGGCTAAAATACACAGAACAAAAATATAAATGCAACATGTAAAGTGTTGGTCCCATGTTTCACGAGCTGAAATTAAAGGCCCCAGAATTTTGCCATATGCACAAAAAGCTTATTTCTCAAATTTTGTGCACAAATGTGTTTACATCCCTGACAGTGAGCATTTCTCCTTTGCCAAGATAATTAATCCACCTGACAGGTCTGGCATATCAAGAAGCTGATTAAAAAGCATGATCACATGTAAACTTTGTGCTGGGGACAATGAAATTCCACTCTAAAATGTTCAGTTTTGTCACAAAACACAACGCTGCAGATGTCTCAAGTTGAGGGAGCATGCAATTGGCATGCTGACTGCAGGCATGTCCACCAGAGTTGTTGCCTGCATTTTAGAGAATTTGGCAATACCTCCAAACGGCCTCACAACCGCAAACCACGTGTAACCACACGAGCCCAGCACCTCCACATACATCTTCTTCACCTGCGGGATCGTCTGAGACCAGCCATCCGAAGGCTGATGAAACTGTGGGTTTGCACAACCAAATAATTTCTGCACAAACTGTCAGAAACCGTCTCAGTGAAGCTCATCTGCGTGCTGATCGTCCTTACCAGGGTCTTGACTTGACTGCAGTTCAGCGTCGTAACAGACTTTAGTGGCAAATGTGCTCTTCACAGATGAATCCCGGTTTTAATAGTACCGGGTAGATGGCAGACAGCGTGTATGGCATCGTGTGGGAATTCGGTTTGGTGATGTCAACATTCTGAACAGAGTGCCCCATGGTGGGGTTATGGTATGGGCTGGCATAAGCCACGGACTACGAACACAATTGCATTTTATCTATGGCAATTTGACTGCACAGAGATACCGTGACAAGATCCTGAGGTCGATAGTCGTGCCATTCATCCGCCGCCATCACCTCATGTTTCAGCATGATAATGCAAAGCCCCATGCCACAAGGATCTGTACACAATTCCTGGAAGCTGAACATTTTCCCAGTTCTTTCATGGCCTGCATAATCAACAGACATGTCATCCATTGAGCATGTTTGGGATGCTGTGGATCGACGTGTACAACAGCGTGTTCCAGTTCCCACCAATATCCAGCAACTTCGCACAGCCATTGAAGTGGAGTGGGACAACATTCCACACTCAACAGCCTGACCAACTCCATGCGATATATGTATATGGCCTCGTTATAGTTATGTAATTTATATATACATTTTTACATTTAGTTTATTTAGTCAATATTTTCTTAACTCTATTTCTTGAACTGCATTGTTGGTTAAGGGCTTGTAAGTAAGCATTTCACGGTAAAGTTGTATATATACCTGTTGTATTTGGCGCATTTGACAAATAACATTTGATTTGAAGGAGATGTGTCATGCTACATGAGGCAAATGGGTCACACCAGATACTGACTAGTTCTGATCCACACCCCTACTTTATTTTTATTAATTTTTTTATTAATCTGTGACCAACAGGTGCAGATCTGTATCAGTCATGTAAAATCAATAGATTAGGGCCTAATGAATGTATTTAATTGACTGATTTCCTTATATGAACTGAAATTTAGTAAAATCGTAGAAATTATGCATGTTGCTTTTATATTTTTCTTCAGTGTACTTTCTGAACTAGGCAAGTAATGAAGACCTACTGCACTTCCCTCTGTAAGCTATACCACCCCCTGTTGCCGGGCAAAACAGAGGACATGAGCCTTCTTTTACACAAAGGTCTTAGGCAGGCTAAACAATACCCTTACACACACAATTTTTTGAAACTTTGGCAAAGTCTACAAAACTTATTGCACAGCGTTTTTAACATATTCTAGTTTTGGGAAAATAAACTTGCATTGAGATCTAATGTTTCATCGAAGAGAAAATTTGCAGAATGTCAGAAAAGTTTAATCTAGCTCCATCTTCTCTCTTATGTGGCTGGCAGGTAGCCTATCGGTTAGAGCATTGGGTCAGTAACCGAAAGGTCGCTAGATCGAATCCCCTATCTGCCTTTGAGCAAGGCACATAACCCTAATTGCGTCACGGTCACTGTTGAAAATGGCAGACCCTGGCAGTGACCCAACTCTTCGAGGGATATGCAAAAAATGTATTTCCAATTTACACACACACGTGTGAAATCAGACATAATTATTATTATCCCACTTACCGCCACTGGACTTCCTCTCATCACCATATTTGAACGTTCTAAACAGAGGCTTCAGATTTATACATCCTGTGCGACATCTGGCCCCTTCTATCTGTCTGTGGTTATACTGCACTTTAACTGCAAAATTCATGCAGTTATACTGCACTCTGACTGCAATCTTTTTTCATAAGGGTAGGGATTACAAGATAACAGAGAAAGAAAATGTTTCTCACAATCTGTATCTGTCTTTAGACCTGTTTTCCAATAGAGCGATTTAATTATGTTTGTATGGACAGTTTGGGTAAGTTATTCATACTTGTTACTTTTTTTTACTTTTGAACTTAAATCTGCCAGACTGGTTAGTACTATAATACAGTAGCTACAACCAGATATACATTTTAGACTAAATGGCAAACAACCCTTGTTAATACATAGAGTTAGGAGTACTATCAACATAAAGTTGCCTTTGCTGGGAGGGACACACAAACAGGAAAAGCCATCTGCAGGTTGGATGCTAAGTCAGCTAAACCCCAGTGAGAGAAAACCCCACATTTTCAGTCTACGAGAAACAAACACGCCATCGTTTGAGTGTTTACAATCCAAATATCAATAAGAAAATATATGTAGGTACTGAGACTAGGCTATAATACTAGGTGCTTAGAGTGACGGCTGGGCGATATACTGTATTTTACGATATACTGGTATTGATGCATGAACCGGTTTCTACTTTACCTTCTTTAACGGTATTTAAATGTTTGTTTTGTTAAATGTGATACTCTGTGTGTAACGTCTACTTTTATAGTTTACTTCGCTACTTGAGTCATCTCTCTCCATGCCGCTTTCCACATAGACCTAGCCCCGCCCCGTCACTCAAGAAGCGCATTTGTGGTTCCTCGACCACAAGACATTTGCGTTCAGTCTGCATAGTCAATGCAGCACATTTAACAATGTTGATAACAATGATGTTCACTTTGCTTCTTAATATAACTCCACTAATGTTTATAATTACACTATTAGTTTGTTTATAAAATCTGCAAAAAGCTAGTTTGTATTTTCTTAACAAGTTGGGCCTAAATCTTATTAGCCGCTAATGCTAATCACTAGCTAGCTAATAAATGTACTGAGTCAGAGCAAACATAATTAGCTATACAGCCTAAAAATACTACTGATGGTGGAGACCTAAATCAGCATGTTGTTTGTGCCAGTTTCTTCTAAAACGAAAAGGAATTCACAAAGCAAGAATATGTAAGCTACATGAAGTAGCTAAGAGGAAACATTAAATGTAGCCAAAGATTATAGGGTCCCCTAGGAAACACTTAGGTTCCTACCCTGTCACAATAACTCCTCCCTGGCATTTTCATTTGTTGTCATGTCAAACACTATATTCAAAATGCCATCTATTATATTCTAACTATATAATTAAAATAATCATTATATTCCCATGATTCCAACAGTTCACTCAAGTGTTTTGCTCTAAATCACAAGTCAAATCGCAACATTTGGTTAAAAATAAGGCCTAGATTGTTTGCCCATATCGTGCAGTCCTACGTGGCAGTGTGGAAATGCTCTCAAATGAGTGTAGGAAATGCAGAAATGTATGAAAATGCTGAAAATTATTAAAACAATCAGAATGGAGAAATACCTATTTAAATCACTTAGAATGTATGTTGCCACTGTGGGGTCATGCGCTACTCAAAGCAAATGTAAAACTGTCCATTTTATTTTAAATACTGTGATATATTTTGCCCATGTCTCCCATTATCATCAGATGTATATCCATAACGTTTCTCTCTGCCCCATGGGAAAATGTGTTGGGGGGGGGCACTGGAGATAGGTGTCGGGGCCCCAAATGCGGTAGTCCGGCCCTGCTGAATACAGTGATATAAGTTGACAATGTCTGTTTCCTCCAAAGTTTTCCATGAAAACGTTAACATGTTTTGTGGATCGTCAGATGTTGCTCGAGCTGGTCATCTCATGTCGGCAAACTAGGCCAGGTTGGTTGTCAATAGTTAGCTACGTCACAAAGATAAGTGACAAAATATAACTCTTCTCGCCATAATATTTACAGACGTTCTACTGTAGTTCAGGGGCAAGAGAACACTGACCAGACACAATTTGTTCTGGTTAACCAAGGTTGGACAAAACAACTGCGATAACTATGAGTGATTTGATGGCCATCTTAAATATTCAGCAATTGCATACTCACCTTAAAATAACCTCCCTCA
The DNA here is from genome assembly GCF_002910315.2 of Salvelinus sp. IW2-2015. Lineage (NCBI taxonomy): Eukaryota > Metazoa > Chordata > Actinopteri > Salmoniformes > Salmonidae > Salvelinus > Salvelinus sp. IW2-2015. The sequence goes on from NC_036853.1 coordinate 12,194,781, forward strand.
TAGTGAGTATTTGGGGGTCCAAATATTGCAACTTCCCAGTTGTACAAGTCCGACTCGTCCACTAAAGTTATCCTGAACCCTTCAACTGGCTCATCTTGAAGACTTTTCATCTCTAACATTAGTGCTTTTTGGGAACTGGCTACATGATGTCCATGAGCCATAGTCCGCGACGATCTGTATAAACAAAAACCTATCTAGACCTTTTTAGAGAACAAAGGTAGTTATCTAATTCCACCACAACCAACCTCTGAGAAACCTTTTGATTGTTCACACGTTTCCTCACAACATCTACAAAAATGTCGTCTGTTATTACGTTCCCGTTCGGTTCTCTTCCACTGTGATCGAACAAACCAACCCGTAAATCTCTCGCTGACAACCAACCAACCCGCTAGCTTGCTACAGTAGTTCCTCTCTCGCCAATCTGTTGTTGATCCTCATTGACCGTAAGACAGAATTGCTCGAAGTAAATTTTAGAGGTCAACGCAAACTAGAAAACAAACAAATTAACGGCTGTCTGAGTAGGGATCTCCCCTCCTCAATTATACAACAGTAGCTACTTCACGGTGTCGCCACTAAAGTCGCTCAAGCTGGTCCCACAAAGCTTGATGCCCTGAGCAGTGAAGTGCTCGCAAAGCTTTCTGGGAATTGGAGTTATTGAAAAGGCACAACACTCGCTCGGCATTAAGTTAATAGTTTAAGCAAGGTTAAAATATTGTTTCGGTCTGCAATTGAATTCTTCAGAATCATGAAGCCCGAAACGTTACTATTTTAATCTCGTTAAAAAAAAAAATGTTGGGAGTGTTTTTTGGTTGCACCTCCAATTCTTTCCATATGGGAATTGACGTTAGACAGTACCAACACACAGCCTCCAAATCACTTAGGCTATATTGACATTTATAATTTAAAGGCACTTGCACACAAAGAAAGAATATGCAGTTTCACACAGTGTACCGTATTAGTTATTGGGGAAGGCAGGTTTTTGGGAAAGGCCACTCTAGTGCATGCTGAAGTGAGATGTTGGCCAACTAAATATCCTTGATAAGGTAGTATTTGCATATCCTTTGAATATACAGCATGTTTGACACCCAGACATAGTGATAAGATGTGAATAAAAAGCTTGAAATAATTATATATGTGGGAGTTTATTGGTTCACCTTAACACAAGACTACAGCAGCTCAGCCTTTATTTCAATTTTGGTAGACTTCTCTGTTCTAAAAGGGAATGTTGATAGTATATGACTAATTTTGTCTTGCTCATGTAGTCCCCTCTTAAAACATATTACATCATATAGCTGGAGAATAGACAATGAAGGAGTTGGACCAGACCTTCAAACAAGGAGCGATGAGAATATATTTTAATGTCATAAGCCAAACTCAGCAAGATAATCACTACAATTGACCAGAAAAAAATATTAAGACAGTGGGTAGCTTCTCTGAACTGTATCACAAGACCTTTCTTCTCTACTCCTCTCAGCGCCATGACACCAAATAGAACCTCCTTCCCCTGATGCTAAATAATTTAAAATATTCAAAGATATCATTTGAATTGTATGAACTTATAATAGATAAAAATACACCATCAAAAACTGTAGCATGATTAATTCAACTTTCACTTCATATTAAAAAAAAACAATAAAAGAAAAAGACAACCAAGAAATGACAAGGGAGTTTTGTATGTGTGTGTGTCCTTGGATAGGGAAAATATATATATTTTTAAAGTAAGTATACATTTCCTAATCATGCAAGATACACATTTTTATGAAATACTCTGCACAGAACTTTTTAATTAGTACAATGTATGATTACAAGTGCTTTTTTCATTGCCATTCTGTAACTTAAATCAACCAAAGCACTTTTCCAGGAAGGATATGTTCTGTGGATAACATCCCTGAAAGTTGTTCACTTTGTACTCACACTAACATGGTGCAGAAGAAACTCATGGAATGGCTCATCTACACTTGTAAGAAAGGAATGTGGGTTAGTTGGGATAGAAACAAAACATGATGGGATCAGTTTAAAGTTGCTACTACATCGTGCTGGACCAGGCAGTGAGACACGTTGAGTGTAACTAGACAGCAAGTACCTCTGAGCAAGTCATGAAAGGAAGAAGCCATTTAAATGATGACCATTCATGTTCATCATTGTGCCAATGCAAATGTGGCAGCAGGGCAGTTCTGAGAGAAGAGAACACTGAAGATCGGTTTATGACTGTATCAGTGACATGTAGGATGTATTGTATAGTGCGAGAGTTAGTGGCACAGACACAAGAGGTTTGGATGATATGAAAGACAAACATCTTGACTTACGACTTGTTGGCTTTCTCAAGAAAGGAATAGTAAACAAGAAGCCACATTGGTTAATACTGATTAAAAATAAAATTTATCAACTAAGTACCATTGATCTCCCAGAATGAAATTACAACTAGAATAGCCTTCCATCCCCATAGGTGATCTCAAACTAAGCCTATCAACACATAGGATAACTTTAACAGTTAAGTATGGAGAGCCTGCTATTATAGCAAAGCCACGTGAGAGGCGCTAGCTGCAATATGTGATAGCTGGCCTTCATTTCCCACAAGTTCTATATTACTTTGTCACTCATTTCAGATACTGTAGACATGCCTGAGGCAAGAGAGAGTGGCAGATGAGCAGTACAATATCCTTCCACGATTACAGCATAATCAAAGCGATAAATCATACAATTGTAAAAAGACACCCTTCTACCCATGTCTGTAATAAGAGACAAAGTAAGGAAACCTGACAATGTTCACTTTTGGAAAAGGTTGCAGAAACATAATTTTTCGGGGAGTGCCGGCGTGTCTAAGTTCTGACCTGGTCAAAGTGTAACCGCCTGCATTCTCTTTTTCCAATACACTCTTAATGTAACTTTCCAGCTCAGGCATTTCAAATTCTTATAGGGATTGATATGTTACTGTGACACGGGTCAAACTGAAGCTTAGCATAGTTGAAGCATGGAGCAGTGACACCAGAGGGGAGGTCAGTCTCCTTCAGACACGAGATCAGGTCAGGTATGATTTCAGCTCAGAGGTCAGCTCAGAGCAGTTTAAAAAGTTGACATGACATTTCCAACTTGGGCCAGTCAGAAGAAGTCACACATTCTACAGGACTATAGAGGAGAGTAGTAGTAACACACTGATGTTTAATGCAACAGGGGGAAAGGCAGAGACGGACGTCAGAAAACAAAAACAGCAACAAACAAATACAAATCAAGACAGTAAAAACACAGTTCAACCAACAACAACAAAAAGTCCAGTTGTCAGATTACATTACATGACCGTCACAGACTGTAGTGATGAAGAGAGAGAGTGGAGGGGGGAGCAGGGAAAACAAGGTTGAAACTAAAAGCGCACACAGGGGGTTTGTATAGAGCAAATCAGTGTAACAGTGAAGGAGAAAGAGCAGTTCTGAGGGCAAGAGGGGCATCAAGGAAATGTGTGATTCTGAGGACTAATTAATAGGGTGAACCTGGGAGTGCCAGCCGCAGTGTTTGTAACATGATTACATGTGTTTCAGTGAGGGAGGGGTTGAGCAGGGGGTAGGGGGGCACCAAGGGGCTGTCAGACACAATCAGCACTGAGAGAAGGTCAGCTTGATCTCATCCAGCACATTCCTAAGCAGCCCCGGCTCGTCACATTTAGCATCGATAGACACGGTCTGATCAGCCTGTGACGGACAGGGACACACAGACAGAGAGGGCAAACGTTACAAGGATGTCTGAGGAGAAGATCTCATTTGAGTTAAATGAGACCAATATTTGGATGTCTGGCCCCCAGGCTGAGAAGGAGGGAGCTACTTACAGTTTTGACCAGCAGACACACGTGGTGACCCTGGATTGACCTGCTGTACATGGAGGCACAGGAATCAATCCTCTCCACCACTGGTTGAGACAGGAACACAACCGTAAGCTCATTAAACAACTCAAAATCTAAAGGTCTATATTTACCACATCATCATCTTAATGTTCATTCAAAGAGGGAGATTTCTGCAAGACGACACAGTGAACTACAAATCACCTCAATAAATATGTCCACTCTCCACCTAATACCTCCCAATGCCCTACCCTCTCCCCCTGTATTCCCCAGTCCCTATCATATCCCACACCTTCTCCCCCTGCCTCCCCTTCCCCCTGTATTCCCCAGTCCCAGTGTACCCACCAGAGAAGTGGTGGTGGAAGCAGATCCTTGCCAGTAGATGGTGAAAAGGCTGGTTGACTCCCTCCAGCTTCAGAGAGCTTCCCTTGAGGTCCCCTGACTCCAACAGCTTAGCATACGCGTCACTGTAAACAACAACAATCACATTCACTACGCATCACATACTAGCTCACAAGCAGTTTAATCTTAAATTCAGATCAGGGCACAACACACTAAGCCAATAGCTCCAAATCTACAGTTAGGTAACATTCATTATTATTAAAACAGCAGAATGAGGTTCTTTAGGGACAGCTAGCTGCACTGACCTGTAGCAGGGAGTGGTGATCAGGTATGAGGTGCAGGTAAAGTGCAGTTTAAAGTCTAGTTTCTCGTGAGTGGAGGAATCCTCAGTCTGTAGGAGAACATTATAACAGCTGAAGGTTAAACAATACACTTTTACAAGTGAGGAAAAAGGTCAGTAGAACCTTGAGCAGTGAAATAGACTGTACCCAGAGTCAAAGGGGGATAGTGGGGGAATGTGAGGGCTTTGTGGAGATCAAGACTAACTCACCTTGACTATGAAGGTGAGGGTTCCCTTCAGTTTCTGGGGCATCACAATGCTCTGCACTGAGAAGATGAACCGTGCCTCGTTAGAGATCCCTGAGGAACAAGAGAGAAAACATTTATTAGTCTGGATGTAAACTGGGAATGGGAATATTTGGATGGGAATTTAGCTCTTATTTCAACAACAGTCTCCATAGCTTTATCCTCCTCCCAGTCTCTCCTGCTTCCTCACCGGGGGGCAGTTGGAAGGGCACGGTGAGGCTGTCGTGTGGTCCGGCTCCCTCAGGCCGCTGCAGCTTGGAGTTGAGAGAGTCCATCACATTGAACTCCATGGACTTGATGAAACTGTCACACTTATTTTCAAAGATGACAGAGACCACCACCTGGCTACCGTCATGCAGGTTCCCCTGGATGTCACACACCTAAAGAGGGAAAGAGAGAGGGATGAAGCGGAGGTCAACCCACTCCGTAGCCAGCAGTGTTCACACAAGGAGCCCAGCAAATTGACTTGCATGCAAACCAGCAAATCGATTCAACCATTCCAATCCCGACATGAATCCCATGTGATTTTTATGAAGCAACCTGGAAACAGCACTGATAGGACAGTAGAATTGTAACGTCACACACTCAAGAGGATGCCCCTGGCTTATGGTGTTGTGAATAACAGGGTTACATTTTCCAATATACACATGTCTCTGCATAACAGCTTGGTTATCACAAGGTGATTAAGCCAGGGGGCACAGTCTGAGAAAAAGCACAACACAGAACATCTAGAAGATTCTCCTGTAAAACCCATAGCCTGCAGTTCACAGAACTTCAGCCAATACCTCATCAGCATCCTGCTTCATCTTGAAAGAGAGAAAAAGAGGGAGCATAAGGAGGGGTCCACTAACAGTACATACAGTGCATTCGGAAAGTATTCAGACCCCTCGACTTTTCCCACATTTTTTATGTTACAGCCTTATTCTAAAATATATTAAATTATTATTTTCCCTCATCAATCTACACACTTCAATCTTGTTCTCCCATCTCCACAGAGGAACTCTGGAGCTCTGTCAGAGTGACCATCGGGTTCTTGGTCACCTCCCTGACCAAAGCCCTTCTTCCCCGACTGCTCAGTTTGGCCGGGCAACCAGCTGTAGGAAGAGTCTTTGTGGTTCCAAACTTCTTCCATTTAAGAATGATGGAGGCCACTGTGTTCTTGGGGATCTTCAATGCTGCAGACATTTTTTTGGTCCTTCCCCGGATCTGTGCCTCGACAAATCCTGTCTCGGAGCTCTACGGACAATTCCTTCGACCTCATGGCTTGGTTTTTGCTCTTGACATGCACTGTAACTGTGGGATCTTATATAGACAGGTGTGTGCTTTCCAAATCATGTCCAATCAATTGAATTTACCACAGGTGGACTCCAATCAAGTTGTAAAAACATCTCAAGGATGATCAAATGGAAAACAGGATGCCTGAGCTCAATTTTGTTTCATAGCAAAGGGACTGAGTAATTTTTATCATAGGTACACTTCAACTGTGGAGAGACGGAATCTAAAACACAAATCCAGAAAATCACATTGTAATGATTTTTAAGTATTTAATTTGCATTTTATTGCATGCATAGTATTTGATACATCAGAAAAGCATAACTTAATATTTGGTACAGAAACCTTTGGTTTTGCAATTACAGAGATCATATGTTTCCTGTAGTTCTTGACCAGGTTTTCACACACTGCAGCAGGATTTTGGCCCACTCCTCCATACAGACTTCTCCAGATCCTTCAGGTTTCGGGGCTGTCGCTGGGACAATACGGACTTTCAGCTCCTCCAAAGATTTTCTATTGGGTTCAGGTCTGGAGACTGGGCTAGCCCACTCCAGGACCTTGAGATGCTTCTTACGGAGCCCTCCTTAGTTGCCCTGGCTGTTGTGTTTCGGGTCGTTGTCATGCTGGAAGACCCAGCCACGACCATCTTCAATGCTCTTACTGAGGAGGAGGTTGTTGGCCAGATCTCGCGATACATGGCCATCCATCCTCCCCTCAAATACGGTGCAGTCGTCCTGTCCCTCTTTGCAGAAAATCATCCCCAAAAGAATGATGTTTCCACCTCCATGCTTCACGGTTGGGATGGTGTTCTTGGGGTTGTACTCATCCTTCTTCTTCTCAAACACGGCGAGTGGAGTTTAGACCAAAAAGCTCTATTTTTGTCTCATCAGACCACATGACCTTCTCCCATTCCTCCTCTGGATTCATCCAGATGGTCTATGGACAAACTTCAGACGGGCCTGGACATGCGCTGGCTTGAGCATGGGAACCTTGCGTGCGCTGCAGGATTTTAATCCATGAACGGCATAGTAGTGTTTACTAATGGTTTTCTTTGAGACTGTGGTCCCAGCTCTCTTCAGGTCATGACCAGGTCCTGCCGTGTAGTTCTGGGCTGATCCCTCACCTCCTCATGATCATTGATTGCCCCCGAGGTGAGATCTTGCATGGAGCCCAGACGCGATGGTGATTGACCGTCATCTTGCAACTTCTTCCATTTTCTAATAATTGCGCAGCAAACAGTTGTTGCCTTCTCACCAAGCTGCTGTCCTATTGTCCTGTAACCCATCCCAGCTTGTGCAGGTCTACCAATTTCTATCCCTGATGGTCCTTTAACAGCTCTCTGGTCTTGGCCATTGTGGGAGAGGTTTGGAGTCTGTTTTGATTGAGTGTGTGGCAGGGTGTTCTTTTATACAGGTAACGAGTTCAAACAGGTGCAGTTAATACAGGTAATGAGTGGAGAACAGGAGGGCTTCTTAAAGATAAACTAACAGGTCTGTGAGAGCTGGAATTCTTACTGGTTGGTAGGTGATCAAATACTTATGTCATGCAATAAAATGCAAATTAATTACTTAAAAATCATACAATGTGATTTTCTGGATTTTTGTTTTAGATTCCGTCTCTCACAGTTGAAGTGTACCTATGATAACAATTACAGACCTCTACATGCTTTGTAAGTAGGAAAACCTGCAAAATCGGCAGTGTATCAAATACTTGTTCTCCCCACTGTATATATCAATGGTACGACTCCTCCCAGCTCCAATATGAGTGGCTATTCACATAGAATATACACAATAATAGTATACTTCTCCAGTGAACCCAAGCATCTCGCTCCATCCCACTCACCATCTTGATGTAGGAGTTCTCAGCCAGCAGGGCGTAATTGGACATGGGCTGTAAAGAGAGAAGAGCCTGGTCAGTTCTCACTCAATATGCAAACAAGGGAACCAGACCCAGGTCTGGATTATGTATATATGCTATTTGAGATAGGGAGTGTATACACACTGCATACTTGACATACTTGTGTCAAATCAATGGGTGAAGGTAGGGAACTTTTATATGGACAGTATTGCGGGGGCACAACTAACCTGTACCCCCGCACACTGACTCGGACCCCCTGTATATAGCCTCGTTATTGTTATTTTATTGGGTTACTTTTTTACTTTAGTTTATTTGGTAAATATTTTCTTAACTCTTCTTGAACTGCACTGTTGGTTAAGGGCTTGTAAGTAAGCATTTCACGGTAAGGTCTACACTTGTTGTATTCTGCGCATGTGACAAATAAAGTTTCATTTGATTTGATTTATGACTTGAACGTCCAGAGGACAGGGATTGGACTGAGTGGACAGACTAAAAGGTGATTGTTTACTGACCGGCAGAGGCTCCTCGTCCTCCACCGTGCCGTTCTGCACAGACTCCTCTCTGGCTCCATCGCTATGGTGATGATGATGGTGCTTCTTCTCCTTTTTCTGCTTCTTCTTCTTGTGCTTAGAGGATTTCTGAGAGGGAAACAAGCAGGGGGTGGTGTAAAGGGCAGTCTATTCAGAAAGAGGGAGGGAGAGTTTCTGTGCTCAGTTCTCAGACAAGATCTGTCAAAATACAGTATCCTGTTGTGCTAGAATCCTTAGTAATGAATGATGCTGTCGTTTGTATGTGTATGTTTTGTAAGGTTTATAAAATAAAAATTAGTAACAGCTGAGATTTCTGTCTCGTGATTCTGACATCATCAGTAAAGTGGAGAGACTCACAGTCTCTTCAGGCTCAGAGTCTGGGACCACGGCAGCCACACCAGACGCAGCCTCAGGAGTGGAGGCAGGGGGAGCGTCCGTTACTGCTGCGGCCTCCTGTCACCACACACACAGCCCTCACAGTTAGTATGGACACATTTAGGAGGATTATTGACATACAACACGCTGTCATTTATTGATCATATACAAGTACAGGTAGTAGTAGTTTGAATTAGTCGTAATTTGTTTGTTGTTTTGAAGTTGTCAAATCCTGACATTGTTCCAATGGACCCATTGTCGATAGCATCCCTTCACATCTGTACTTAAATGGAACAATAATCGACTCAAAAAACAGAAATACAGAAACATGTTCTGACAGGATGTGTGAATTGTGAAGTCACATTTGGGTGACTGCTAGACGTAGCTTATTTCCTGAGGGCAGACAGTTGGTGTGGTGTAAACACAAAATTAACATGCAGAGCCCTTGAACAATGTATATCTAATGATCAGATTCTGCTTGAAACAGTCCCATACAGTAGTTCAGAACAGAGGACAGAGTGTGGGATCACAGAGCTAAACTTTATGAACTAGTCTGGCTTTAAACTGAATACTGTACTGTTGTCATTAGTCTTCCACCTGGTCTAACAGCTACTCTGCAGTTACACACGCACAGTCACAAGCACAGGGTATGTAGTCACACGCACAGTCACACGCACTCAGTATGTAGTCAAAAACACTGTCTATATGTAGTCATACTACACATGAAGAGCTGTGCTACTGTTGCATTGGTTTGATAGGAACAACAAGAACCGTCAGCATGATTCCAGACACTGAGGCCCCTGAACTTGACTGACGAGAAACAGACACATCAAGCAAAACCAAAACAGAGAAAACCAACACTAAGAAACACGACAACCCCAGAATGAGTAGGGTTACGTGACCTCAGAAAGAGAGGCAGTAATGCAAGGGTGAAAGAGAAAAGTGGATGGAAGGAATGAAAGAACCACGCATGGCGAAGAGGATCAGACAATGGATGAAGAGGTACTGTTAAAACACAAATAAATGACAACAAGGACAAGGAGTGACTGTAAGAGAGAGAGAGGGGAACTCAACCTGAGGGTCAGAGGGCACTGGAGCATTTGAGAGCCAGAAATCCAGATCCGAAGCCTACAACAGTGAGGGAGGGAGAGGGAGCAAGAGCGAGGGGGGATAGAGAGGTTAACATTTTAGCAGTTCCTCTTCATGAAAATGGATACAGAGATTACACTGTTATTTTCATGAATAAATCAAGTATTTCAAGATAGCGACTAGACATACTGAAATCTTAGAACAAATACTGATTGATACTTGATTTAATCTTTATTGCTGATAGGATGGTGAGGGGGCTTGAAAGAAGCAATGACAATGATTGATAAATGAAAATGACCAAAGTGTGTTTGCTTGACAGATTATCTTATATACATTTAATTCAATCAAATTCTTTGTTTAGTTAAAAATTATTTAGTGTCAGTCTTAATTCTTCAATATCCTACACAGAATGACATTGTGCAAATCTTGTCCCTGTAAAAAAGGAAGTCCCTCCCTTTGTGATGTCATACCTCTGGTGTGGAGGCAGGAGGCTGGGCTGCCACATCGTTGGTCACTTTTGATTGGACAGGCTCCTCTGCCCCAGCCTCCATAAGATCCTCCCCTTCCTCTTGTTTGTGTTTCTTCTTCTTCTTCTTCTCTTTACCCTTCTACAATGACAAAAAAAACACTCCTTAAGACATTAAGGTCACAAAAAACAGAGACGTCAAAAATATTCAAAGAACATAAAGAATAGGGCCTCACCTTCCTCTCCTTGTCCTTCTTCTCCTTCCTGCTCTTCTTCTTGGGCTCTGAAGTGACCTCCAACCCCTCCCCGTCCTCTATGGGGCTCTTGAGGACCTCATCGGGACGGTGTGTCCTGACTGGCAGCTTCTTCTCGCTGTCTGCCAGGGGCCTGAGAGCACAGAGAGGAGACACATAAAACCACAGCCCTGAGTGTACATGGTGATTCTGGTAAAACTACAGCCATCGGCTAGGTCTCAATAGTCTTAACTAGCCTCCTTTCCTCCATGACCACTGATCTGGGAGGAAAAGACAGGGTAAAAGCAGCATGGTGAAAACCTATCCAGTCGATTCACTTATCAATGCCAGTGAAGGAAAGGAGATTAGGAAAGGAAGCTAGTTGAGACAAGCCCATCCATTCCACTCAGGTGCATGACATTTGAAACGCAAACTTGCTCAGCACAAACCTTCAAAGCCATTCCTCAGGCAGAGCTGGGAAGTCAGGAGGGACACCACCATTAACAGGTTTATCCAAGGTCAGAACTGGACTGATGCCTCTGTTGGTGACTGCCGTAACTGTATGTTTACATTCACAGTAATAATTCGATATTAAACTGATTATGGCAGCAGGCAGATTATGCAATAGTCATGTAAACACTACTCTGCTTATCTTAAATCGGCGAACAGTCAAAATCAAAGTAAGTATACGCCGATTAAAACACCTGGTTTTCTGAGCAATCTTTCAAATTATTAGGACATTTAAACACCTTAAATCAGCGTTCTAGCAGTGGATTTGATCTGCATGTGCTAGCAGCCGAGCGAGCCTCCCTCTTTAGCGAGAGTGAAATGAGTTCGGAACAACTGAATGTATGTGTCTTAGAAGTAGTTTACACATTCAAACTTTATATGTCCTCAGAATGGTCACTGGGGTAGAATGTTTATTTTGATAGGGGATTCTCTGCATTGATCAGAGTGACATCAGGTAGATGGATTTCAGATGTGTCCATGTAAACAGGATTGTGACATTTTTCTTCTTGCAAAGCATGTCAACATTTTAATTGAACTATTATATTAATCTGACTATCCACAATAATCACATTGTTACCATACTCAGTAACTAACGATTAACATTATGTTGAAGAAGATCCATGGATTGGGTGAGGATTTGACTTGGGGATTTGACTAGTAAAAACAACAGTAGTCATCCATGATTAGTAATGGTGATTGAGTCATGACTTGAGAAAATCAGCAGTTCCACTGAGAAATCTATAAACTCTCATCTTATCACATCAATCTGTTCATGTTAGTGAGAAGTGAGAGCGCTTTTCTTCAGCTCCAGCCACAAAGTGGGCACATTAACAGAGTTTTGTATGGAGGGAATGCTGACATTCTGAAGTGAGCTTGTAGAAGGTTTCAAATGGAGGGGTGAGCAGGAGGAGAGAGTGTTGTTGAAAACAATGATCAAACATTAAACTGTAAAAGTCACATCATGCCCAAACACAGACAGAGAGAGAGACACAGACAGAGAGGAAGCAGATCAGTCAGTCTAGAGTCCAGGCCCAGACAGGGCTTCTCCTGAGGCTGGGAAGGTACTCACCTGTGAGATGCCACCAGCAAACTGCACAGTCAAGAGGACAGATGTGTGTGTGTGTGTGTGTGTGTGTATGCATAAGAGAGACAGAGGGAAAGAACCACAGAGCAGAGCACAGCGAGAGGGAGTGTGTAAGGATGAAGAGGACCAGGCCAGCACCAGCCTCTCATCAGTGGAGCCAGGAAGAGATTATACACCCCCACAGAGTAGATAATAACACAGCCAGGTTATATATCCAAGTGAGTGAACTCACTTGTCCAGGTCGATGTTCAAAGCTTTGTGGGGGTCGTTGGGATCTTTGTCATCGTCATCACTGGGCAAGGCATTCTGAGACAGGAAGAGAATGGAGTTAGTGACAGAGCAAAACAACATCCTTGCATATGCAATTATTATCAAAGGTATGCCACATTTATATTATCTGCAACACTCTGAACCACCTATGAAAGTGCCTGGCCTCTACCCCTGGCATCTCTGCCTGGCCTCTCTGCCTGGCCTACTGTACCTCTGGCATCTCTGCCTGGCCTCTCTGCCTGGCCTACTGTACCTCTGGCATCTCTGCATGGCCTCTCTGCCTGGCCTACTGTACCTCTGGCATCTCTGCCTGGCCTCTCTGCCTGGCCTACTGTACCTCTGGCATCTCTTCAGTGACGATGTCCACCATGTGTGCGGGGGTGATGTCCTCCTCGCTCTCTGGGCCCGAGTCCCCCCTCCTCTGCCGGCCCTTCTCCCTCCTCTTCTTCTTGTCCTTCTTCTTCCTGTCTGCCTTGTTTTTCTCCCGACGTTCCTCTTCTAGCTTCACATACTGGTCTGACATTGGCATCCCTAAACCCAACGGGAGGGAGAAAGGAAGAGAAAGAAAGAGGAAGTGGGGTCAAGTTATTACACAGAAAGAAAGAGGTACAGAAGAGGGGTTTAGTTATGGCAGAGGCGAAGAGAGAAAGAGGGATACGGGTTAGGTCTGGAGTCCTGTGTGCAGAGCCACTGACTGATACACTGTACATTGAAATCAATTGGTTATTAAGTAGTGGCCAGAGAAACTGACCTGGGACTTTGAGAGGCACACTGAGGTCAATCTGCACCACTGGAATGTGCTCCACACCAACAGCCTCCTGGTATACCTGCGCACACACAATAACATAGGGATGTGAATGGGCTTCTAGTAAATTTAATTCTTTAGATTCTAAGGCGTTGGGGGATGGGGGTGCTAAGCGGACATATGGAATTGTTTTAAGACGGTCATACTATGGATAACTTAGCTATTTGATTTAGAATTTAGGACCCCTTTAGGTGTACATGTGGGTATATTACACACACAATTTTCTTAAAAAAAAAAAAAAAAATATTGATTTTGGCCAGTACTACTAAAGCCCATAGAATAACACATTCATAAATGGCAGAGGGTCAAAAAAAATAATCATAAGAAACAAGGTTTTGAAGCATCTGTCCTAAATCTAGGATATAAAAAATAAAAATGAACACGTGGAAATAAATATATATACACACACACACACACACACACACACAGTACTAGTCAAAAGTTGACACACCTACTCATTCAAGGGTTTTTCTTTATTTTACTATTTTCTAAATAGTGAAGACAAAACTATGATATAACACATATGGAATCATGTAGTAACCAAAAAAAGAGTTAGTTTCAAAATATATTTTTCAAAGTAGCCACCCTTTGCCTTGATGACAGCTTTGCACACTCTTGTCATTCTCTCAACCAGCTTCACCTGGAATGCTTCTCCAACAGTCTTGAAGGAGTATATGCTGAGCACTTGTTGGATGCTTTTCCTTCACTCTGCGGTCCAACTCATCCCAAACCATCTCAAATTGGGTTGAGGTCGGGTGATTGTGGAGGTCAGGTCATCCGATGCAGCACTTCATCACTCTCCTTCTTGGTCAAATAGCACTTACACAGCCTGGAAGTGTGTTTTGGGTCATTGTTCTGTTAAAAAACAAATGATAGTCCCACTAAGTGCAAACCCGATGGGATGGCGTATCGCTATAGAATGCTGCTGGTAGCCATGCTGGTTAAGTGTGCCTTGACTTCTAAATAAATCACTGACAGTGTCACCAGCAAAGCACCCCCACACCTCAACCTCCATGCTACACAGTGGGAACCACACATACAGAGATCATCCGTTCACCTATTCTGCGTCTCGCAAAGACACGGCAGTTGGAACCAAAAATCTCAAATTTAGACTCATCAGACCAAAGGACAGATTTCCACCGGTCTAATGTCCATTGCTCCTGTTTCTTGGCCCAAGCAAGTCTCTTCTTCTTATGGGTGTCTTCTAGTAGTGATTTATTTGCAGCAATTCGACCATGAAGGCCTGATCCATGCAATCTCCTCTGAACAGTTGATGTTGAGATGTCTGTTACTTGAACTCTGTGAAGCATTTATTTGGGCTGCAATTTTTGAGGCTAGTACCTCTAATGAACATCCTCTGCAGCAGAGATAACTCTGGGTCTTCCTTTCCTGTGGTGGTCCTCATGAGCCAGTTTCATCATAGTGCTTGATGGTTTTTGCGACTGCACTTGAAGAAACATTCAAAGTTCTTGACATTTTCCGGATTGACTGACCTTCATGTCTTAAAGTAATGATGGACTGTCATTCCTCTTTACTTATTTGAGCTGTTATTGCCATAATATGGACTTGGTCTTTTACCAAATAGGGCCATCTTCTGTATACCATCCCTACCATGTCACAACACAACTGATTGGCTCAAATGCATTAAGGAAAGAAATCCCACAAATGAACTTTTAACAAGGCACACCTGTTAATTGAATGCATTCCAGGTGACTACCTCATGGAGCAGGTTGTGAGAAATCCAAGCGTGTGCAAAGCTATCATCAAGGCAAAGGGTGGCTACTTTGAAGAATAACAAAAACCCTTTTTTTGTTAAGTACATGATTCCATATGTGTTATTTAATAGTTTTGATGTCTTCACTATTATTGTACAATGTAGAAAATGGCATAAATAAAAACCATGGAATGAGTAGGTGTCCAAACTTTTGACTGGTACTGTATATTTAAGTGGTTTGAAATGTGTAATGAATTACATTTCTGTAAGAGTCAGGTTAACACATAAGACGAGCTGCCGATTGGGTACCTTCTGAGAGGACGGGGAGGCCTTGATGTAGAAGGGGTTGTTGGCCTGCTCTGCCTTCCTTACGTCTCTCCTCTATTGGGAGGGAGAAACAGTATCAAGTCAGTCATATGAAAATGCTGTGGTGTTTACCGGTGTACCTCTTCAGTGTCTGACTGTTATAGTATCACCAAAGATTTAACAACAGATCAACTGTTGAAAGGATTGAGGAGCTTGTATCTCAATGCATACACAGCACGGATTATTGGCTTGTAAATTCCCATCTTACCTTAGCCAGTTCCTTCTCGTCCACTTCAGTGTAGCGTGGCTTGGTGTGTCTGGACTCCTCCTTGGCAAACACAGCCTTGCCCTTGGTCTTCCTACCCTCATCCTCAGACTCACTCCCAGACGGAGGCTCGTTGATCCACGCATCCAGGTCCAGACTGGGGACAAAACCAAGACAATAAATTCTCTGTCCGTGTTTATAAAATTGTACCGAATCATCCAGTTTTTTTTTTATATATGGTATGACTTTTCTCGCATAAAAATTGTGAATGGAAACGTAGTTACAGACAGTGTATACAACAAAGCTACTTTGCATTATCTAAAATTGTCCAACGGGCTGCATAAAGTACACTGAACAAAAATTTTAAAACGCAACATGCAACAATTTCAAAGATTTTACTGAGTTACAGTTCATACTGTGCATTTGGAAAGTATTCAGACCCCTTGAGATTTTCCACATTGTTACGTTGAAAACATTTTTTCTCTCATCATTCTACACACAATACCCCATAATATTTATAAAAATGAAATAAAAATCTAAACAGAAATACCTTATTTACATAAGTACAGTTGAAGTCGGAAGTTTACATACACTTATGTTTGAGTCATTAAAACTCCTTTTTCAACCACTCCACAAATTTCTTGTTAACAAACTATAGTTTTGGCAAGTCGGTTAGGACATCTACTTTGTGCATGCCACAAGTAATTTTTCCAACAATTGTTTACAGACAGATTATTTCACTTATAATTCACTGTATCACAATTCCAGTTGGTCAGAAGTTTACATACAGTCGTGGCCAAAAGTTTTGAGAATGACACAAATATAAAGTTTCAAAGTCTGCTGCCTCAGTTTGTATGATGGCAATTTGCAAATACTCCAGAATGTTATGAAGAGTGATCAGATGAATTGCAAATAATTGCAAAATCCCTCTTTGCCATGCAAATGAACTGAATCCCCAAAAAACATTTCCACTGCATTTCAACCCTGCCACAAAAGGACCAGCTGACATGTCAGTGATTGTCTCGTTAACACAGGTGTGAGTGTTGACGAGGACAAGGCTGGAGGTCACTCTGTCATGCTGATTGAGTTCGAATAACAGACTGGAAGCTTAAAAAGGAGGGTGGTGCTTGGAATCATTGTTCTTCCTCTGTCAACAATGGTTACCTGCAAGGAAACACGTGCCGTCATCATTGCGTTGCACAAAAAGGGCTTCACAGGCAAGGATATTGCTGCCAGTAAGATTGCACCTAAATCAACCATTTATCGGATCATCAAGAACTTCAAGGAGAGCGGTTAAATTGTTGTGAAGAAGGTTTCAGGGCGCCCAAGAAAGTCCAGCAAGCTCCAGGACCGTCTCCCAAAGTTGATTCAGCTAAGGGATCGGGGCACCACCAGTACAGAGCTTGCTCAGGAATGGCAGCAGGCAGGTGTGAGTGCATCTGCACGCACAGTGAGGCGAAGAATTTTGGAAGATGGCTTGGTGTCAAGAAGGGCAGCAAAGAAGCCACTTCTCTCCAGGAAAAACATCAGGGACAGACTGATATTCTGCAAAAGGTACAGGGATTGGACTGCTGAAGACTGGGGTAAAGTCATTTTCTCTGATGAATCCCCTTTCCGATTGTTTGGAGCATCCGAAAAAAAGCTTGTCCGGAGAAGACAAGGTGAGCGCTACCATCAGTCCTGTGTCATGCCAACAGTAAAGCATCCTGAGACCATTCACGTGGGGTTGCTTCTCAGCCAAGGGAGTGGGGCTCACTCACAATTTTGCCTAAGACCACAGCCATGAATAAAGAATGATACCAACAAATCCTCCGAGAGCAACTTCTCCCAACCATCCAGGAACAGTTTGGTGACGAACAATGTCTTTTCCAGCACGATGGAGCACCTTGCCATAAGGCAAAAGTGATAACTAAGTGGCTCGGGGAACAAAACATCAATATTTTGGGTCCATGGCCAGGAAACTCCCCAGACCTTAATCCCATTGAGAACTTGTGGTCAATCCTCAAGAGGCGGGTGGACAAACAAAAACCCACAAATTCTGACAAACTCCAAGTATTGATTATGCAAGAATGGGCTGCCATCAGTCAGGATGTGGCCCAGAAGAGAATTGACAGCATGCCAGGGCGGATTGCAGAGGTCTTGAAGAAGAAGGGTCAACACTGCAAATATTGACTCTTTGCATCAACTTCATGTACTTGTCAATAAAAGCTTTTGACACTTATGAAATGCTTGTAAATATACTTCAGTATTCCATAGTAACATCTGACAAAAATGTCTAAAGACACTGAAGCGGCAAACTTTGTGGAAATTAATATTTGTGTCATTCTCAAAACCTTTGGCCACGACTGTACACTAAGTTGTCTGTGACTTTAAACAGCTTGGAAAATTCCATCATGGCTTTAGAAGCTTCTGATAGGCTAATTGACAATTTGAGTCAATTGGAGGTGTACCTGTGGGTGTATTTCAAGGCCTACCTTCAAACTCAGTGAGTCTTTGCTTGACAATATGGAAAAATTAAAAGAAATCAGCCAAGACCTCAGAAAAAAATTTGTTTACCTCCACAAATCTGGGTCATCCTTGAGAGCAATTTCCAAACGCCTGAAGGTACCACTTTCATCTATACAAACAATAGTACGCAAGTATAAACACCATGGGACCACGCAGCCGTCATACCGCTCAGGAAGGAGACGCGTTCTGTCTCCTAGAGATGAACGTACTTTGGTGCGAAAAGTGTAAATCAATCCCAGAACAACAGCAAAGGACCTTGTGAAGATGCTGGAGGAAACAGGTACAAAAGTATCTATCCACAGTAAAACGAGTCCTATAGACATAACCTGAAAAGCCGCTCAGAAAGGAAGAAGCCACCGCTCCAAAACCGCCACAAAATAGCCAGACTACGGTTTGCAACTGCACATGGGGACAAAGATCGTACTTTTTGGAGAAATGTCCTCTGYTCTGATGAAACAAAAATAGAACTGTTTAGCCATAATGACCATCGTTATGTTTGGAGGAAAAAGGGGAAGGCTTGCAAGCCGAAGAGCACCATCCCAACCGTGAAGCATGGGGGTGGCAGCATCATGTTGTGGGGGTGCTTTGCTGCAGGAGGGACTGGTGCACTTCACAAAATAGATGGCTTCATGAGGAACAAAAATTATGTGGATAGATTGAAGGTACATCAAGACATCAGTCAGGAAGTTCAAGCTTGCTCGCAAATGGGTCTTCCAAATGGACAATGACCCCAAGCATACTTCCAAAGTTGTGGACAACAAAGTCAAGGTATTGGAGTGGCCATCACAAAGCCCTGACTTCAATTCTATAGAACATTTGTGGGCAGAACTGAAAAGGCATGTGCGAGCAAGGAGGCCTACAAACCTGACTCAGTTACACCAGCTCTGCCAGGAGGAATGGGCCAAAATTCAACCAACTTATTGTGGGAAGCTTGTGAAGGCTACCCAAACATCTGACCCATGTAAAACAATTTAAAGGCAATGCTACCAAATACTAATTGTATGTAACTTCTGACCCACTGGGAATGTGATGAAGAAATAAAAGCTAAAATACTACCATTCTGACATTTCACATTCTTAAAATAAAGTGGTGATACTAACTGACCTAAGACAGGGGATTTTTACTAGGATTAAATGTCAGGAATTGTAAAAAAAAAAAAGATAAAAAAAAAAAATGAGTTTAAATGTATTTGGCTAAGGTGTATGTAAACTTACAAATCAAAATCAAATCAAATCAAATTTTATTAGTCACATACACATGGTAGCAGATGTTAATGCGAGTGTAGCGAAATGCTTGTGCTTCTAGTTCCGACAATGCAGTAATAACCAACAGTAATCTAACCTAACAATTCCCCGCTACTACCTTACACACACACACAAGTGTGAAGGGATAAAGAATATGTACATAAAGATATATGGATGAGTGGTGGTACAGAACGGCATGGCAGATGCAGTAGATGGTATAGAGTACGGTATATACATATGAGATGAGTACTGTAGGGTATGTAAACATAAAGTGGCATAGTTTAAGTGGCTAGTGGTAGATGTATTGCATAAAGATGGCAAGATGCAGTAGATGATATAGAGTACAGTAATAATATGAGATGGGTAATGTAGGGTATGTAAACATTGTATTAAGTGGCATTGCTTAAAGTGGCTAGTGGTCATTTTTTACATAATTTCCATCAATTCCCATTTTTAAAGTGGCTGGAGTTGAGTCAGTATGTTGGAGCGGCCGCTAAATGTTAGTGGTGGCTTGTTTAAACAGTCTGATGGCCTTGAGATAGAAGCTGTTTTTGGCAGTCTCCTCGGTCCCTGCTTTGAATGCACCTGTACTGACCTCCGCCTTCTGGATGATAGCGGGGTGAACAGGCAGTGGCTTGGGTGGTTGTTGTCCTTGATGATCTTTATGGCCTTCCTGTGACATCGGGTGGTGTAGGTGTCCTTTGGAGGGCAGGTAGTTTGCCCCCTGGTGATGCGTTCTCTGCAGACCTCACACCCTCTGGAGAGCCTTACGGTTGTGGCCGGAGCAGTTGCCGTACCAGGCGGTGATAACAGCCCGACAGGAATGCTCTCCGATTGTGCATCTGTAGAAGTTTGTGAGTGCTTTTGGTGACAAGCCGAATTTCTTCAGCCTCCTGAGGTTGAAGAGGCGCTGCTGCGCCTCTTCAACTACGACTTCGACTTCAACTTCAACTTCAACGACTTCAACTTCAATTACGACTTCAACTGTATTAAGACCCTTTGCTATGAGACTCAAAATTGAGCTCCGGTGTATCCTGTTTCAAATGATAATCCTTGAGATGTTTCTACAACTTGGAGTCCACCTGTGGTAAATTCAATTGATTGGATATGGTTTGGAAAGGCACACATCTGTCTATATAAAAGGTCCCACATTTGACAGTGCATGTCAGAGCAAAAACCATGACATGAGGTCGAAGGAATTGTCCGTAGATCTCCGAGACTGGATTGTATCGAGGCACAGATCTGGGAAAGGGTACCAAAAATGTCTGCAGCATTGAAGGTCCCCAAGAACACAGTGGCCTCCATCAGTCTTAAATGGAAGAAGTTTGGAACCACCAAGACTCTTCCTAGAGCTGGCAGTCCGGCCAAACTGAGCAATCGGGGGAGAAGGGCTATGGTCAGGGAGGTGACCAAGAACCTGATGGTCACTCTGTCAGAGTTCCTCTGTGGTGATGGGAGAACCTTACAGAAGGACAACCATCTGTGCAGCACTCTACCAATCAGGCCTTTATGGTAGAGTGGTCAGTAAAAGGCACATGACATCCCGCTTGGAGATTGCCAAAAGGCGCCAAAAGGCACCTAAAGGACTCTCAGATCATGAGAAGCAAGATTCTCTGGTCTGATGAAACCAAGATTAAACTCTTTGGTCTGAATGCCAAGTCTGGAGGAAACCTGGCAACATCCCTATGGTGAAGTATGGTGGTGGCAACCAGGATTGGAAAGGGTCGGAAACTCTTCTGGAAATTTTCCATGGGTAGTTAAGCCCGGGAATTACGGGAATTTTGCTTAAAATCATAAAAAAAGTTAGCTTATAACAGTGAACCTTTTTTGTGGGATACACATAAAGCAATTCTAGGTCTTGTGGCATATTTTGGTTAAACTATCCGCAAGTCAATGGAATTGCAACCCTCTGCATGCACAGTGCATTCTTCCATCCCGTGTACATTAGTGCACTCTTCCATCACATGTACAGCTGATTCAAGATCTTGCACACTAATGAGATGCTATTGAGCCCACACTACTACACTGTCTGAGCCAAGGACTACATGCTTTCTGGTAAGTTTTGATTACAATACTGGGTGGGGTGAATATATTTTATATGACATGCATGATTTTTTTGTTAACTAGTAAATAGTAGCCTACAACAAAGTGTGTTTAAATCATTTCTAACTTGTTAACAATTTCTGCTAGTTAGTTTTTGCTACCATGTGGGTTTTAGCTTGCTTGAGCCTGCTAACTGAGGAGTGTTAATTCACTTGTTTCCATACATCTTTCATTTTAAAACATTTATCTTACAAAGGAGTTGTTTAATCTAAC
This sequence comes from Salvelinus sp. IW2-2015, assembly GCF_002910315.2. Taxonomy (NCBI): domain Eukaryota; kingdom Metazoa; phylum Chordata; class Actinopteri; order Salmoniformes; family Salmonidae; genus Salvelinus; species Salvelinus sp. IW2-2015. The sequence continues at coordinate 12,216,381 of NC_036853.1, forward strand.
TGCCTAACTATTTATCTGTACATGGAATTGTGTATTGTTTATTTTTTACTCTTTTTTCCCCTACTCTTTACAGGAAAATGCCACAGGCACTATCTGATGTGTGGAGACATTTCACTGCAGCTAATGTGGAAGGAAAAGCAGTGTGCAATTGCAAATACTGTGCCAAATCATATGTAACAAATGCAACAAAGATGCAGAATCATCTGGCCAAGTGCATAAAGTTCCCTCAGCGCTCACAGCAAGCAACCCATGACAAAAGTTCCTCTACTTCTATTCAAGGTGAAAATTATGAATCAGACACCTTATCGATAGCAACAGCTCATGGTCCTCCTGGAATCAGAAGTTATTTTGACTCAATGGAGGAACGTAGTCAAAAGAATGCTGATGAATGTCTTGCTCGACCTGTGTCTTCAACTGGTTCACCTCTGAAGCTCACAGGCAATGTGTATTGGAAGAGATTTCTGTATGTTTCTTCCCCAGCATAAACCATGTCTGGTTGGAGGGGTGTATCTACTAATTTGCTGTATGCAGAGTTCAACAGAGTTCAAGTGAAGGTCAAGCAAATCATAGAGAAAACCGACTGTATTGCAATCATCTCTGATGGGTGGTCGAATGTTTGTGGGCAAGGAATAATTAACTACATCATCTCCACCCCTCAACCAGTATTCAACAAGAGCACAGACACAAGGGGAAACAGACACACCGGTCTCTACATTGCAGATGAGCTGAAGTAGTCAATGACCTTGGACCACAGAAGGTATTTGCACTGGTGACAGACAATGCTGCGAACATGAAGGCTGCTTGGTCTAAAGTGGAGGAGTCCTACCCTCACATTACACCCATTGGCTTTGCTGCTCATGCATTGAATCTGCTCCTCAAGGACATCATGGCACTGAAAACAACGAATACGCTTTACAAGAGAGCCACGGAAATGGTTAGGTATGTGAAGGGTCATCAAGTTATTGCAGCAATCTACCTCACTAAGCAAAATCAGAAGAGTAAGAGCACCACATTGAAGCTGCCCAGCAACACCCATTGGGGTGGTGTTGTCATCATGTTTGACCGTCTCCTGGAGGGGAAGGAATCTCTCCAAGAAATGGCCATATCACGGTCTGCCAATATGGACAGCCCCATCAAGAGGATCCTCCTGGATGATGCATTTTGGGAGAGATAGGTAAGCAGCCTGAAACCTATAGCAGTTGCCATTGCACGGATTGAAGGAGACAATGCCATCCTGTCTGATGTTCAGACTCGGCTTGCAGATGTAAGAGAAGAAATCCGTACTGCCCTGCCCACTTCACTGTTGCTCCAAGCAGAGGAAACTGCAGTTCTGAAACACATCAAAAAGTGTGAAGACTTCTGCCTGAAGACCATACACGCCGCAGTGTACATGTTGGACCCCAAGTATGCTTGCAAGAGCATCCTCTCTGGTGCAGAGATCAACAAGGCCTATGGTGTCATCACTACTGTGTCTCACCACCTTGGCATGGATGAGGGCATGGTTCTTGGCAGTCTGGCGAAGTACACTTCCAAGCAAGGGCTTTGGGATGGAGATACAATATTGCAGTTGTGCCAACATATATCTCATCAGCCACCTGGTGGAAGGAACCTTGTGGATCTGAAGCTCTTTCCCCAGTTGCCTCCATCATCCTCCAAATCCCACCAACATCAGCCACCTCAGAGCGTAACTGGTCCTTGTTTGGGAACACACACACACACACACCAAAGCACGCAACAGGCTTGAAAAATAGTTGGCCATCCGGGCAAATTTGAGGCTTTATGAGCCTGACAACGAGCCATCCTCAACAAGATTGGAAGGTGAAGATGAGGCCTCAGAGTCTGATGTTCAAGAGGTGTACACCACATTGTAGAGGTCCAGGGGGAAGACATGGAAGCCTGAGAGGAAGACAACCAAAGCTTTTTAGACTATCATTTTACAGATGTATGTTGAAAACGTTTGTGGGAGATGCTATGGATCATTCAGTATTCCCTTTCTTTTGTTGTTCAGTGAAATCATCCCATGTGAAGAGGCAACTCATTTAATTAAAGTTCAATTCGTAACTAAATTGTTTTTATTTCTATTGAAAGGATTTAATAATTTGCAATTGTCTACTTATGACAAGGTAAAAGGTTTATGTTTCTGTCTCCATAAGATATGGTAAATATATCCAATGCCAAAAAACATCTACATTTAAATGGTATTAATATTAATTTGCATATATTTCTGTTAATTCACATATATTCCCGTTAATTCCCACGGTAAGTTTCCACCTCTGAATATTCCCCAAAATGTGCAACCCTAGTGGAAGCATCATGCTGTGGGATGTTTTTCAGCGGCAGGGACTGGGAAACTAGTCAGGATCGAGGGAAAGATGAACAGAACAAAGTAGAGAGAGATCTTTGATTTAAACCTGCTCCAGAGTGCACAGAACCTCTGACTGGGGCGAAGGTTCACCTTCCAACAGGACAACGACCCTAAGCACACAGCTTAGGGTCGTTGTCAGAAAATAATGCCTATCTAAGAATGCTGTTCATTGACTACAGCTCAGCATTCAACACAATAGTACCCTCCAAGCTGGAGGCCCTGGGTCTCAACCCCACTCTGTGCAAATTGGTCCTGGACTTTGACGGGCCGCCCCCAGGTGGTGAAGGTAGGAAACATCTCCCCTTTGCTGACCCTCAACACTGGGGCCCCACAAGGGTGCGTTCTCAGCCCTCTCTTGTACTCCCTGTTCACCCACGACAGCGTGGCCATGCACACCTCCAACTCACTCATCAACTTTGCAGACGACACAACAGTAGTGGGCTTGATTACCAACAACGACGAGACAGCCTACAGGGAGGAGGTGAGGGCCCTCGGAGTGTGTTGTCAGGAAAATAACCTCTCACTCAACGTCAACAAAACAAATGAGATGATCGTGGACTTCAGGAAACAGCAGAGGGAGCACCCCCTATCCACATCAAAGGGACAGCAGTGGAGAAAGTGGAGAAAGTTCTTCAACCTCAGGAAGCTGAAGAAATTTGGCTTGTCACCCAAAGCTCGGACTAACTTTTACAGATGCACAATTGAGAGCATCCTGTCAGGCTGTATCACAGCCTGGTATGGCAATTGCACCGCCCTCAACCGCAAGGCTCTCCAGAGGGTGGTGCGATCTGAACAACGCATCACCGGGGGCAAACTACCTGCCCTCCATGACACCTACAGCACCCGATGTCACAGGAAGGACAAAAAGATCATCAAGGACAACAACCGCCTGAGCCACTGCCTGTTCACACTGCTACCATCCAGAAGGAAGGTCAGTACAGGTTCATCAAAGCTGGGACCGAGAGACTGAAAAACAGCATCTCAAGACCATCAGACTGCTAAACAGCAATTACTAACTCAGACTGGCTGCTGCCTACATTGAGACCCAATCACTGGCCACTTTAATAAATGGATCACTTGTCACTTTAAACAATGTTTACATATATGTTACATTACTCATATCACATGTACAGTGGGGAGAACAAGTATTTGATACACTGCCGATTTTGCAGGTTTTCCTACTTACAAAGCATGTAGAGGTCTGTAGTTTTTATCATAGGTACACTTCAACTGTGAGAGACGGAATCTAAAACAAACATCCAGAAAATCACATTGTATGATTTTTAAGTAATTCATTTGCATTTTATTGCATGACGTAAGTATTTGATCACCTACCAACCAGTAAGATTCGCGGCCTTCACAGACCCTGTTAGTTTTTCTTTAAGAAGCCCTCCTGTTTCCACTCATTACTGTATTAACTGCCCTGTTTGAACTCGTTACCTGTATAAAAGACACCTGTCCACACACTCATCAAACAGACTCCAACCTCTCCACAATGGCCAAGACCAGAGAGCTGTGTAAGGACATCAGGGATAAAATTGTAGACCTGCACAAGGCTGGGATGGGCTACAGGACAATAGGCAAGCAGCTTGGTGAGAAGGCAACACTGTTGGCGCAATTATTAGAAAATGGAAGAAGTTCAAGATGACGGTCAATCACCCTCGGTCTGGGGCTCCATGCAAGATCTCACCTCGTGGGGCATCAATGATCATGAGGAAGGTGAGGGATCAGCCCAGAACTACACGGCAGGACCTGGTCAATGACCTGAAGAGAGCTGGGACACAGTCTCAAACAACTAAGGATGGCTCCGTAAGAAGCATCTCAAGGTCCTGGAGTGCCTAGCCAGTCTCCAGACCTGAACCCAATAGAAAATCTTTGGAGGGAGCTGAAAGTTCGTATTGCCCAGCGACAGCCCCGAAACCTGAAGAATCTGGAGAAGGTCTGTATGGAGGATTGGGCCAAAATCCCTGCTGCATGTGTGTGCAAACCTGGTCAAGAACTACAGGAAACGTATGATCTCTGTAATTACAAACAAAGGTTTCTGTACCAAATATTAAGTTCTGCTTTTCTGATGTATCAAATACTTATGTCATGCAATAAAATGCAATTAATTACTTAAAAATCATACAATGTGATTTTTCTGGATTTTGTTTTAGATCCGTCTCTCACAGTTGAAGTGTACTATGATACAAAGCATGTAGAGGTCTGTAATTTGTGAGTAGGAAAACCTGCAAAATCGGCAGTGTATCAAATACTTGTTCTCCCACTGTATATACTCTATTTTATACCATATATTGCACCTTGCCTATGCCACTCGGCATCGCTCATCCATATACTTATATGTACATATTCTCATTCACCCCTTTAGATTTGTGTGTATTAGGTAGTTGTTGGGGAATTGTTAGATATTACTGCACTGTCGGAACTAGAAGCACAAGCATTTTCGCTTCAACTTCTTATGGCTGCAGTGACAGTATTGAGTAGCTTGGATGAAAGGTGCCCAAAGTAAACGGCCTGCTCCTCAGTCCCAGTTACTAATATATGCATATTATTATTAGTATTGGATAGAAAACACTCTGAAGTTACTAAAACTGTTTGAATTATGTCTGTGAGTATAACAGAACTCATATGCCAGGAAAAAACCTGAGAAAGAATCCAAACAGGAAGTGGAAATTCTGAGGCTGGTCGAGTTTCAACCAAGATCCCATTGAAATCACAGCGAGATATGAATGAGTATTCACTTCCTACGGCTTCCAATAGATGTCAACATTCTGTAGAACTTTGTCTGATGACTCTACTCTGAAGGGGGGCCGAAGGAGACAGGAATGAGTCACCACTGCCATGAGGTGAACATTCTTTGACCACGCACGCTCACATGAGGCAGCTCCGTTCCGTCGCTCATCTGAAGTCAATGTAATTCTCCGGTTGGAACGTTATTCAAGATTTATTTTAACAACATTCTAAAGATTGATTCAATACATCGTTTGACATGTTTCTACTGACTGTTACGGAACTTTTGGACATTTTGTCACGTTTTAGTGAACGCGCTTTGTGACTTTGGAATTGTTTACCAAACGCGCTAACTAAAGTAGCTAATTGGACATAAATAACGGACATTATCGAACAAATCAAGCATTTATTGTGGACCTGGGATTTCTGGGAATGCATTCTGATGAAGATCATCAAAGGTAAGGGAATATTTATCATGTCATTTCTGGTTTCTGTTGACTCCAACATGGCGGCTAATTTGACTATTGTTCTGAGCTCCGTCTCAGATTATTGCATGGTTTGCTTTTTCCGTAAAGTTTTTTTGAAATCTGACACAGCGGTTGCATTAAAGAGAGGTATATCTATAATTCCATGTGTATAACTTGTATTATCATCTACATTTATGATGAGTATTTCTGTTGAAACGATGTGGCTATGCACTATCACTGGATGTTTTTGGCATGTAACGCGCCAATGTAAACTCAGACTTTTTGATATAAATATGAACTTTATCAAACAAAACATACATGTATTGTGTAACATGAAGTTCTATGAGTGTCATCTGATGAAGATCATCAAAGGTTAGTGATTAATTTTAATCTCTATTTGTGCTTTTTGTGACTGCTATCTTTCGCTGGAAAAATGGCTGTGCTTATTGTGGTTTGGTGTGACCTAACATAATTGTTTGTAGTGCTTTCGCCGAAAAGCATATTTGAAAATCGGACACTTTAGTGGGATTAACAACAAGATTACCTTTAAAATGGTATAAGACATGTATGTCTGAGGAATTTTAATTATGAGATTTCTGTTGTTTTGAATTTGGCGCCCTGCACTTTCACTGGCTGTTGTCATATCATCCCGTTACCGGGATTGCAGCCATAAGAAGTTAACATCTGCTAACAATGTGTATGTGACCAATAAAATTCAATTTGAAGACCATGCAGGAGTGCCTTCAGGACAAGACTCTGAATGTCCTTGAGTGGCACAGCCAGAGCCCAGACTTGAACCCGATCGAACATCTCTGGAGAGACCTGAAAATAGCTATGAAGTGACGCTCCCCATCCAACCTGACAGAGCTTGAGAGGATCTGCAGAGAAGAATGAGAGAAACTCCCCAAATACAGATGTGCCAAGCTTGTAGCTTTATACCCAAGAAAACTAAAGGCTATAATCGCTGCCAAAGATGCTTCAACAATACTGAATACTTTCCGAATGTACTGTATAAAGGAAGTCAGTCAATTTAAATAAATTCATTAGGCCCTAATCTATGGATACCTTAAAAAAAGGTAAGGGTGTGGATCAGAAAACCAGTCAGTATCTTGTGTGACCACCATTTGCCTCATGCAGTGCGACACATGTCCTTCGCATAGAGTTGATCAGACTGTTGATTGTGGCCTACTGGAATGTTGTCCCACTCATCTTCAATGGCTGTGCGAAGTTGCTGGATATTGGCGGGAACAGGAACACGCTGTCATACAAGTTGATCCAGAGCATCCCAAACATGCTCAATAGGTGAATGGTCTGGTGAGTATGGAAGAACTAGGACATTTTCAGCTTCCAGGAATTGTGTACAGATCCTTGCGACATGGGGCCGTGCATTATCATGTTGAAAATGAGGTAATGGCGGTGGATGAATGGCACGACAATGAGCCTCAGGATCTAGACACGGTATCTCTGTGCATAGAAATAGCCATCGACACAATGCAATTGTGTTTGTTGTCTGTAGCTTATGGCTGCCCATACCATAACCCCACCATGAGGTACTCTGTTCACAGCGTTGACATCAGCAAACCGCTCGCCCACATGACGCCATACACGCCGTCTGTCATCTGCCCGGTACAGTTAAAACCGGGATAAATCAGTGAGGCGCACACTTCTCCAGCATACCAGTGGCCATCGAAGGTGAGCATTTGCCCACTGAAGTCGGTTATGATGCCAAACCGCAGTCAGGTCAAGACCCTGGTGAGGACGACAAGCACGCAGATGAGCTTCACTGAGACGGTTTGACAGTTTGTGCAGAAATTCTTCGGTTGTTCAAACACTTTTATCAGCTGTCCAATGAAATAAAAATAATTTTAAAAGTCAGGGGGGGCTGGTCTCAGATGATCCCGCAGGTGAAGAAGCCGGATGTGGAGGTCCTGGGCTGGCGTGGTTATACGTGGTATACGGATGTGAGGCCGGTTGGATGTACTGCCTGTATTCGCTAAAACAACATTGGAGGCGGCTTATGGTAGAGAGATGAACATTAAATTATCTGGCAACAGCTCTAGTGGACATTCCTGCAGTCAAAATTTGAGACATCTTTGGCACACAGATCCAAGATGGCGTAGCAGTGTAGGCGTGTTTTTGTTCGTCCTCCCTTGTACTTTTGTATTTTTCGTATTTTTTGTATATATATTTATTTTTAAATTCTATCTCTTTTCGATTTTTAATTCGATTATACCTTCCGGTAACCTGCCTCACCCAATGTGATACGGAATCGCTATTATTTTTACTTTGGAACACAGACACCAGCCTGTTCTTAGCCTGGATATTACTCGCCAATCTACCAGCATCGGACTGTCTCTCCACAACAACGCCGGATTCCTGCCGTAATCCCTTGCAGCTAGCTAGCTCACAGCTAGCTTACACCCTCCGTGGCACCAGGACCGAAGCTATCCCTGAGGCCCACCCCCGGCCTACTCAGCTGTTTACCCGAACCCCACTCATACACGACTAGAGCCCAATACTCCACCGATCCTTGCTGTTAACTCTGGACCTTGCACCGGATCACCATAACTGCCAAAGGGGGAGGAGTTGCAATCTACTGCAGAGATAACCTGCAAATTCTGTCATACTTTCCAGGTCTATGCCCAAACAGTTCGAACTTCTAATTAAAAAATTAATCTCTCCAGAAATAAGTCTCTCACTGTTGCCACCTGCTACCGACCCCCTCAGCTCCCAGCTGTGCCCTGGACACCATCTGTGATTGATCGCCCCCATCTAGCTTCAGAGTTTGTTCTGTTAGGTGACCTAAACTGGGATATGCTTAACACCCCGGCAGTCCTACAATCTAAGCTAGATGCCCTCAATCCACACAAATCATCAAGGAACCCACCAGGTACAACCCTAAATGCGTAAACATGGGCACCCTAATAAGACATTATCCTGACCAACTTGCCCTCCAAATACACCTCTGCTGTCTTCAATCAGGATCTCAGCGATCACTGCCTCATTGCCTGTATCCGCTATGGGTCCGCGGTCAAACGACCACCTCTCTCACTGTCAACGCTCCCTAAAACACTTCTGCGAGCAGCCTTCTAATCGACCTGGCCGGTATCCTGAAGGATATTGACTCATCCCGTCAGTTGAGGATGCCTGGTCATTCTTTAAAAGTAACTTCCTCACACATCTTAGACAAGCATGCTCCGTTCAAAAAATGCAGAACTAAGAACAGATATAGCCCTTGGTTCACTCCAGACCTGACTGCCCTCGACCAGCGCAAAACAATCCTGTGGCGAACTGCAATAGCATCGAATAGTTCCCGCGATATGCAACTGTTCAGGGAAGTCAGGACCAATACACGCAGTCAGTCAGGAAAGCAAAGGCCAGCATTTTCAAGCAAAATTGCATCCTGTAGCTCTAACTCCAAAAAGTTCTGGGACACTGTAAAGTCCATGAGAACAAGAGCACCTCCTCCCAGCTAACCACTGCACTGAGGCTAGGTAACACGGTCACCACCGATAAATCCGTGATAATCGAAGACTCAACAAGCATTTCTCAACGGCTGGCCATGCCTTCCTCCTGGCTACTCCCACCTTGCGCCACAGCTCCGCCCCCCCGCTGCTACTCGCCCAAGCCTCCCAGCTTCTCCTTTACCCAAATCCAGATAGCAGATGTTCTGAGAAGAGCTGCAAAACCTGGACCCATACAAATCAGCTGGGCTTGACAATCTGGACCCTCTATTCTGAAACTGTCCGCGCCATTGTCGCACCCCCTATTACCAGCCTGTTCAACCTCTCCTTCGTATCATCTGAGATTCCAAGGATTGGAAAGCTGCCGCGGTATCCCCCTCTTCAAAGGGGAGACACCTGGACCCAAACTGTTACAGACCTATATCCATCCTGCCCGCCTATCTAAGGTCTTCGAAAGCCTAGTCAACAAACAGATCACCGACCATCTCGAATCCCACCGTACCTTCTCCGCTGTGCAATCCGGTTTCCGAGCCGCGTCACGGGTGCACCTCAGCCACGCTCAAGGTACTAAACGATATCATAACCGCCACGATAAAGACAGTACTGTGCAGCCGTCTTCATCGACTGGCCAAGGCTTTCGACTCTGTCAATCACCGCATTCTTATCGGCAGACTCAACAGCCTTGGTTTCTCTAATGACTGCCTTGCCTGGTTCACCAACTACTTCGCAGACAGAGTTCAGTGTGTCAAATCGGAGGCATGTTGTCGGCCTCTGGCAGTCTCTATGGGGGTACCACAGGTTCAATTCTCGGGCCGACTCTTTTCTCTGTATATATCAATGATGTTGCTCTTGCTGCGGGCGATTCCCTGATCCACCTCTACGCAGACGACACCATTCTGTATACTTCTGCCCTTCCTTGGACACTGTGCTATCTAACCTCCAAACGAGCTTCAATGCCATACCACACTCCTTCCGTGGCCTCCAACTCTCTTAAACGCTAGAAACCAAATGCATGCTTTTCAACCGGTCGCTGCCTGCCCCGCACGCCCGACTAGCATCACCACCCTGGATGGTTCCGACTAGAATATGTGGACATCTATAAGTACCTAGGTGTCTGGCTAGACTGCAAACTCTCCTTCCAGACTCATATCAAACATCTCCAATCCAAAATCAAATCTAGTCGGCTTTCTATTTCGCAACAAAGCCTCCTCACTCACGCCGCCAAACTTACCCTAGTAAAACTGACTATCCTACCGATCCTCGACTTCGGCGATGTCATCTACAAAATAGCTCCAATACTCTACTCAGTAAACTGGATGCAGTTTATCACAGGGCCATCCGTTTTGTTACTAAAGCACCTTATACCACCCACCACTGCGACTGTATGCTCTAGTCGGCTGGCCCTCGCTACATGTTCGTCGTCAGACCACTGGCTCCAGGTCACTACAAGGCTATGCTAGGTAAAGCGCCGCCTTATCCAGTTCACTGGTCACGATGGCAACACCCACCCGTAGCACGCGCTCCAGCAGGTGCATCTCACTGATCATCCTAAAGCCAAAACCTCATTTGCCGCCCTTCCCTTCCAGTTCCTGCTGCCTGCGACTGGAACGAATTGCAAAAATCTCTGAAGTTGGAGACTTTATCTCCCTCAAACAACTTTAACTTCTGGAACTATAGGGGGTGCTGTTCCGCATTAGCATATTTGTGTCTCCAAATTAAACTGCCTCGTGCTAAATTCTTGATCGTACAATATGCATATTTGTTATTATTGGATAGAAAACACTTCTAGTTTCTATAGAAGTTGGAATTTTGTCTCTGAGTGGTACAGAACAATTTCTACAGCACTTTTCATGACAGGGTCAGATTTCAGAAATTTTTACCTCTGATCTGGAGTCTGTTTTTAAGGCGACAGTGAATGCTATGAAGAAACCGACACTGCCTACGTCTTCCTCTGGGTGTCTGTACGTCATCACGTTTTCAATGGAATCGATGGGACATTCACAGCCATTATAAAAGACCAAAATGTATAGAGACCGCCCTTCTCGTCGTGCGCCTGAAGCGTGAAGGCCATCGGACTTGCCTCGTTCCAAATCGTTGTCTAACCAGCAATTTCTCCGGTCATGTTTTTAGTCGTTATAGTTGTTAAAAACATCATAATGTAGTTAATTTGAACCGTTTTATAGCAATTTATATCGTTTAGTGCGATTTTGAGGAATTTATTTTGTGTGCACTCTGAAACTTTGGACACGTTTTGTGGTGTCGGTCGTTGGTGGTGGACATTTCGAAGGACAGAGGACAGTCTATCGACCAAAAGACTTTTAAACATAGAAAGGAACATTGCCCAGAATCTGATGGAAGAACAGCTCAAGTAAGCAATTATTTAATATGATAAATCGTGTTCTGTCGAAATATTATTAAACGCATATTTCGCCATTTTGTGTTGTAATGCTTCACTTGGGAACCCTGTATTGAAGAAGTAAGGATAAATTTTAAAAATGTAAATCAGCGGTTTGCATTAAGAACTAATTTGTCTTTCGATTCCTGTCAACCCTGTATTTTTAGTAAGTAATGATTAGCTTTCAATTAAACTAGCATCACTCTGATAGATGACGTCAGACATATTGAGGCTGATTTCCTAGTATTTTATTTGTAACCACGGTTTGTAGGGCTAATATGCACCTTTTCTAACAAACTCTGTATATGTATATTGTAAAATGATGTTAGCAGGAGTGTCATCGGAAGAATTCTAGAAGGTTAGTGAAAAATTATATTATTTTGGCGGTGATTACGTTATAGCGCTTTTGGCTGGAATCGATGCTCTGGTAACGTTTGCACAATGTGGTATGCTAACATTATCGATTTATTGTTTTTCGCTGAAAAACGCTTAGAAATCTGAAATATGGTCTGAAATCACAAGACTGGGTCTTTCCATTGCTATGCTTTGTCTATTTTTTGAAATGTTTTATGATGAGTAAATTGGCTACACGTTGGCTCTATCTAGTAATTCTAGTGTCGATTTGCGATGGTCGGTGCAATTTGTAAACTGTGATTTCTACACTGAAATATGCACTTTTTTCTAACAAAAACTATCTTACCATGAATATGTTATTCAGACTGTCATCCTGAAGACGGTTTTTTCTTGGTTAGGGATATCATGATCTTAGTTGAGCCGAATTGGTGATAGCACTGAAGAGTAAGAAACTGAAAATGGAGTTAGAATAGTGGTGTATGTTGCATAACGTGTTTAATAGCTAATAGATTTACATTTTGTACGCCTAAAATTTTAGAAAATCTGAATGGTGGCTTTATTCACAAAGATCTGTATCTTTCATCTGTCTTGGACTTGATTTAATGTATTTAGATGCTACTATCTACTTGTGAAGCTATGCTAGCTAATGCTAATCAGGTGTGGGGGAGATGGGGTGCTCTCCGGACCCGGGGTAGAGGCTGCGTTAGAGGTAAACATCTGCTATCTGAGCCAGCTACCGTTCGACTGCAGCTGTACATAGTCCATTCGATATATTAGCCCACCCAATTTACCTACCTCCATCCCCATACTGTTTTTATTATTTACTTTTCTGCTCTTTTGCACACCAGTATCTCTATTTGCACATGATCATCTGATGATTTATCACCCCAGTGTTAATCTGCTAAATTGTAATTATTCCATCCTATGGCTACTTATTGGCCTACCTCCTCATGGCCTTTTGCACACATTGTATATAGATTCTCTTTTTTTCTTTCGCCCTACTATGTTATTGACTTGTTTATTGTTTACTCCATGTGTAACATCGTGTTTTGTGTCTGTTCACACTGCTATGCTTTAATCTTGGCCAGGTCGCAGGTTGCAAATGAGAACTTGTTCTCACTAGCGTACCTGGTTAAATAAGGTAGAAAAAAATTAAAAAAATAAATAAATTTGTGTGACAAAACTGTTGCTTTAGATGTTTGTCAGTGTAGTACTATAAAATATATTTCTGATGTTGTGTATTACTATAAGCTTAATTGTGAGTAGGGGAGAGCAGCAGGCAGACTGACCCTTCAGGACAGGCACTTTCTTCTGTGCCTTGGGGGCCACAGGGTTGAGCTCTCCAGCAAACAGAGCTGTCACCTCCTCAGCTACCTCACGTCCTTCTGTTGCAGCTTCTGGATGTACTTCACCAGCTGAAGGATGCAGGGCCTGGGGAGGGTAGAGGGGAGCACGAGAGAGGGAGATGTATACTGGAAAATATATTCTCGCTTTCAAACGCCATAGCCGCGAGAGTTACCGATATTAGCCGTGTGACTCATGAGGGGGGGGCAAAGAGAGATGCATAGTGAAAAAGGTATTCGCCTTTCAAATGGCCAATAGCCCCCGGAGGTTAGATGTGTGACTCACCCTCTCCTGCACCTCCAGGTTGTCACTCTGGACAAACACAGGCAGCCTGTCAATGAGCAGCTGGCTGGTCTCCTGGGCCACCTTGCTGTCCTCTGGCGCCCCCTCCTGGCCGCGCAGCACCGTAGAAAACAGCTTGGCAGCGTTCTGCACGTACACGGCCTGGATGTGGCCCGGCAGGGTGGCCACCTTGGGCCGCAGCATGGCCTCCAGAGTCGCCATGGGGTCCTCCAGGTGTCTGGGGGGGAGATAGGAGGATGGCACAGGATGAGGGATAAGCCAATGATACAGGGCTGAACTGGCCTGATTTTAGCTAGTTTGACTTAGTGGAAAACATTCTTGTTAAAAACTGTATGTGTGTGCATGTGTTCTTGTAGAGGAGTGTCATGACGTTGGCCTATTTGGGTACAGCAAGCCCATCCCCCTCTCCCTGCCTCTCCCTGCCTCTCACAACTACGCTGCTGTGGTCAGAGAGAGGTCGTAAATTCCTGAGGAGAAGACCCTGCCACATGGCCACAACAGTATAAGAGGCAGAGGACATTTTCATAGAGAACAAAGGGATTTCTTCCACCTCACAGAACTTGAGGTACGAACAAATTTCATGTTCCGGAGAAAGTATAAAAGATCGGTGAAGAATCCAGCTACGAACTGGTCCGTTTGTTACAACTTGGGGAAGGTCATGGGAGACGGTGTGGCCACATTACCATAACGCTGTTTATATAATAGCCTCAGATATGAGGTTTACATCTAATTGTTGTATAAGATGAATGAGTGATTATGATACTGTTTGTAAAATTGTGTAATATGATGTTGGACTGTTTAATGAAGGAAAATCCAATTCCCTTTTGATTTGAACTAAATCAGAGGACCGCCCCTGAGCCCAGTCAGGGTCAGGCATCCTGGGACAGCCCTTTTCTGCAATTCCGAATAAAACCCAACTTTGAGAAATTATCACCAGACCATGTTTCTCTCAATCACGGGAGGACAAAGGTTGTAGACCATTGCTGAATCTTTTAACCATACCACGTGGTTAAACTCTTAGACTATCGATACCGACAGAATAAGAACAAGTCTTTGATATTAATTACTAGTCTGCAGCTAGGAATTCGGTATCATTGAACGCGAAGAACGACAACCGCCGAAACATCCATTCTACAACAACACGAATGAATGTCACTCTAAACTATCCACTCTAACCACGACAGAGAGAGAGAGAGAGAGAGAGAGAGAGGACGGAAACTCTCCAACAGAAACTAACTTTTCAACAGCGATCAAGACGACACACTGAGCGTAAATATATATATATTGATTGCAATTGTTCCCGAATGAGTGAGCGTTCATGTGCAAAGGATTAGCATTTCAATTGTTATAATTATTAACTCTGTAGTGACGTCTCAGTCGACCCCCACTTCCCTTTGGTCTAACAAGCCGCCATGCCGGTTTAGCCCACTAGGGCACATTCTCCTATATTTTCTTGTAACCATATTTACTTTGTTTGTTTGTTTATGCATTTCTGTGAATTACTTAGTAATAAATAAATGATTTAAAACAATTGATGTATGGATGACTCATAGTGAAGACTGGGTTCGTGCAGATAACCAACAATTTACGACGTTTGGAATGAGACTAACGTGAGGTAAAGTAAATAATTCATTAATTAAGAAGACTATTGATCAGATATGAAAATATCTGAAAGGTTATATTGGGAAATTATAACTTTGTAATCTGAATATTTTCCTTGGTGCCCCGACTTCCTAGTTAATTACAGTTACATGATTATTCAGTTTAATCGCGTAATACTAATTACAGGAATCTTTGATAAAAACAAAGTCTTCAATTTAATGATCGTAAAGACACGACAGGAGGAATGGATGAATACATACTCTGAGAACTCTCCACAGATCCAGGCGGCGGCGTAGAGCACCTCACAGATGCCGTTGTGCTGTGTGTTGCCGGTCAGCAGGTGGGCGTTGTCCAGCAGAGTAGCCATCTGGGCCACGGCGAAGGCTCGGATGGCTTTCACCCGGATGGCAACGTCCAGCATCTGGGAGGCGATGAGGTGGCCATGCCGCGTGCCCTCTAGACGGGTCAGCTCCACCAGGATACTGATGTACCTGAGAGACGGAAACAGAGACAGACGGTCAGACTGGTGTACCTGAGAGACAGGTGAGAAAGTCAGTGGAAGGTAGGCCCCTAAATGGCAGGTAAACCCCCAAAAAGATGACAAGTAGCGGGCCAGTACGATGCAAAAACTTGTGTGAATTATTTACAGCAAGACGCATTACTACAATGCATTTTGACTCGTGAGCATTTCAACTCTATTTGAGAGACACGGAGACTCAAAACTCACAGAAAGTATGAATCTAAAAGAATCAGAGACCAATACATTTGCCCTGCCAGTAAGTTGTGCTGACCATTCAAAGTTGGTGATGTACTGGTAGTTGCTCTGGCTGCAGATGTCAATGATCTTGGTGAGCAGCTCATCTCTGTAAGTGGTTCCCTCGGCTTTGTCCACGTGCAGCATCAGCTTCTTCACTATCTCCATCAGGTTCTTCTTGGACACCTGGGACCACACCAATGAGTAGTCAATGAGAAACAGAGCAATGGGGACATCAGAAACTGTACTGTGATCAGGGAGGAATTAGGCTATACATACAGTACCAGTCAAAGGTTTGGACACACCTATTCATTCAAGGGTTTTTCATAATTTAAAAAAGAAACTATTTTCTACATTGTAGAATAATAGTGAAGACATCAAAACTATGAAATAACACATTTGGAATCATGTAGTAACCAAAAAAGTTAAATATTTTCAAAATATATTTTTCAAAGTAGCCACCCTTTGCCTTGATGACAGCTTTGTACACTCTTGGCATTCTTTCAACCAGCTTCACCTGGAATACTTCTCCAGCAGTCTTGAAGGAGATCCCACATATGCTGAGCACTTGTTGGATGCTTTTCCTTCACTCTGCGGTCCAACTCATCCCAAACCATCTCAAATTGGGTTGAGGTCAGCTGATTGTGGAGGTCAGGTCATCTGATGCAGCACTCCATCACTCTACTTCTTGATCAAATAGCCCTTACACACCCTGGAGGTGTGTTTTGGGTCATTGCCTGTTGAAAAACAAATGATACCATCCCATCTGGTTTAGGCTTAGTGGGACTGCTGGTAGCCATGCTGGTTAAGTGTGCCTTGAATTCTAAATAAATCACTGACAGTATCACCAGCAAAGCACCCTCACATTCTCCTCCATGCTTCAAGGTGGGAACCACACATGCGGAGATCATCCGTTCACCTACTCTGCGTCTCACAAAGACACGGCGGTTGGAACCAAAAATTATACCAAAGGACAGATTTCCACTGGTCTAATGCCCATCGCTCGTGTTTCTTGGCCCAAGCAAGTCTCTTCTTCTTATTGGTGTCCTTTAGTAGTGGTTTCTTTGCAGGAATCAACACTGAAAGCCTGATTCACACAGTCTCCTCTGAACAGTTGATGTGGAAATGTGTCTGATACTTGAACTCCGTGAAGCATTTATTTGGGCTACAATTTCTGAGGCTGAGTATCAGAGGTAACTTGATCATAGCGCTTGATGGTTTTTGCGACTGCACTTGAAGAAAGTTCTTGAAATGTTCCGTATTGACGGACCTTCATGTCTTAAAGTAATGATGGACTGTCCTTTCTCTTTGCTTATTTGAGCTGTTCTTGCATAAGTTATACGGACTTGCTTCGTTTACTAAATAGGGCTATCTTCTGTATACCACCCCTACCTTGTCACAACACAAATCAATTTTATTTGTCACATACACATGGTTAGCAGATGTTAATGCGAGTGTAGCGAAATGCTTGTGCTTCTAGTTCCGACAATGCAGTAATAACAACAAGTAATCTAACAATTCACAACTACTACCTTATACACACACAAGTGTAAAGGGTAAGAATATGTACATAAAGATAATGAATGAGTGATGGTACAGAACGGCATAGGCAAGATGCAGTAGCTGTATAGTGTACAGTCTATACATATGAGATGAGTAATGTAGGGTATGTAAGCATAAAGTGGCATAGTTTAAAGTGGCTAGTGAAACATGTATTACATAAAGATGGCAAGAGCAGTAGAGGTATAAGAGTAAGTATACTATATACATATGAGATGACTAATGTAGGGTATGTAAATCATATTATTAAGTGGCATTGTTTAATGAGTGGCTAGTGGATACATTTTACAAAATTTCCATCAATTCCATTTATTAAAGTGGCTGGAGTTGAGTCAGTAATGTTGGCAGCGGCCACTAATGTTTAGTGGTGGCTGTTTAACAGTCTGATGGCCTTGAGATAGAAGCTGTTTTTCAGTCTCTCGGTCCCTGCTTTATGCACCTGTACTGACCTCGCCTTCTGGATTGATAGCGGGGTGAACAGCGAGTGGCTCGGGTGGTTGTTGTCCTTGATGATCTTTATGGCCTTCCTGTGACATCGGGTGGTGTAGGTGTCCTGGAGGGCAGGTAGTTTGCCCCGGTGATGCGTTGTGCAGACCTCACTACTCCTGGAGAGCCTTACGGTGTGGGCGGAGCAGTTGCCGTACCAGGCGGTGATCAGCCCGACAGGATGCTTCGATTGTGCATCTGTAGAAGTTTGTGAGTGCTTTTGGTGACAAGCCGAATTTCTTCAGCCTCCTGAGGTTGAAGAGGCGCTGCTATGCCTTCTTCACCACGCTGTCTGTGTGGGTGGACGAATTCAGTTTGTCCGTGATGTGTACGCCGAGGAACTTAAAACTTTCTACCCTCTCCACTACTGTCCCATCAATGTGGATAGGGGGTGCTCCCTCTGTGGTTTCCTGAAGTCGGGCAGTGTGTAGTGTGGTTGCGATTGCGTCGTCTGTGGACCTATTGGGTCGGTAAGCAAATTGGAGTGGGTCTAGGGTGTCAGGTAGGGTGGAGGTGATATGGTCCTTGACTAGTCTCTCAAAGCACTTCATGATGACGGAAGTGAGTGCTACGGGGCMGTAGTCGTTTAGCTCAGTTACCTTAGCTTTCTTGGGAACAGGAACAATGGTGGCCCTCTTGAAGCATGTGGGAACAGCAGACTGGGATAAGGACTGATTGAATAGGTCCGTAAACACACCAGCCAGCTGGTCTGCGCATGCTCTGAGGACYCGGCTGGGAATGCCGTCTGGGCCTGCAGCCTTGCGAGGGTTAACACGTTTAAATGTTTTACTCACCTCGGCTGCAGCGAAGGAGAGTTTTGGTATCGGGCCGTGTCAGTGGCACTGTAATGTCCTCAAAGCGAGCAAAGAAGTTGTTTAGTCTGTCTGGGAGCAAGACATCCTGGTCCGCGACGGGGCTGGTTTTCTTTTTGTAATCCYTGATTGACTGTAGACCCTGCCACATACCTCTTGTGTCTGAGCTGTTGAATTGCGACTCTACTTTGTCTCTATACTGGGACTTAGCTTGTTTGATTGCCTTGCGGAGYGAATAGCTACACTGTTTGTATTCGGTCATGTTTCCGGTCACCTTGCCCTGGTTAAAAGCAGTGGTTCGCGCTTTCAGTTTCACGCGAATGCTGCCATCAATCCACGGTTTCTGGTTTGGGAATGTTTTAATCGTTGCTGTAGGTACGACATCGTCAATGCACTTTCTAATGAACTCGCTCACCGAATCAGCGTATTCGTCAATGTAGTTGTTGGACGCAATGCGGGAACATATCCCAATCCACGTGATCGAAGCAGTCTTGAAGCGTGGAATCAGATTGGTCGGACCAGCGTTGAACAGACCTGAGCGCGGGAGCTTGCTGTTTTAGTTTCTGTTTGTAGGCTGGAAGCAACAAAATGGAGTCGTGGTCAGATTTTCCAAAAGGAGGGCGGGGGAGGGCCTTATATGCGTTGCGGAAGTTAGTATAACAATGATCCAAGGTTTTACCAGCCCTGGTAGCACAAATCGATATGCTGATAGAATTTAGGGAGTTTTGTTTTCAGATTAGCCTTGTTAAAATCCCCAGCTACGATGAATGCAGCCTCAGGGTGTGTGGTTTCCAGTTTACAAAGTCAGATAAAGTTCGTTCAGGGCCATCGATGTGTCTGCTTCGGGGGGAATATATACGGCTGTGATTATAATCGAAGAGAATTCCCTTGGTAGATAATGCGGTCGACATTTGATTGTGAGGAATTCTAAATCAGGTGAACAGAATGACTTGAGTTCCTGTATGTTGTTATGATCACACCACGTCTCGTTAATCATAAGGCATACACCCCCGCCCCTCTTCTTACCAGAAAGATGTTTGTTTCTGTCAGCGCGATGCGTGAAGAAACCAGCTGGCTGCACCGACTCCATTAGCGTTTCTCGAGTGAGCCATGTTTCCGTGAAGCAAAGAACGTTACAATCTCTGATGTCTCTCTGGAATGTTACCCCTGCTCGGATTTTATCAACCTTATTGTCAAGAGACTGGACATTGGCGAGTAGTATGCTAGGGAGTGACGCGCGATGTGCCCGTCCCCGAAGCCTGACCAGGAGACCGCTTCGTTTGCCCCTTTTACGGCGTCGTTGTTTAGGGTCGCCGGCTGGGATCAGATCCATTGTATTGGGTGGAAGGCAAAACACAGGATCCGCTTCGGGAGAGTCATATTCCTGGTTGTAACGATGGTGAGTTGACGTTGGTCTTATATTCAGTAGTTCCTCCCGACTGTATGTAATGAAACCTAAGATTACCTGGGGTACCAATGTAAGGAATAACACATAAAAAAAACAAAATACTGCATATTTTCCTAGGAACGCAAAGCGAGGCGGCCATCTCGGTCGGCGCCGGAAGTACACAACTGATTGATTGGCTCAAGCGCACTAAGATGGAAAGAAATTCCACAAATTAACTTTTAACAAGGCACACCTGTTAATTGAAATGCATTCCAGGTGACTACCTCATGAAGCTGGTTGAGAGAATACCAAGTGGGCAAAGCTGTCATCAAGGCAAAGGGTGGCTACTTAAAATATATTTTGATTTATTTAACACTTTTTTGGTTACTACATCATTCCATGTGTTATGTCATAGTTTTGATCTCCTCATTATTAGTAAAAATAAAGAAAAACTCTGGAATGAGTAGGAGTGTTTTTGAGCTTAGGGCATTTCCCCATGAGTAGACATAGGTGGTGAAGACATGGGGGTAGGGTCAGTGTGTATTCAATGACCATGTGTTATGACAGTGACAAGCACCATGCCGTAGAGCAGGTCTAGAGCCCTCAGGCGGATGGACTCGTCCTTGTCATCCAGACATTGGAGGATGAGGTCTTTGTGGGACTGGACAGACTTGGGATGAGTCTTCAGTATCTTGGACATGGCCAGCAGGCCCAGGTACTTCACTATGAACAGAGACAACACACTCAGTGGCCTGGACACTATACACAGGGCCTTCTATTCTGCTTCCACATGCACTAGAGTAGTGGTTCTGCACTATGGAGACTGGTCTACGAGCCATACATCATGCCTTTACATTCTGTAGTATACATTACCTTATGGCTATAGCCTGCCTCCCAGTACTCAGGCCCTTTGACTTTTTACACATTGTTAAATTACAGCCTTATTCTAAAATGTATTAAATACATTTTTGAAAAATCCTCAATCTACACACAATACCCCAAAATGACAATGCAAAAACAGGTTTAGAAATTTTTGCAAATGTATATTTTTTTTTTACAGAATAACCTTATTTACATAAGTATTCAGACCCTTTGCTATGAGACTCGACATTGAGCTCAGGTGCATCCTGTTGCCATTGATCATCCTTGAGATGTTTCTACAACTTGATTGGAGTCCACCCGTGTTAAATTCAATTGATTGGACATGATTTGGAAAGGCACACTTGCCTATATAAAAGTTCCCACAGTTGACAGTGCATGTCAGAGCAAAAACCAAGCCAGGAGGTCGAAGGAATTGTCCGTAGAGCTCTGAGACCGGATTGTGTCAGCCACAGATCTGGGGAAGGGTACCAAAAAATGTCTGCAGCATTGAAGGTCTCCAAGAACACAGTGGCCTCCATCATTCTTAAATGGAAGAAGTTTGGAACCATCAAGACTCTTCCTAGAGCTGGCCGCCTGGCCAAACTGAACAATCGGGGGAGAATGGCCTTGGTCGCTAGCAGAGCTGGAGTTCCTCTATGGAGATGAAAGAACCTTCCAGAAGGACAACCAATCAGGTCTTTATGGTAGTGGCCAGACGGAAGCCACTCCTCTGTAAAAGGCACATGACAGCCCGCTTGGAGTTCGTCAAAAGGCACCTAAAGACTCTCAGATCATGAGAAACAAGATTCTCTGGTCTGATGAAACCAAGATTGAACTCTTTGGCCTGAATGCCAAGCGTCATGTCTGTAGGAAACCTGGCACCATCGCTACGGTGAAGCATGTTGGTGTCAGCATCATGCTGTGGGGATGTTTTTCAGCGGCAGGGACTTGGAGACTAGTCAGGATCGAAGGAAAGATGATGAAAACCTGCTCCAGAGCGCTCAGGACCTCAGACTGGGGCGATTGGTTCACCTTCCAACAGGACAATGACCCTAAGCACACAGCCAAGACAACTCAGGAGTGGCTTCGGGACAGGTCTCTGAATGTCCTTGAGTGGCCCAGCCAGAGCGCACACTTGAACCTGATTGAACATATCTGGAGACCTGAAAATAGCTATGAAGTGACGCTCCCCATCCAACCTGACAGAGCTTGAGAGGATCTGCAGAGAAGAATGACAGAAACTCCCCAAATACAGGTGTGCCAAGCTTGTAGCATCATACCCAAGAAGACTAAAGGCTGTAATGGCTGCCAAAGGTGCTTCAACAAAGTACTGAGTAAAGGGTCTGAATACTTATGTAAATGTATAGTTACCCCCCCCCACAGAAAATGTTTAAACCTGTTTTTGCTTTGTCATTATGGGGTATTGTGTATAGATTGAGGGGGGGAAAAACTATTTAATCGATTTTAGACTAAGGCTGTAATGTAACAAAATGTGGAAAAAGTCAAGGGGTCTGAATTCTTTCCAAATGCACTGTCTGTCTCCACTATCCACTCTCATCCGCTGAAACCTCACGGATTACATTACAAACTCATTACTGTAGGCCCTTGTCACTATTCTGAATGCCTGTTTTATATATTATATAATTACGCTGAGAATCAGATTTTTCACTTTGAAGGCAGTAAACTTCTCTGGTAGGTAACGG
Organism: Salvelinus sp. IW2-2015; assembly: GCF_002910315.2. Lineage (NCBI taxonomy): Eukaryota > Metazoa > Chordata > Actinopteri > Salmoniformes > Salmonidae > Salvelinus > Salvelinus sp. IW2-2015. The sequence goes on from NC_036853.1 coordinate 12,238,968, forward strand.
CCTATGTGGCATCGATATTATTCCAAAATATTTATTCTACTGTCTAAATTGACTACAAAGTGTAAATAGGATACATTTGTCATAGTCACTCTCGTCCAAAACGGAGATCTGCGAGATAATTACGAAAGAAATGGTACATCACGGAATTAAGGGTACCATACATTTTCCTTGGGTTGGGTTTATTTCAATCCTGCCCACAGCACCCAAGTGATCCTCAATTCAAAGCGCTGCTGCACGCATCCCGATCATAATACCAATGGTCAATCTGGTTTGACATTCGATATCCCTATGTGGCTAGTTAGGGACCATAAGTAAATTACACAATGTACAGTACATGGGACAATATTTAACATTTCTATAGCTGCAAATTTCAATGACTTAACTTCAAACCAACTACAAATTGTAATTTTTTTTATATAAATATTGAAAGAATTTAATAAGACAGAGATGTGCAACATGAAAATATTGTCCCATAGATTGAGTAATTTATTGACAGTCCCCAACTAGCCCCAGAGATAAGCTATCCAAAGTCAGATCAACTTTGCCACGGTCGCACAACGGCCAGCTGAAGCTAATTGGCGAAAGAAGTTGGCTAGCTTCCTAGCTAGTCTAGGCTACTTCCAAACACAAAACCTGAAAGTAGCTTAGACTTTTCAAGTCTAGGCTACTTCTTTCTAGATAACTGTTTCAAGTGACTAGCTGTGTACTGTTTTGGCAGAGTGAAAGTACAAACGTTTCCCAAGTTCAAACACACACGACACTGACATCAAAGCATGCCTCCCAAAACCCAGATCTTGTTCTCGGTCACATTTTCTAATGAGGACAATTGAAACAGAGGCTAAATTAAGAAGTTCAGCCCCACTTCAAAATATAAAACATTGATTTCAACATTTAACAAACCATAGAACTCTATAAACAAGGACTAAGTTTGGTAACAGAATAAAACCGAGGAATGGTTTGCCGTAATTCTATTACCAGTGTACATTTTTCAAAGTAGTCATTGTGCATAGAGTTGTACGGTTTATTAAACTTTGAAATCAATGTTTTTTTGTTTGGCATACTTTCTAAAGTGAAAAATCTGAGTCTCCGCATAATTCTGTTAGCATGGAATAGCCCATACATAACATACTGACTAACAACCTGATATTTTCACATCCATTAGATTTTCTCTACAAAACATGAAATTAAAAACACAAAGAAAAGGAAAATACAAACAAACAGAACGATGGCAAGAACACAGACATTCACACGAGACAACATATACACATGGAAGTTTAGTTTTTTTGCCACCAACTTGAGTCATAGGTAGATGTAGCTATAGTGGACTAATCCGATAACAGACACCATTTTTTTTGCGGAATCAGGCAATATATAACATCCACTAAACAGATTATTATCGGAGCGGTTGATACCTCCTGAAAAGATAGCTGTATATCAGGTTTATGGATCAATATGTGTGAATGCAACCTCGAGGTAAAGTGCTATCGCTGTGCAGATACAGGTTTGGCTTCATCAGAGCAGGTCAGGAGCAGCCCTGTAAACAGTACTATGTTTGAGACTTATAGTTTAAAAGGTGTCGATGGGAGCAAAAGAAGGCAAGAGTCTGTTGATGTTATGATCCTAACTAGCGAAACGGCCTTGAGGATCAGTATAGAGAACTCAATTATTTTTTTAAACATAGCTGCCCACGTATATCTAATCTACACACAACCAAGTTGCCCAGATAACTCGAATCACCAGATGCATCATAATGATCGTAGATGGTTTAACTTACTGTTCGCTGTAACCTGCTAAGACTGATTAATTACTGCTCAAATATACTCAATTTTTAGAAACTAAATAGCCTGTTGAAGTAGAGGTGTATAATAAATGTATAAAGACAAAACCATACCTTGTGACAGTCGCAATTGCAACTATGCACAGTAACATTTCAAACGGCCCGCATTTCAGGGGGGTGGTCAAAATGTCGAGTTATCCAGAATTTGGGGATTTAGATCGCTGTAAACTAGATGGGTGGCTACTCAGAAACACGCAGACAATGAGAGAATGACACACTGCAGGCATTGACAGAGGGCTCACAGTTCTGGTCCGAGTCTTCAATCAGGATTCGCAGTTTCTGGACACAGAGCTGAGAGAGAGAGAAACATGCCATTACTATCAATATAAACCTTTCCAAACAAGCTCCAGTATTTGCATGTGCGCACAGCAATTCTGCACATTCACCGAAAGTGGGTGAAACCCACTAGCCATAGAACCCAGCTAAAGTCATTTGAACAGTTTGAATTTCTATACATTTTAGGAGCTCAGAAATGAATGCTTTTTAATCACAATTTCACTAGCCTGCGCAATCGTTTGGTGTTCATCTACTGACAGACTTGTGATGATAAAAACAAAGATGTAAACATGCATTGTTATCAAACTGGAGTGGAAAGCGTTCACATCATTAGCTACAAAAGAGAAAAAGTGGACATGGTGTCTGGGACTTACCTGAATACTAGCACTGTGATTTGGCATCCCAGAGGACAGGGAAATCAACACTGCAACAGAGGACAAACAATAAGATCCTGCTATGTCAACAACTTTACATACTTGTCAAAAACTAAATATTCACAGTTAGAGCTGTGATCTTGAAAGCTCAGTGATGTTTTTCACTTAACATAAAACAAACTGTATTGAGTCAACAACCTCCTCAGTAGCACATCAAAGGCGCAAACAAAACAACTGCCCACACTGAAGACTATAGACATGCAAGGTGTATAATATAAATGTACAATTTTTATTTTAAAAAATTATGAGAAAATAGCTTGGTTTAACTGCGCACATCTTCAGTTTATACCCAAGCTTCACAAAGATGTACGGCTACCCAGCACACAGATAACCAGACGACTAAACAGAGATACAAGAACAAGTGAAAAGAGGAATACTGACCTGCTATCACAGTGTTGACACATTCATATAGAAGTGACATAGCAGAGGTACTGTGAGAGGAAGAAAGGGTAAGAAAAGGAGTAGAGATAGACAGAAGATCAATATTTTCCTCAGACAACTTTTTGTGATTCAACAAAACCCATATTGGTTGTTGGATCTCTGTAGGTGTCTCACCTGTGGATGAGGTTTGTTAAGGGTTCTATCAGCTTCTTCCCCAAGCGAGGCTCCAGGGGTGTGAGGGCACCAAACTGAAAAACACAAGTCACCATTACACACACTAAAGGAACAACACCTCTCCATGTTGTGATACAGGGCAATAATATGTAAGTTCCACTGACTCACTAACCAGGTTTCCATCCAACCTTTATGTGGGTAAAGTATGTCGGATAAAAAAAAATGTCAATACAGGCCTGATGTAAACAGCAAATTTGTTGGTAAACTTTCCAAATATCGACAAAACAATATACGCTAGACAAGGTGAGACCTTTGTGTGTCAATAAAATTAATAATGAGCAAATATTAATATAATAACCATCCTATCGAAGTAAACTTTTAGTCACGCGATGATGTTGTATGGTCCTCCCACTACGACTCAAGAAAGCATGCTGATTATTAGGCTACAGATTAATATACAGTGAGCTCCAAAAGTATTGGGACAGTGACACATTGTTTGTTGTTTTGGCTCTGTACTCCAGCACTTTGGATTTAATAGAAATGAATGGTAAATAATGTAGTCATTTTGGAGACACTTTTATTGTAAATAAGAATATCATATTTTTCTAAACACTTCTACATAAATGTGGATGCTACCATGATTACGGATAATCCTGAATGAATCGTAAATAATGACAAGAGAGAAAGTTAGAGGCATAAATATCATACCCTCCAAAAATGCTAACCTTCCCTGTTATTGTAATGGTGAGAGGTTAGCATTACATGGGAGGAATTACTTGGGGGACTACTTTAATACCGATAAGTGAATTTGTATACTTTTGGTCCCCTAAAATGGGGGGGGACTATGCTGTAATTTCTCAACGGTTTGCCCGAGATGGATGAAAATACCCTCAGATTAAAGCTGACAGTATACACTTTAACCTCATAGTTATTGTATCATTTCAAATCCAAAGTGCTGGAGTACAGAGCCAAAACAATAACAAAAATTGTCACTGTCCCAATACTTTTGGAGCTCACCATGTTATTTATTTATTTTAATTCACCTTTATTTAACCAGGTAGGCTAGTTGAGAACTAGTTCACATTTACAACTGTGACCTGGCCAAGATAAAGCAAAGCAGTTCAACACATACAACAACAGAGTTACACATGGAATAAACAAACATACAGTCAATAATACAGCAGAAAAAGTCAATATACATTATGTGCAAATGAGGTGAGATAAGGGAGGTAAGGCAATAAATAGGCCATGGTGGCGAGGTAATTACGATATAGCAATTAAACACTGGAGTGATAGATGTGCAGAAGATGAATGTGCAAGTAGAGGTACTGGGGTGCAAAGGAGCAAAATAAATAAATAAATACAGTATGGGGATGAGGTAGTTGGATGGGCTATTTACAGATGGGCTATGTACAGGTGCAGTGATCTGTGAGCTGCTCTGACAGCTGGTGCTTGAAGTTAGTGAGGGAGATATGAGTCTCCAGCTAATGAACTTCACAGAGTAGTGAAAGTGCAAGGTGATGAGTTTGATGCTCCTTTCCAATTTAATATCGAGGGTCTTATTCTGGTGACATTATGATCGATCCCTGGCTGCCGCTAGACAAATAATCTTGCTCTTATCCATAATAATCTCATAATGTAGGCTAGCCTACCCACACTGTATCTGTGAGCTGTTGGTTAGAGTGCTTGTGCCAAGACACAAGTAGGCACATTAACTATTTAATGCAATAGTTTGTGATAAAACTATCGGTAGAGTTGAAAATGCAATGGAAACACATTGAACTTTCGACTTTTATTCGGTACATGTACACTTCTATATCATCACGCATAGCTTTCTTTCCACAAAAAGTACGTTTGGTGGAAACACACCACTGGTGGGAAAATGTGCATATTCTCTTCATTTATTTGTAATTACGATCTTGTCTCATCGCTGAAACTTCCCAACGGGCTCCGGAGAGGTGAAGGTCGAGTCATGCGTCCTTCGAAACATTACCAGCCAAACCACGCTTCTTAACACCCGCCCGGTTAACCCACAAGCCAGCCGCACCAATTTGTCGGAGGAAACACCGTTCGACTGACAATCGAAGTCAGCCTATGTGCATATTTTTTAGGCTGATTTAAAAAATGCCCACATGACAATATATCACCAATAGGATGGAAACCTAGCTACTGACACAGTGATTTCCACAGCTCCCATCCTGTTCACTCACCAGCTTGATGATCTTGATGAGGACCCAGTTGTTGGTGGAGGAGGTCATGAGCTTGAAGAAAAGCGGGGCCAGAGAAAGGTAGTTCTTAGGGTTCCTCCTGGCCAGCTCACAGATGACATTAACAGCCGCTGACTGGACCCCTGCAGGAAAGAGACATCACACAGATGAGATCAACAACATCCATGCTGAAGGAATCATTAGGACACGAATTAGATAAAATACATCCAAAATACTTTAAAAATAGCTTCCATCCAGTTAAGACAATTTCCTTAGTTACGGCATACTTTAGGATTCAAGGTGATACAAATGTGTCTGGCCCCAACCAACAGAGTAGGCAGGTAGGTACTAGTCTCTCTCACCAGGGTCAGGGTCTTCCAGTTTCTCCTTCATCCTGGGGAAAGCTGGGCGCAGAGACTCGGGGTACTTCAGGAACACCTTGTACATGATCAGGACTGCCTTCTTCCTGATATAAGGCTTTGTGTGGGACATCTGCAGCACAGACCGAGAGAGAGAGAGGTCAGAGAAGCATGAAACCAGACAACGAACTCTTGAGCTGGAGAATGTAACTCACCAGAGTCATGATGTCATTGGCCAGGTCCCGAGCCAGGTCAGGGGTCACGAAGCAGGAGAGGCCAGTGAGAGCCACACCGGTGTCGTACTGGTTAGGACTGCTCAGATCCTGAAAGAAAAAAATGGATGTGAAAGAGAGGTAGAGAAAGTGAAAGAGGGGGAAAAAAGGACGGGAGGACATGCACTACATGACCAAAAAGTATGTAACATTTCATTCCAAAATCATGGACATTAATATGGAGTTGGTCCCTCCTTTGCTGCTATAACAGCTTCCACTCTTCTGGGAAGGCTTTCCACTAGATGTTGGAACATTGCTGCAGGGACTTGCTTCCATTCAGCCACAAGAGCATTAGTGAGGACTTGCTTCCATTCAGCCACAAGAGCATTAGTGAGGTTAGGCGATTAGTCCTGGCTCGCAGTCCACGTTCCAATTCATCCCAAAGGTGTTCGATGGGGTTGAAGTCAGGGCTCTGTGCAGGCCAGTCAAGTTCTTCCACACCAATCTTGACAAACCATTTCTGTATGGACCTCGCTTTGTGCACAGGGGCATTGTCATACTGAAACAGGAAAGGGCTTGCCCCAAACTTACCACAAAGTTAGAAGCACAGAATCGTCTAGAATGTCATTGTATGCTGTAGCGTTAAGATTTCCCTTCACTGGAACTAAGGGGCCTAGCCCGAACCATGAAAAACAGCCCCAGACCATTATTCCTCATCCACCAAACTTTACAGTTGGCACTATGCATTGAGGCAGGTAGCGTTCTCCTGGCATCCGCCAAACCCAGATTCGTCCGTCGAACTGCCAGATAATGAAGCGTGATTCATCACTCCGGAGAAAGTGTGTCCACCGCTCCAGAGTCCAATGCAGATGATTTTTAGCTTTACACCGCTCCAGCCGACGCTTGGCATTGCGCATGGTGATCTTAGGCTTGTGTGTGTCTACTCAGCCATGGAAGCCCATTTTATTTCCTGACGAATAGTTCTTGTGCTGACGTTGCTTCCAGAGGCAGTTTCGGAAGTCAGTAGTGAGTGTTGCAGATGATTTTTACGCGTTACAGCACTCAGCGGCACCGTTCTGTGGGCTTGTGTCGCCTAGCACTTCGTGGCTGAGCCGTTGTTGCTCCTAGATGTTTCCACTTCACAATAACAGCACTTACAGTTGACCGGGGCAGCTCTAGCAGGGCAGAAATTTGACGAACTGACTTGTTGGAAAGGTGACATCCTATGACGGTGCCATGCTGAAAGTCACTGAACTCTTCAGTAAAGTCATTCTACTGCCAATGTTTGTCTATGGAGATTGCATGGCTGTGTTCTAGATTTTATACACCAACGGGTGTGGCTGAAATAGCTGAATCCACTCATTTTGTATATATAGTGTAGCCGGTATCAGAGATGGTCTTTAATACATCATAGACAGGTAGGCCAAAGGTGCAAGATAAAAATTTAAAAAAGCATCACTGACCTTTCGGATCTGATTGGTTGTCAGCATGATTACATCAGTGCTCTCATGAAAGCACTGGGAGGCGGCCAGGTAACCAATTCTCTGAAGAGAGGAAGCACCATATTTAACCTCAAACACTCTCGAATATCCCAATTTGTTTTAAATATACCACACATACAGATTATCTTGCCTTGTATGTGAATTTGGAGGAGCTCATGACTTCCACGATGTTGAATGCAGCCCAGCTGACGTCATAGCCCAGCATCTGCAACTGTTAACGCACAAGGGGAGAGACAGAGGGAGTCAGAGCACTGGACATCCACTACATTGTCCCTGTGGACAGTGAGAGCTCACAGGCTAAATGCATTCTCAAATAGCTTTTACTGAGTATGGGCAGTATTCAAAGTAGCTGTTATCTAGCAAAAAATAATGCATAGCAGGCCTAGGATATAGCTGAATTGTTTTTGGTTGTGCATCTCTGTGTTGTTGTTCACAGTGAGGGCAGTTTCAGTGAGGGGTGCTGATCTGTGATCTTACGTAGGTGAGCTTGCAAACGGCATTGGACTTGACAGCAATGTTGTCCTGCTTGAGCTCCTGCTTGATCTCGTCGATGCAGGTGGAGATGTATTTAGCCTGAGCGGAGACACAGAAACCAGACAGGACATCAGACTGAATGACAACCTCCACATGATACTCACGGATTACTTTTCACCACTGGTTTACCTGTGAACCAGCTAAAATACAGGCTAAGGTGACGAGTCTTACAGCAATTGAAATGTCATTAATTTTACACATAAGGTAATTAACCCAAGCTTCTGATCAGATATGTTTTAGGCTTGTGAGGGTTTTCAGTCTATGATTGAATGGGTGTGCCAAGCTTGTAGCGTTATACCCAAGAAGACTTGAGGCTGTAATCACTGCCAAAGGTGCTTCAACAAAGTACTGAGTAAAGGGTCTGAATACTTATGTAAAATGTGATCGTTCAGTTTTTTTATTTGTAATAAAATTAGCAAAAGTCTATAAACCTGTTTTTCTTTTAGCATTATGGGGTATTGTGTATAGATTGAGGGATTTAAAAAAAATGTGTTATCCATTTTAAAATAAGTCTAACGTAACAAAATGTGGAAAAAGGGAAGTGGTCTGAATGCTTTCCAAATGCACTGTACAAGCTCCTGAGTGGCGCAGCGGTCTAAGGCACTGCATCTCAGTGCTAGAGGCGTCACTACTAGAGATCGACCGATTATGATTTTTCAACGCCAATACCGATACCGATTATTGGAGGACCAAAAAAAGCAGATACCGATTAATCGGACAATTGTTTTATTTTATTTGTAATAATGACAATTACTAAATTAATAAAAAGCTAACGTTTAAGTTCCTTGCTCAGAACATGAGAACATATAAAAGCTGGTGGTTCCTTTTAACATGAGTCTTCAATATTCCCAGGTAAGAAGTTTTAAGTTGTAGTTATTATAGGAATTATAGGACTATTTCTGTCTATACCATTTGTATTTCATATACCTTTGACTATTGGATGTTCTTATTAGGCACTTTAGTATTGCCAGTGTAACATTATAGCTTCCGTCCCTCTCCTCGCTTCTTACCTGGGAATATTGAAGACTCATGTTAAAAGGAACCACCAGCTTTCATATGTTCTCATGTTCTGAGCAAGGAACTTAAACGTTAGCTTTTTTACATGGCACATATTGCACTTTTACTTTCTTCTCCAACACTTTGTTTTTGCATTATTTAAACCAAATTGAACATGTTTCATTATTTATTTGAGGCTAAATTGATTTTATTGATGTATTATATTAAGGTAAAAGAAAAGTGTTAATTCAGTATTGTTGTAATTGGTATTACAAATAAAAAATATTTATAAAAAAATAAAAAATAAATAAAATTAATCGGCCAATTAATCGGTATCGGCTTTTTTTGGTCCTCCAATAATCGGTATCGGCGTTGAAAAATCATAATTGGTTGACCTCTACTAGACATTTCAATTAAATTAATTCCCCAATCAAATACCTTCATCGATACCACAAAAACACGACATCTTTTTACACCAATCTGGCAACCCTCATAAAACCCGACACAGCACCAGTATCCCAAAGTATTAAGCAAAAACAAGCATATAAAACAGCATTGGCATTAATAAATAAAATAAATAATACATAAAGCTACTATTATATTATACTAATTTCGGTGACAACCTTGGTTGATTAAAAATATTGGGTTGTTAACACATTTGTTATAAATGAAGTCGCACAAAAATGTGTGTATTATCACACGAATTAAACCACACAAACAAACAAAATCTGCTGAAATACTTTTTGTACATATTTGCACAAATTGAGTGTGAGATTATGAAACAAAATGGCAGAAATACTTTGAAAACAGCTACTGCAGCATTTATTTTACAATAAATATGATCCTACTTGACTATTTTTATTCACAAATGCCAGTGAAATTTTCGCACTGTGGATCTCTGACCACCTGCCAACGTGGGTGGTGAAATAGCCACGCCAATGTCAAAATATACCCACATTTGGCAGGTGTAAAATTTAGGCCCTGATTCAGATCCAATTGAAAAATTTGTAATAGTTGTTCTAGAGCCAAGACCTACATTTCTACAGCACAACAAGTTCTAAAGGAGGTATAGGGAAACAGTGGAGAGAACTTCAGACACTATTTTTAATCAGGGGACATGAATAGGCAAATAAAATACCTGCCATACTTGTTAGTGTTACATATTGTCTTCTAAAATCTGGGATTTAATGTCAATTGCATTCAGTGTGCCTTCACACCTTCCTAGATCTGCTTGCCTTCAAAACGAGGGACCGACAGAATAGATGGATCGGTGTTATTTCCCTCAGCATATATGCGTAAAGTAAATAGAGTGTCCATGAGAAACCTTGGGCAGGCCAGGAGAGAACACCCAATTAATATTTTAGTGAGTTGTCCACTGTTGGCTGGGTAACCACCTTATCTAGGTATGTGGGGTTGGGTTACACAAAGGGGAATACATTAGGACCCGAATCAAAAGATCATGGCTTAGTAGAGTGGTGAAATAGAGTCAAAGCTATTATGCTTTGTATGTCTGTCTAAGCAATGGACAAAATCATGACAAAGCATGAACTTTCTTTTGCCAGATAACTGCCAGGGCATATTAGCACTCAGTGGCCACCACAACTCTGCTGAAACCAGAAGCAGTGACCAATCAAGGTGTGTATAAAAATAACCCAAGATAGACAACTTGAAATGTTAGAACAGGTAAGCTCTAGATATCACACCTAGGCCTAAATTTCATTCCCAAGTCAACATTTCTTAGTAGGCCTGGTCATGCTCACTCTGCTGCTTAAGAGCATTCAGCTATAAAATACTCCCTATGTCCTAGCTACTGACTGACATCATTTTATTGAATGGTGGCAATATACTCAGCATAACAGCATAATGGTCTCTGCTAAGTGACATAATTTCTTAAACCTAAGGAATTCATTCTGGAGTAACTTCTTCCTCCAAACCTCATCCTAACAACAGTGCACTCTATTGGACTACAAGGTAAAACGCTGTCGACCCACTCTGTGATGATCTAGCCTAATTAGCCAAACACCTTCACTGACATCATTCTGAAAACACTGGGGCAACACCCATGAAGACAGGAGCACTTCTACCTACCATAAAAGCTGTCAGTACGTCACAGGGAACTGTATACAGTTGAAGTCGGAAGTTTACATACATGGGAAAATCAAGAGAAATCACAGAAAAAAGTGTAGACCTCCACAAGTCTGGTTCATCCTTGGGAGCAATTTCCAAACGCCTGAAGGTACCACATCCATCTGTACAAACAATAGTACACAAGTATAAACACCATGGGACCGCTCAGAAAGGAGACGTGTTCTGTCTCCTAGAGATGAACGTACTTTGGTACGAAAAGTGCAAATCAATCCCAGAACAACAGCAAAGGACCTTGTGAAGATGCTGGAGGAAACAGGTACAAAAGTATCTATATCCACAGTAAAACGAGTCCTATATTGACATAACCTGAAAGGCCGCTCAGCAAGGAAGAAGCCACTGCTCCATAACCGCCATAAAAAAGCCAGACTACGGTTTGCAACTGCACATGGGGACAAAGATCGGACTTTTTGGAGAAATGTCCTCTGGTCTGATGAAACAAATATATAACTGTTTGGCCATAATGACCATTGTTATGTTTGGAGGAAAAAGGGGAAGGCTTGCAAACCGAAGAACACCATCCCAACCATGAAGCACGGGGGTGGCAGCATCATGTTGTGGGGGTGCTTTGCTGCAGGAGGGACTGCTGCACTTCACAAAATAGATGGCATCATGACGAAGGAAAATTGTGGATATATTGAAGCAACATCAAGACATCAGTCAGGAAGTTCAAGCTTGGTTGCAAATGGGTCTTCCAAATGAACAATGACCCCAAGCATACTTCCAAAGTTGTGGCAAAATGGCTTAAGGACAACAAAGTCAAGGTATTGGAGTGGCCATCACAAAGCCCTGACCTAAATCCTATTGAACATTTGTGGGCAGAACTGAAAAAGTGTGTGCGAGCAAGGAGGCCTACAAACCTGACTCAGTTACACCAGCTTTGTCAGGAGGAATGGGCCAAAATTCACCCAATTTATTGTGGGAAGCTTGTGGAAGGCTACCCGAAACATTTGACCCGAAACATTGACCCAAGTTAAACAATTTAAAGGCAATGCTACCAAATACTAATTGAGTGTATGTAAACTTCTGACCCACTGGGAATGTGATGAAAGAAATAAAAGCTGAAATAAAATCATTCTCTCTGCTATTATTCTGACATTTCACATTCTTAAAATAAAGTGGTGATCCTAACTGACCTAAGACAAGGAATTTTTACTAGGATTAATTGTCAGGAATTGTGAAAAACTGAGTTTAAATTTAACTGGCTAAGGTGTATGTAAACTTCCGACTTCAACTGTATCAACCGTTATTTTGGCTGTGCCCGTTAAGGAAATATTTGTGTAAACCTTTTCTTGTATGAATATTCAAGTTTTCCAAACCACATTGAATATCTTCTGACGTTGCTGTTCAGTATACATAACTAGTATAATCTACAACCACCATATTACTAAAGCATGATTATGACATTAGTGTGTGAATTTATATAAGCCCATCATCGGGTGATCTGTCTGACTTCTTGAATATCAGTTCACTTTATCTGCATACCTGTACAAATAACATTTATTTAAATTGGAGAAAGTGTGGTAGCTTACGGGTAAATTAAATGGGAACGTTTTTCAGTCTAGGCTGTCAGAGGTGTGTGGAAGAAGCATCCTTTCGTCCACCTATGCAACGTCACTGACTGACGCTGTAGAGGCCTACAAAATAAAATCGCCTTCTAGATCTTGTTTGCATGTCTCTGTTATTTGTATTAATGCAATAGAAGGCCATTATACGCAAAAGTAACTTTTTTACTACTGCCCGTTAGCAAATAAATGAAGAGAATATAGTGCTGAACAAGACAGATGTGTTATCATTCCGCGCATCATCACCAGCTGAGGTGTATAAGCTTGGCTAGTTAGTTTCCTAGCTGTCACTTGCTAGCTAGTTAACTAAAATTTGAATGGTTGTACGGCACATTATCGGTCAAGGTGATCACCTGAAACCACCTGCCACGAGGAGTAACAGGGTAGCGTTTCACCACCAGTAAGAAGTAGACTCGTGCAAGACCGGCCAACACGATTCGAAGGGGCGATGAAACCTAACGTTACCGTTATCAAACTAATGTTAGTTAGCTAGTCATATGACGATTATTATTGAGTAATGACAGTTAACGAGTTGACTAATTGGACAGCTAGTTGTTATTCGTGAATTTACAACTCAGTCTTGGTTAACTTGTTATATAACGTTACATATTTTCATTGTAATTTATCTGCATATGTGGATAGCAGCTAACTAGGAATAGCATATTACAGCTGTGCAGAAAGCTAACGTTGGAAAGGCCATCAAATAGTATAGTAGGTGATCTGGCTAACGTTAGCTATTTTGCAATGAGATGTGTTACACGAATGTTTACTTACTGACAGTGTGAAATCAGACAATAACGAAAACACAGTTAATCGTTTTACCTCATCTTCCTTGTGATTCCTAATGCCACGTACTAAATCTTGAAGGTTTTTATCGAACATCCGATCGATGCTCCCTTTAACAATCTTCAACGCCATGGCTGTTGGCTAACTTTTGTCGCTTCTGTCCTCGGGGACAAAATAGACGTCTTTTGGGTGCGAACCGGTCCGCAAGACAGTCTCTCATCCACCCGGGTATTGTCTTTCCGTGATTCGTAACTGTTTATTAATCCCAGCCAGAGAAGGCGAGGCCAGATGGGGCGTCCTGTACTCCACTGACAAAATGGCGTCTAAAGTCAGCTGACTGGTTGTATTCATGTGGAATTCTCATTATGGAAATCAATTAAATGAAAGATATACGTCTAGTACGCAGTTTAATGTGAATGGATGATAATTATTTTCCGGTCATATTCTCTATGCAAAATGCAATTATTCCCCAAGTTTGTCAGTGTGTCAATGTCCAATTTTTGCACAGTATGTAGCCTTTGACCTACCTGACTTTTTTTTGCCACAGCAATCTCAATGAGCATTATGCATGACAGCACAAACACATGTAAAAATATGGCAATTCATTTGTTATATAACTTGCATAAATATATATTACATCATAAAAAAACTATTTCACACCGCTGACCAGTCTAAAAATGCACTAGCGAGCATAGGCCCATATACAATGCATTTGGAAAGTATTCAGACCCCTTGACTTTTTCCAAATTGTGTTACTTTACAGCCTTATTCTAAAATGGATTACACCATTCCCCGACCCCCCCCTCATCAATCTACACACAATAACACATGACGAAAACAAGTTTCGATTTTTTAGCAAATTTATATACACACACACACACACATATATATAAATAAACTGAAAACATTTACATAAGTATTCAGACCCTTTTTCAGTACTTTGTTGAAGCACCTTTGGCAGTGATTACAGCCTCAAGTCATCTTGGGTATGACGCTACAAGCTTGGCACACCTGTATTTGGGGAGTTTCTCCCATTCTTCTCTGCAGATCCTCAAGTTCTGTCAGGCTGGATGGGGAGCGTCGCTGCACAGCTATTTTCAGGCCTCTCCAGAGATGTTCAACTGGGTTCAAGTCCGGGCTCTGGCTGGGCCACTCAAGGACATTGAGACTTGTCCCGAAGCCACTCCTGCATTGTTTTGGCTGTGTGCTTATGGTTGTTGCCCTGTTGGAACGTGAACCTTCGCCCAGTCTGAGGTCCTGAGCAGTTTATCAAGATTTCTCTGTACTTTGCTCCATTCGTCTTTCCCTCGATCCTGACTTGTCTCCCATTCTCTGCCGCTGAAAAGCATCCCCACAGCATGATGCTGCCACCACAATGCTTTAGCGTAGGGATGGTGCCAGGTTTCCTCCAGACGTGACACTTGGCATTCAGGCCAAAGAGTTCAATCTTGGTTTCATCAGACAAGAGAATCTTGTTTCTCATGGTCTGAGAGTCCTTTAGGTGCCTTTTGGAAAACTCCAAGCGGGCTTGCATGTGCCTTTTACTTAAGAGTGGCTTCCGTCTGGCCACTCCATAAAGGCTTGATTGGTGGAGTGCTGCTGAGATGGTTGTCCTTTTGGACGGTTCTCACATCTCCACAAAGGAACTCCGGCGCTCTGTCAGAGTGACCATCGGGTTTTTGGTTTACTCCATGACCAATGCCCTTCTCCGATTGCTCAGTTTGGCCGGGCGGACAGCTCTAGGAAGAGTCTTGGTGGTTCCAAACTTCTCCCATTTAAGAATAATGGAAGCCACTGTGTTCTTGGGGACCTTCAATGCTGCAGACATTTTTTGGTACTCTTCCCCAGATCTGTTCCTTGAAACAATCCTGCCTCAACACTATGGACAATTCCTTCGACCTCATGGCTTGGTTTTCGCTCTGACATGCACTGTCAACTGTGGGATCTTCTATAGACAGGTGTTTACCTTCCCAAATCATGTCCAATCAATTTAATTTACCACAGGTGGACTCCAATCAAGTAGTAGAAACATCAAGGATGATCAATCAAAACAGGATGCACCTGAGCTCAATTTGAATTTCATAGCTAAGGGTCAGAATACCTAGGTAAATAAGGTTATTTTATTTCTAAAAATCAGTTTCCGCTTTGCTATTATGGGGTATTGTGTGTAGATTGAAAATATTTAAGCAATTTTAGAATAAGGCTGTAATGTAACAAAATTTGAAAAAAGGGAAGGGGTCTGAATACTTTCCAAATGCACTCTTATTCACTGCAATTCCTCATCCCAAGCCTGGTTACAAGGGTTGTAATGTGTAGTTATTACACCAGTCACACCCCAACCCAACTGGATTTTTATTATGGGAATATGGGACTTCCATGAAGTACCATGTGATGACATGCTGCCTTCGATAACAGAAGTGTTCAGACTAGGACCACCATGCTGAGATTTTTATTCAACGATACAAATGATTTTACCAATTTACATAGCACTAAAAACACTTCCAAAGTATGTATGACAAGCAAATGCCAAATGGGCTCCAGCTACATGGGATATGGACAACTTCTGATTAAGATCATATTGTTCACTCTGTACACAATGTATATTATCCCATTCAATAGGCAAGTTATTGAAAGCAGATGGAGAAGACACGATGACAGGGTGAATAGTTCCACAAGTCAAAAGTTGTTGCAATTTCAGAAAACATACTTGTTATAAAAAAGTAGGTGGACCTTAGTTGGAAAACATGTGATGTGATTATGTTCAATGGCTTTAGATTTTCATGTTGAGACTGAATTAATAAGAAATGACCAGATAAGAAAAATATTCATAACCAACGGTCAAGACACCCATACTTGTCCAACACACATTAGCCTTCTCTAGGTTCTCTATCAGCTCCAATATTTTTCTCAAAGCCAACAGATGCCTTGAATCACGTGACATGCAATTACTGCAGAACATTCATCACAAGGCTCCTCTTTTCCCCCTAAATTTCCTGTTAGAAGTGCTAAAAATTGAATCTTTCAATATACATACAATATGAAAGACCAAAGTTAGAGTTCATGTGGGAGAATAATAAAGCAAAGTAGCTTTGTGTGGGGGGGGGGAGATTGGGGACAGGCCAAGGTGTCGTATAAAAGGAAAAATAAAATTGTGAACAACAAAGGGGTCAGCACAGCGCCATGTATCCAGGACGAGACTAATGAGCTGTTAGCTGTGTTAAACAATTGTGCTCCATTTTCTTCAGCTCTCTATTGCTGGCGGTTCAGTCTCTGCAGAGAGAGCGTGGTACGTTTCATCATCAGTGTGCGTCTGCTGCTCAGTAGGACTATCAGGACTGGGCCTACCATGGAGAAGAGACAAGACTTCAGAACTAGAGCTACATATCTTTGTGATGGTGGCATGGTACCAATTAGCAGAGCAATATTACTATGGACACATTGAACAAATATTAGCAGAAATAAAGGAAGTACACCAAGATGTGACATAGGAGAATATTATTTACCTGTTGGGGCTTGAAGCCACACGCTCATCATTCTCTACCTGGACCGGTGACTTTGGGGTATCCTCTAACTCAGTACATTCCTTTTTCTGGACTTCTGATTCCCCATTCACAGGCATTACATCTGATAACAAGTAATGCAAAATCAATATACTGGCTACAAATGATGGACCTTTCATTTCATTGTTAGCTACACACGGCAAAATAAAAGTCTGAATTATTATCATTATTAAAGAGTAATATCCTGAGGATGAAAATTAAGGAGAATGTGAGAACAGTAAAGAAGAAGTCCATCAGTTGTGATCGTAAAAGTATGGGCTGAGAGAATTACCAGAATTTTGTGTCTCCTTCCCATCCTCTTCCTGCTCTTTTCCCTCAGCTTTGTGTTTACTTGGCATTTCAGACTTGACCACAAACTGACCCTTTAACTTGTTGTAGACCTGGCTGGCCTTTTCCATAACGGCACTGCTTGCCTTGTATCGACGGATCTACAGTAAGACAAACATCAATCAGAACAACAGCGTGGATCACAAGGGCCAGAAAACAAGAGAGATAATGAAATGTACACAGCGGCTCTATAAAGTTAACTTTCATTCAGGGGTTTAGACGGAAAGGCACCTTTTTAAGTGTGGCGATAACATCAGAGTTCTTCTGCAGGATGTGGCTGGTGACCGGCACAGCTTCGAGCTCTGCCAGGGCCAGTAGACAGCGCTCTATGTCCTGCAGAGCAGACATAACATGATAGAATACCACAATGTGCAAGTAACCCTTAATTGGTAAACAAAAAAATTATATACCTCATGCCACTTGTCATGCTGCTTGTAAAATCCCAACTATGTGATAATAACTTTTTTGTTGGCAATGAATGGAGCCCCTTATGTTTACTCACTGGGTTGTCCACTTTCAGCGCAAACTTGATGTCCGTGTGCAGCTTCTGCAGCTTTTCGTCTGGGGTTGGCTCTGTGCAGACAAAAAGACAAGGAGTGAGGACATAAAGTTGATATTATCTGGCTCTGGCACTGTATCGGACCAACCGTTTGTCACAATATGAGACTATGCAAATGAGTTTCCCATATGCATGCTTTCCAAATGGACATGGTGAATTGGGAGTAACATTGAGCGTTGACCTTTTTTCTTCTCTACTTTCCTCTCGGGAGGTCTCTCGGGTTTGCGTTTGGGCTTGTCAGGCTTGGACCTGAGGGAGAGAGATCAGTGATCTGTGTGAATTTATATTTAATGAAGATATCTAATGTGATCTGTACTCTAATCTTTTGTCTGGTTCAGCCATGTGCATTTACCTCCCTCTGGGCCTCTCTTCTGACCGCTGGGCTCGCTTTTCCTTCTCTTCTTTCTCCTTTTTGCCTTTACCATGATCTCTCTCTTTCTTTGTTCTCCCTTTCTTCTGGCTGTCTGAACGCTTTGCAGATTTTTTCACCTGATTATGGTTAAAATGTTCAACAAATCTATTCTAGATACAAAAACAAACAAATGTCCACTCTTTACACAGTCTTCCATGCTAGTTACCTCAGGTCCAGAGTCGGAGTCGGAGGGGGCGGGGATGGGTGGCGGTGGAGGTTTCTTGGACTTCTTCAGTGGGTGATCATCTACACCCTCATCTGAGCTGTTTTCACCACTGCTCTTTCCCTTCTCCTTGTCCTTCTTTCTCTGCTCATCTTCTTCCTTCTCCCTCTCCCGATACTTGAGGATCTCCTCTGCCTGCTCCTTCTTCCGGCGTTCCTCTAGCTCTTTCCGACGCTCCTCATCTCTCTTTTTCCAGTCACTGACGCGGTCAGGCTCACTGTCGCTATAGTACACAGTATAGGATATCATTCATAATGTACTAATTTATTGATACAAGTCATTTATAAATGTATTAACATAGCACACAACCAATGTGGAACAGACTAGAGCCATGCTGACCTGTCGCTGTCAGAGGAAGATGGCGGTGCTCTGGCCTGGGCAGCTTTGGGTTTCCGTCCACCACGAGGCTTTGGCAGAGGCTTCTCTGATTGGGACAAATGGCAAAGAGGGTTATGCAGTGACAAATACAGTTATCATACACTGTGTAATACCAGACATTATAGCTCTCACCTTTCTTGCGCGCTTGAGGGGCCTTCCGTGGAGGTGGCTGTGGCTCTGAGTCAGAGTCGGATTTGGAGCCAGACTGAGATTCGGATCCAGACAGAGCAGGCCGTGGCTTCTCATCTTCTGAGTCACTGCCCCCTTTCTTCTTGTCCGACTGAGACCCAGAGTCAGAGTCTGAGTCAGACACCGCCTTCTACACCAGCCCACAGAGAGAAACAGAGAGAGATAAAAACACAATGAGAGAACCAGCAGTCACTGAAACACAAAACAGTGCTTTATCTACTCAGCTCCCAGGACTGTTTGACACCTGAAGGGCGTCCATTTCCTCACCTTCTTCCCTTTGCCACCTCCAGCCTTCTTCCCACTGCCACGGCCTGCTGCCGCCTTCTTCTCTGGGGTGAAGTCCTACAGGGGCAAACAAACAAGACCCCATCAATTAATATTGTCATGCTAGTGTACAACGTGTGCATGTGTCAACTGACCTGGTCACTGTTCTTTCCAGAGTCCGAGTCAGAAGGGGAAGGTTCTGGCTCAGAGGGTGAGCCACTCTCCTCTCCATCCCTGTCACTGGACGAACCCCGGGCCTTCTTCACAGGGGGGCGCTGAATGAAAGATAGAACAGAGATGTTATATTATAACAGAGGCACATCTAAGCAACAGTTTTGTTCAGAGGGCATTAAAATCCCAAAACACTAAAATTATAATTTTGCAATCACCTTGGCAGCAGGGGCCTTCCTCTTGACCACTCCTCCACCACTGCCGCCACCACCTCCTCGATCCTCACTTCCTGAGTCAGAATCTACCTCACTTCCTGAATCTGCCTTACTGGGCACCACTGCCTCCTTGTCATCCTCTGCATCACTTCCTGCTGCATCATCATTAGCTTCACTGCCAGACGAGCTGGCAGGCTAGGGTGTGAATGGGGAGATGAGTCAAATCAATGTTTATCACATGCATAGGATACAGCATGTATAAACAGGACAGTGAAAAGCTTAATTGCAAGCACTCCTCATCAATGCAGAAATAGTAAGTCATATAAAAAAAATAAACCATTATGAATAAGATTGAAACACACACACGGTTGGTACCAGTACTCATATCAATGTCAGGAGTACTGGTGTCAGTTGAGGTAAAGCTATATAAATGAGGTAAATTATAAAAAATGGTATATGTGTAAACAGGTTAAAGGGACTGAGCAGAAAATAATATAAAAGAACAGTAGCAGCGAGTATGGTGACTGTATGTGTGGTTGTGTGTAGTTTGCAAGTGTCAGTCAGGGATGCAAACTGGTGAGGGCCCAAAAGGGCGACAAATGGTGTTTGCACGGTAACGCACAAAAAGATCCATGTGAAGTGCAAGAACGTTTGCTTATTTTCAGAGAATAACAAGTACATGATACACATTTGAAAATAGTGTCCTGGGGTAGAGTTAGGCTCTTTGGTCTGGGTTTAAGGTTTATTATGACATGTAATGATAATTTTAGTCTCCCCAGACAGGAATAGGTCAGTCTTCAATGCACCCGACAAGTTGTTCTATAGAGGTGCATAAAGAAAAGTAAAACACAAATCCTGTCTCACATCTAATACATTGCAAGGTGCTTTCAGTGTTAAAATACAATAACTTATATACATAAACACAATTACACAGGGCTCTAATATGACATTGTTTACAAGGAGTACTTCAGCACAATCAAAGCATTTGAAGAAGAGTATTTTAATAAGAAATTACTAAACGTTATTGAATAAAAAGGTTTTTGGAATGTTCTAAGCTCAATTAGGCATACTGTACAGTGGCAAGAAAAAGTATGAACCCGTTGGAATTACCTGGATTTCTACATAAATTGGTCATAAAAATGTTCTGATCATCTCAGTCACAACAAGACAGTCTGCTTAAACTAATAAAAAACAATTATAAATGTTCATGACTTTATTGAACAGTGTAAACATTCACAGTGCAGGGTAGAAAAACTGAACCTTTGGATTTAATAACTGGTTGACCCTCAGTTGGCAGCAATAACCTCAACCAAACGTTTTCTGTAGTTACGGATCAGTCCTGCACAACGGTCAGGAGGAATTTTGGACCATTCCTCTTTACAACACTGTTTCAGTTCAGCAATATTCTTGGGATGTCTGGTGTGAACCGCTCTCGAGGTCATGCCACAGCATCTCAATCGGGTTGAGGTCATGGCTCTGACTGGGCCACTCTAGTAGGTGTATTTTCTTCTGTTGAAGCCATTCTGTTGTTGATTTACTTCTGTGTTTTGGGTCGTTGTCCTGTTGCATCACCCAACTTCTGTTGAGCATCAATTGGCAGACAGAGAGCCTTACATTCTCCTGCAAAATGTCTTGATAAACATGGGAATTCATTTTTCCGTCAATGATAGCAAGCTGTCCAGGCCCTGAGGCAGCAAAGCAGCCCAAACCATGATGCTCCCGCCACCATACTTTCCAGATGGGATGAGGTTTTGAAGTTGGTGTGCCGTGCCTTTTTCTCACCACACATAGTGTTGCGTGTTCCCTCCAAACAACTCAACAGTAGTTTTATCTGTCCACAGAATATTTTGACAGTAGCACTGTGGACGTTCAGCAATGTTTTTTTGGACAGCAGTGTCTTCTTCCGTGGTGTCCTCCCATGAACACCATTCTTGTTTAGTGTTTTACGTATCGTAGACTTGTCAACAGAGAGGTTAGCATGTTCCAGAGATTTATTTAAGTCTTTAGCTGACACTCTAGGATGCTTCATAACCTCATTGAACATTCTGTGCTGTGCTCTTGCAGTCATCTTTGCAGGACGGCCACTCCTACGGAGAGTAGCAACAGTGCTGAACTTTCTCCATTTATAGACAATTTGTCTTACCGTGGACTGATGAACATCAAGGCGTTCAGAGATACTTTTGTAACCCTTTCCAGCTCTGTGCAAGTCAACAATTCTTAATCTTAGGTCTTCTAAGATCTCTTTTGTTCGAGGCATGGTTCACATCAGGCAATGCTTCTTGTGAATAGCAAACTCATATATTGAAAGTGTTTTTTATATTGCAGGGCAGCTCTAACCAACATCTGCAATCTCATCTCATTGATTGGACTCCCAAGTTAGCTGACTCCTGACTCCAATTAGCTTTCACATACTTTTCCCAACCTACACTGAATGTTTAAATGACTTATTCAATATAGACAAGAAAAATACAATAATTTGTATTATTAGTTTAAGCACACTGTCTATTGTTGTGACTGAAGATCAGATCACATTTTCCCCCAATTTTTTGTAGAAATCCAGGTAATTCCAAAGGGTTCACATACCTTTTCTTGCAACTGTACACTCAAATAGAAGTCACTTAGGTGAGACAAAAATGTTCAGCTGCCCCTTTAAGGGCTGGAGGTTCTCGTGGTAACAGTGGAGAATCTCAGACATCTAACAGTTGCATCAAATGCAAACTGACATTGAAAAATAACCTAGCCTGTGAACGAAAGGATGTAAATAGGCAAGAAAGCCTCCAGTATTTATGCTGCAGTAGTTTATGTGTCGGGGGCTAGGGTCAGTCTGTTATATCTGGAGAATTTCTCCTGTCTTATCTGGTGTCCTGTGTGAATTTAAGTATGCTCTCTCTAATTCTCTCTTTCTCTCTCTCGGAGGACCTGAGCCCTAGGACCATGCCTCAGGACTACATGGCCTGATGACTCCTTGCTGCCCCCAGTCCACCTGGCCGTGCTGCTGCTCCAGTTTCAACTGTTTTGCCTGCGGCTATGGAACCCTGACCTGCTCACCGGACGTGCTACCTGTCCCAGACCTGCTGTTTTCAACTCTCTAGAGACAGCAGGAGCATTAGAGATACTCTGAATGATCGGCTATGAAAAGCCAACTGACATTTACTCCTGAGGTGCTGACCTGTTGCACCCTCGACAACTACTGTGATTATTATTATTCGACCCTGCTGGTCATCTATGAACATTTGAACATCTTGGCCATGTTCTGTTATAATCTCCACCTGGCACAGCCAGAAGAGGACTGGCCACCCCTCATAGCCTACTTCCTCTCTAGGTTTCTTCCTAGGTTCTGGCCTTTCTAGGGAGTTTTACCTAGCCACCGTGATTCTACACCTGCATTGCTTGCTGTTTGGGGTTTTAGGCTGGGTTTCTGTACAGCACTTTGTGACATCAGCTGATGTAAGAAGGGCTTTATAAATAAATTTGATACGAAACAAGGTCAAAGTCACACTTTAGTAGACTTTCTGTTAAATCCGGTCAGCTTCTATGCCTGTATTCTTCTAAAATGTGTATCTATGAGAAACAACCTTTAGATCCACACGATTCACGTGGATGGCCTATTTTGAGAACAAAATGCCGAATATCGCCGAAAAGCGACGAGTCTGCTACCCTGGTCATTGTATGTGTGTATAGTCATTTCAGATAGTCCATGTGTGATTAGTTGTTCATCAGTCGTATTGCTTGGAGGACGAAGCTGCCTCGAACCCTGTTGGTCTGAGACCTAATGCTCCGTTACCGCTTATAAGTGATTGTTGAAGAACATGTGATACCGAGTGCTGACCGAGCAGATAATAACACCAACAGGGAGCTGCATAGTACTGTAATCTATCACATCCTAAACTGAGGCCTGAGGCACTTTTTAGGGGAATGAGTCTGATCTAAATGGATCCAAAGTGCACAGCAAAAGAGAAAACAGGGGTAACAGCACTCAGTTGTAGCTGGTCAGTATTAGAGAAACGGTATTGAGTTGGACTTCTGATAAGATGTACTTACTGCAGGAGCACTATAGGAGGCGTGAGGGTTGTTCTGGATTTCCCACAAGCCCTCGTTGAAGCCCTTTCTTTTATTAGGTTTCCCAAAGCGCTCACTGTGCTTCTCATAGGCAAAAAGGTCCTTTGGCGCAAGGAATGCTCTGAGGAAGAGAGAGCATGATTTGATAACACATTACTTTATATTGCGACAGTATTTACGAGACTTTAATTCTGAGTCACTAAATTAAAAAGCCAATACCTGGCAGAGACAAACTCCATGCTTACCAGGTAGATGACACGGAGTTTCTGCATGATGTGAAAGCCATGAACTGGCAACAAACTACAGTACTGACAGTTATTTTGCCACCTAGTGGTGGTTTAAGAATAGTCCATCTGCTATCTTGCAAAACTACTGCTGTACGACCAAAACACTAAACTTTTCACACACACACAAATGGACCTAGATCCCTTACAACATAAACCAGTTATGAAAAACTCATGAATGGGTTTCAAAAGTTTAAAATAAGTTAAAGAAAATATAGTGCATCAACAAACATGGAGGACACATGTCCACAGAAATATGAGTGTCGATACTTCAAGTAAACATACAACACATTAGGTAGCTGTGGACAACAAGATAAACAGAACCAGCTGGAAAATAAATACAAATCAAAATGTATTTTTGCATCAATCTCAATATATATATATATAAAAAACGGATCTAATAAAGGACAATGGTGAATGTAATATACCACAGTTTCAAGTCCATCCTGAGATTCCCATCCTGCTATTCTAAATCAAACAGACACAGCACTTACGTTTCATGGGTCCCAAAGAAGAAGATAGGGATTTTATTGGGAGGGGGTTTCACTGCCCCATCTGCGACATCCTCAATCTAGAAGAACGAGAACCACACAACAAAAACAAAAGTGTGAGAGACATCCAAACTAGGTACAGGAGAGAATATATATTCACTGCTCTTTGTAGTCTGATCCTCAAGTCAAGTTGTGAAAATGAGGAAAGGAAGGTTGGAAATAAGTAGACAATATTGTGGCCTTGTCTGAAACCTTCACTCCAGACAGACACCTTGACTGGTACAATCTGTAGAATTTTCAAATCACAGTCAAAAATCCTGGGAAGAGGTGAACACATCAAAGTCATTTCCAGAAAAGTAAATATTTGTGTTTACTGTACCAAAAATCATCTGATTAGTTAACTAAAGCTAGGATTTTATTTTACAGGGCAGCGAGTCTGCAAATCAAACATTTCATCTTCAATCAACGGACACCAAAAAGCACAGTACAGCTAGCTACTTAGCACTGCCTGGTTGGACAAAATACATGTAGACAACACAAACATGAACGCCATTCCCCAAGTAGCCTGGTTATACTTTGCATAAAAAAGATCCAGCAACAAACATTTTGCAAACAGATTGGTAGGACAACAAAGCAGTTATATATTTCCAAGCACGAGGCAAGGCTAGCTGGCTATAATATTAGCTATGTCAGTCATTGCCAAGGATGCACAGCAAAACTCCAGCGTCCCCTCCGCCCACCCGCTTCTCTCTGGCTGCTGCTAGTTTACCCTGGCTGGCCAGTGGGGGTACCCCTTCATTTTGGCGAAGACCAGGTCTCCGGGTTGAAAATTGTGCGGCATTGTTCTGCCCCTCTGTGCAGCCTTTTCTTTCTTCTTTAGCTAACACTGGAGGTCTTTGTGCGTCGCTTCTTGGCCGTTTTCAGGCCGACACAAAACCTGCAAAACGATAAAGTTAGCTAGATAGCAAGCTAGCTTCTCAATAACGCGAGATGAGGCGGTTAACTTCACAAGAATAGCTTCCGCTAACCATGATCATCAGAGCGGAAATCCCTCCTACTAGCCACTGTAATTGGTTTAATTTCTTGTCAATCCATTCTTCAAACCAATCATATTCTACTATATGTACACTATAAATTCGATATCGTTTTCCTAAATTGACTGGCTACTAATTAGGAAATTCATACTAACATCAATACAAAAGGTTTAGAACAGAAACCAAACCTTTCTTTAGCGTGTCTTTACCAACAGATTGACAAAAATATAAAAATAACAATCGTCCGCAGTCATACAGCGAATATATGCCACCCCTAAGCGCACAGAGCTGGATGATATTTTGTATTTATTTATGGGACTCTCAATCACGGCCAGTTGTGATACAGCCTGGAATCGAACCAGGGTCTGTAGTGACACCTCTAGCACTGAGATGCAGTGCCTTAGACTGACGCGTCACTCCAGAGCCCAATATTGCCAAAATCTATATTACGCTAAATTTAACAATAAGCACCACGGATTTTTTATTTCTAGTTTGATTGTTGTAGCCATACATTTTACAATTAACAATAACCCATATTAGCAAACCCATTTAATTGGCTCCGGATTGGCGCAGGCATGGCATCTCAGTGCTAGAGGTGTCACCTGGTTCAATCCCGGGCTGTATCACAAGCGGCATGATCAGGAGTCCCATAGGGCGGCACACAATTGTCCCAGTGTCGTCCGGGTTAGGGTAGGATAGGGTCTGGCCAGGGTAGGTCGTCATTGTAAAATAAGAATTTGTTCTTAACTTAATTTTTTTATTTCACATTTATTTAACCAGGTAGGCTGGTTGAGAACAAGTTCTCATTTACAACTGCGACCTGGCCAAGATAAAGCAAAGCAGTGCGACACAAACAACAATACAGAGTTACACATGGAATAAACAAACATACAGTCAATAATACAATAGAAAAGGTCTTTATACAGTGTGTGCAAATGAGGAAGGATAAGGGAGGGAAGGCAAAAAATAGGCCATAGTGGCGAAATAATTACAATATAGCAATTAAACACTGGAGTGACAGATGTGCAGAAGATGAATGTGCAAGTAGAGATACTGGGGTGCAAAGGAGCAAAATAAATAACAGTATGGGGATGAGGTAGTTGGATGGGCTATTTAGCTGCTCTGACAGCTGGTGCTTAAAGCTAATGAGGGAGATATGAGTCTCTAGCTTCAGTGATTTTTGCAGTTTGTTCCAGTCATTGGCAGCAGAGAACTGTAAGGAAAGGCAGCCCACGGAGGAATTGGCTTTGGGGGGGACCAGTGAAATATACCTACTGGAGCACGTGCTACGGGTTTGTGCTGATATGTTGACCAGCTAACTGACTTGCCTAGTCAAATAAAGGTTACACAAATTTACTTACATTTCTCTAGTATAGGCTAGTTATTTATTTATTTAAGGAAATCAATTGAGAACAAATTCTTATTTACAATGACGGCCTACCCCGGTTAAACCTGGACGACGCTGGGCCAATTGTGCGCCGCCCTATGGGACTCCCGATCACGCCGGTTGTGATACAGCTCGGGATCGAACCAGAGATACAGTGCGTTAGACCACGTCGCCACTTGGGATATCGTAATGAACAATATCAGAAATGCTCACGATAAGTGTTCGGCCTCCAAATTGTCGGTTTATTTTTCCAGTTCTAACACACGTTTAATTGAATGTTACACTGGTATTGGAGACCATTTAAAAATGTCTACCTCCATTTCATGTAGGTTTAAAATAAGCATCTAAAACGTTTACAAAATACGCTTTACTTTGTGTTAAGCCAACTCTTAATACTAGTTAATTTATTTTATGATACTTATTTTTGTCAATTATTCATTTTAGGATTAATGTATTTCATTGGAACACAGCATCATGATTGTACATCCTCCAGACCACCAGAGGCTGATGTACACAATTTAGCATTAATAAATGACACCCGTTTCCGGTCCACTTCCTCCCTTGCATTTTGATGGCAACAATTTACTAAGCTTTCTCACCTCAGCGCACCTATTCACCTGTGCCGTATTCCCAGGCTATTTTACTGTGATAAACAGTAAACAATGAAGAAATTTTTCGAGGATATGAAGAAAGATTTAAAATTCAAGTCAGCTGGGCCAGGAAAGAAACTCACAGAAGACGCTAGGTAAACAAACTTTGCGAGCTAACGATAGCTGCTATGCTGTTGTCAGTTTAGTTAATATAATTGACAGTTATATGGTATGTCTAATTCGTAGAGTTGCCTTCACCGGGCCTTGGCCTCAACCGTGACTTGGATGGGCTCCGTTGTTTACTTTTCTAATGTTCAGGACAGGGTGAACCTAGTTCTCAAACTCCAGTCGGCATTCTGCCTTCTCCCTAGTTTTCCCGACAGTTTAAACGTTTAGAATGGTCAATAATCTCTTGCGATAAGGCTTTCGAAACTTATGACCCTAATCTTTCGTCACCGAGAAATAATCTTTCAAAAAATATATATATATACTCTACTGTAGGAGTTTTACAGATCCATACGGGTGCCTCCAACAAAACTACACTTCCCGAGTTAAGTTTACACAGGTGTCGGGGGACGCTAATTAGCACAGGTGGTTGCCTCTGGTCTTCCTTCGGTTTTCCGTTAACAAGCGATGTAACATGGAGATATGGCCGTGTGGGAACACCAACCCTATCAAATGTTTATCAATTTAACCCAGCGATTCCCAAACTCAGTGCACGTTTTGGTTTTTGCCCTAACACTACACAGCTGATTCAAATTATCAAAGCTTCATGATTAGTTGATTACTTGAATCAGCTGTGTAGTGTTAGGACAAAAACCAAAACGTGCAGCGAGTTGGGAAACCCATTTTTAACTTTCTTAAATTATTTCTTGCTTATATTTAAAATAAAGTCTTATGTTTACAAAACCGTACCGCAAGCGACGGGTGTTAATTGTCAGACTGAACAAAGGGGCCCATATAGAAGACATCTTCGTCCAATAACTCTTTTGTCTAATGTAATGGAACTGAGAGTCATGATCAAAGACTAGGGTGCAACCCCTTGTGAGTGTAGATAGCTATATAACTTTATAAGTCACATCTTGCAGTCAAATGTTGAATGTGTCCCCTACAGCTCCAAGCCCCAAGTGGTGCAGAGCAGTGGCCCTGCCAAGCACTGTTATGCTGCGCCTACTGAAGGAGCTCAGAAGGCAGGGGCTGCAGCCTTGGCCAGGATCGAGGGGCAGCCACGCCCACGGGTACAAACCTCACAGGATGTCATCCGGCTCCAGGGTGAGCTAGATACCTACACTACCGGTCAAAAGTTTTAGAACACCTACTCATTCAAGGGTTTTTCTTTATTTTTACTATTTTCCACAGTGTAGAACAATAGTGAAGATATCAAAACTATGAATAACACATATGGAATAATGTAGTAACCAAAAAAGGGATAAACAAATCAAAATATATTTGAGATTCTTCAAAGCAGTCACCCTTTGCCTTGATGCCAGTTTTGCACACACTTGGCATTCTCTCAACCAGCTTCACCTGGAATGCTTTTCCAACATTCTTGAAGAAGTTTCCACATATGCTGAGCACTTGTTGGCTACTTTTCTGTCACTGCGGTCCAACTCATCCCAAACCATCTCAATTTGGTTGGGGGATTGTGGCGGTCAGGTCATCTGATTCAGCACTCCATCACTCTCCTTCGTGAAATAGCCCTTACACAGCCGGGAGGGGTCATTGTCCTGTTGAAAAACAAATGATAGTCCCACTAAGCCCAAACCAGATGGGATGGCATATCACTCCAGAATGCTGTGGTAGCCATGCTGGTTGTGTGCCTTGAATTCGAAATCACAGACAGTGTCACCAGCAAAGCACCATAACACCACCTCCTCCATGCTTTACGGTGGGAAATACACAAGCGGAGATCATCCGTTCACCAACACAGTGTCTCACAAAGACATGGCAGTTGGAACCAAAAATCTCAAATTTGGACTCCAGACCAAAGGACCAATTTCCACCGTTCTAAAATCCATTGCTCATGTTTCTTGGCCCAAGCAAGTCTCTTCTTCTTCTTATTATTTTTATTCCACCGTTAACCAGGTAGGCCAGTTGAGAACAAGTTCTCATTTACAGCTGCGACCTGGCCAAGATAAAGCAAAGCAGTGCGACACAAACAACACAGAGTTACACATGGAATAAACAAACGTACAGTCAATAACACAATAGAAAAAGTCTATATACAGTGTGCAAATTAAGTAAGATTAGGGAGGTAAGGCAATAAATAGGCCATAGTGGTGAAATAATTACAATTTAGCAATTAAACACTGGAGTGATAGATGTGCAGAAGATGAATGTGCAAGTAGAGATACTGGGGTGCAAAGGAAAAAAATAATAATATGGGGATGAGGTAGTTGGGTGGCTATTTACAGATGGGCTATGTACAGGTGCAATGATCTGCAACCTGCTCTGACAGCTGATGCTTAAAGTGAGTGATGGATATATGAGTCTCCAGCTTCAGTGATTTTTGCAGTTCGTTCCAGTCATTGGCAGCAGAGAACTGGAAGGAAAGGAGTTGGCTTTGGGGGTGACCAGTGAAATATACCTGCTGGAGAGCGTGCTGCGAGTGGGTGCTGCTATGGTGACCAGTGAGCTGAAATAAGGTGGGGCTTTACCTAGCAAAGACTTATAGATGACCTGGAGCCAGTGAGTTTGGCAACGAATATGAAGCGAGGGCCAGCCAACGAGAGCATACAGGTCGCAGTGGTGAGTAGTATATGGGGCTTTGTTGACAAAACGGATGGCACTGTGATATTCTGCATTCAAATTGCTGAGTAGAGTGTTGGAGGCTATTTTGTAAATGACATCGCCAAAGTCAAGGATTGGTAGGATGGTCAGTTTTACAGGGGTATGTTTGGCAGCATGAGTGAAGGATGCTTTGTAACGAAATTGGAAGCCGATTCTAGATTTAATTTTGGATTGGAGATGCTTAATGTGAGTCTGGAAGGAGAGTTTACAGTCTAACCAGACACCTAGGTATTTGTATTTGTCCACATATTCTAAGTCAGAACCGTCCAGAATAGTGATGCTGGAAGGGCGGGCAGGTGTGGGCAGCGATCGGCTGAAGAGCATGCATTTAGTTTTACTTGCATTTAAGAGCAGTTGGAGGCCACGGAAGGAGAGTTGTATGGCATTGAAGCTTGTCTGGAGGTTAGTTAACAGTGTCCAAAGCAGGGCCAGAAGTATACGGAATGGTGCCATCTGCGTAGAGGTGGATCAGAGAATCACCAGCAGTGAGAGCGACATCATTGATGTATACAGAGAAAAGAGTCAGCCCGAGAATTTAACCCTGTGGCACCCCCATAGAGACTGCCAGAGGTCCGGACAACATGCCCTCCGATTTGACACACTGAACTCTGTCTGAGAGGTAGTTGGTGAACCAGGCGAGGCAGTCATTTGAGAAACCAAGGCTGTTGAGTCTGCCTATAAGAATGCAGTGATTGACAGAGTCGAAAGCCTTGGCCAGGTCGATGAATACAGCTGCACAGTATTGTCTTTTATCGATGGCGGTTATGATATTGTTTAGGACCTTGAGCGTGGCTGAGGTGCACCCATGACCAGCTCGGAAGCCAGATTGCGTAGCGGAGAAGGTACGGTGGGATTCGAAATGGTCGGTGATCTGTTTGTTAACTTGGCTTTCGAAGACCTTAGAAAGGCAGGGTGTTCTTTAGTAGTGGTTTCTTTGCAGCAATTCAACCATGAAGGCCTGATTCAAACAGTCTCCTCTGAACAGTTGATGTTGAGATGTGTCTGTTACTTGAACTCTGTTGAAGCATTTATTTGGGCTGCAATTTCTGAGGCTGGTAACTCTAATGAACTTATCCTCTGCAGCAGAGCTAACTCTGGGTCTTCCATTCCTGTGGCGGTCCTCATGAGAGACAGTTTCATCATAGCGCTTGATGGTTTTTGCGACTACACTTAAAGAAACTTTCAAAGTTCTTGAAATGTTCCGTATTGACTGACCTTCATGTCTTAAAGTAATGATGGACTGTCGTTTCTCTTTGCTTATTTGAGCTGTTCTTGCCATAATATGGACCAGGTCTTTTACCAAATAGGGCTATCTTCTGTACCACCCCTACTTGTCACAACACAACTGATTGGCTCAAACGCATTAAGGAAAGAAATTCAACAAATTAACTTGAAACAAGGCACACCTGTTAATTGAAATTCATTCCAGGTGACTACCTCATGAAGCTGGTTAAGAGAATGCCAAGCATCTGCAAAGCGGTCAAGGCAAAGGGTGGCTAGTTTGAAGAATCTCAAATATAAAATAGATTTTGATTAACACTTTTTAATTATTTTTTTGGTTACTACATGAATCCATATGTGTTATTTCATAGTTTTGGTGTCTTCACTATTATTCTACAATGTAGAAAATAGTACAAATAAAGAAAAACTGAATGAGTAGGTGTTCTAAAACTTTTGACTGGTAGTGTATGCATCCAAGAACTGCTGCTTAATGACTGATGATGTTGTCAAGACTGTGCAGGTGTTTCACAGCAGTAGTCAGAAATAAATCATCAGAAATAAAGAATTGGGTTGTGGGTAATGGTCTTTAATCATTTTTCACAGTGAAAAGAGAGCTTGAGGCAGAAGCTGCAGCAGTAGCTGGGAAGGAAAAGACAACAGCTGTTGAGGCAAGGAATACATTAAATCAATTAACTTTCCTTTACTGTTGCTCACAAAGAAATTATTTGTGCGACGACTGCCATTGAGTTGTCTGTCATTTATCGCTAGTATATGTAATCTTTTACAGGGCTCCAATGTTAAGGATCTGGCATTTCTCTCAGTAACAGGTGTGTATTTCACCTGCCCGCTTACTGGAGCCACCTTAACTAAGAGCGAGAGAGATGTGCACATTAAAGCGGCCATTTTCATGGTAGGTCCGGAAGTGATTCTCATTTTTAAAGTCGTATGATATCATGATTGCATAATTTTCATGATCTGATTTTGAAATGAAGTATTGATGTAAAAAGTCTTAGCACTAATTTGCCACAAACCATCCTTTTTGATTAGTATGGTCCTGACTACACATGATTAACCTCGTCTTGTCCAACAGCGGTTTGAAGAGGATGCAGTGGAGGCTTCC
This sequence comes from Salvelinus sp. IW2-2015, assembly GCF_002910315.2. Lineage (NCBI taxonomy): Eukaryota > Metazoa > Chordata > Actinopteri > Salmoniformes > Salmonidae > Salvelinus > Salvelinus sp. IW2-2015. Next base: position 12,271,650 of record NC_036853.1, read on the forward strand.
ATTATGATGGTTCATACCTTCAACAAGGACAGGGAGAAAGTCAAGGCTGCAGTGGACATCATAAGCAAGTGAGAAACATGGAGGGGGATGGAACCGTCCTATAATTAAGCAATAAGGCACGAGGGTGTGTGGTATATGACCAATATACCACGGTTAAGGGCTGTTCTTATGCGCAATGCGGAGTGCCTGGACACAGCCCTTAGCCGTGGTATATTGGCCATATATCACAAACTCCAGAGGTGCCTTATTGCTATTATAAACTGGTTACCAACTTAATTAGAGCAGTAAAAACAAATGTTTTGTCATACCTGTGGTATACGGTCTGATATACCACGACTGTCAGCCAATCAGCATTCAGGTCTCGAACCACCCAGTTTAGAATGTGTGATATTCACTCGGTGGCCAGTTTTTTAGGTACACCCATCTAGTACCGGGTTGGATCCCCCTTTGCCTCCAGAACAACCTGAATTATTTGGGGCATGGACACGTGGCTCAATTGGTATCAAGGGACTTAATGTGTGTGCCAGGAAAACATTCTCCACACCATTACACCACCACCAGCCTATACCGTTGATATCAGGCAGGATGGGGCCACGGACTCATGCTACTTATGACAAATCCTGACTCTGCAATCAGCATGATGCAACAGGAACCGGGATCCGTCGGACCAGGCAACGTTTATACACTCCTCAATTGTCCAGTGTTGGTGATCACGTACCCACTGGTGCCACTTCTTCTTGTTTTTAGCTGATAGGAGTTGAACTCAGTGTGGTTGTCTGCTGCAATAGCCCATCCATGACAAGGACTGACAAGTTGTGTGTCCTAGATGTTGTTCTGCACACCACTGTTGTACTACACCGTTATTTGCCTGTTTGTGGCCCGCCTGTTAGCTTGCACAATTATTTCCATGCTCCTTTGACCTTTCATCAACAAGCTGTTTTCGCCCACAGGATTGCTGCTGACTGGATGTTTATTTTTCCCCCCGCACCATTCTCTGTAAACCCTAGACACTGTATGTGAAAAGCCCAGGAGGCCATCCATTTTTGAGATACAGGATCTGGCGCGCCTGGCAATGACGTTCATATCACGCTCAAAGTTTCTTTATATAGTAGGCCACGTGACTTACTGTCTGTAGGAGCGAACCATTTGTGTGAACGGGGTGGTGTACCGAATAAACTGGCCACTGAGTGTACATTGTCACATTGACAAGAATTCATGCAATGAGTGTCTTGACACCCCATCATTTTCCCCCCATCTTGTCAGGTACATTGAAAACATCTGTAAGAACCCAACAGAGGAGAAGTACAGGAAGATCAAACTTAGCAACAAGGTGTTCCAGGTATATTTGAGCAGTGGTGAAAAAATACTTTAGAGTACTACTTACGTAGTTTTTTAAAATCTGTACTTCACTATTTATATTTTTTTACAACTTTTACATCACTACATTCCTAAAGAAAAGATTGTACTTTTTCTCCATACATTTTCCCTGTCAACCAAAAGTACTTGTTACATTTTGAATGCTTAGCAGGACAGGAAAATTGTCATTCACAAGACTTATCAAGAGAACACGTGGTCATCCCTACGGCCTCTGGTCTGGTGGACTCACTAAACACATGCATCTTTTGTAAATAAAGTCCAAGTGTAGGATTGTGCCCGTGGCTATTCGTAAATTTAAAAACATTTTTAAAAATGGTGCCGTCTGCTTTACTTAATATAAGGAATTTTAAATTATTTATACTGTTATTTTTGATACTTAAGTGTATTTAAAACCAAATACTTTTAGACTTGTAGTCAAGTAGTATTTTACTGGGTGACTTTCACTTTTACTTTAGTCATTTTCTATTAAGGTACAGTATCTATACTTTTACTCAAGTATGAGACTTGGGCACTTTTTCCCACCACTGTATTTGAGACATGTGGAGGGTAATGTGAGACTCAATGTTTTCTGTCGATGTGGTCCATTCGCTGGTCTCTTTCTCCCTGTCTGATCTCTCTCTCTCTCTCCGTAGGAAAAGGTAAAGACTGTGGAGGGTAGTCGGGAGTTCTTGGAAGCTATGGGCTTTCAGAGCATCATGCTGGATGTGGAAGGACAAGGTAAACCCATTCAAATGCACAGTCTATGCTTCCTATTGTCTGTGTGGCCTAGTATGCTTCTGCAGAGGCGTACTGTACTATAGGGGGTACCAGGGGTAAGTGGTTGGATTGCATTTGGGGAATTGATTAGCTGATTGTCTTCCGTTCCCAGAGGAGAGTGAGGAGTTCCTGGTGCTGATGGAGCATGACCCAGAATCCCTGGAGGTGATGAAGGAGAGTAGGGACCGGCTGCAGAGGGGAGAGCCAGTCAGAGCCCAGCTGGACCGCCAGCCCCAGGCCTTCAGACCCTCCCTCAACGCCATGCGCTTCGAACTTCCCCCAGAGTTCTACAACCTCACTGCAGAAGAGCTCAAGAGGGAGCAGCAGCAAAAGTATGGACTCATACTTTAAAGCTGCAATATGTAACTTTTTGAGCAACCTGGCCAAATTCACATAGAAATGTGTGTTATAGATCTGTCATTCCCATTGAAAGCAAGTCTAAGAAACGGTAGACCTGTTATATGTGCGCTATTTCTTTGCTGTGGCAGGGGTTATGGAAGCTGTAGGTAGGCACGGTGATTTGAGCTATTCGATTGGCCAGCGCCGTATGCTCACTCGATTTAGCCACAGATCTCCCGGTCCGCCAGGTCGCCAAGTTTGTCTTTTCAGACGAATGGAATGGTTGAAAACGAGAACACTTTGCCTACCCGGTGCACAAGGCTTGCGAATCAAGTGTACCAACCGCGCAACATGAAGAAAAAAAGGAACGCAAGCCTTTATCGTTGGCTTTTCTACAGAAATGTTTGGTGATTGACCACTCGGTCACGATCAACCAGTTGGTGACCACAGCTCTACACTATACTTGTTTAGTCACATAAACTGAAAGGATTAGAATATTAGCAACCAGGAAATGGCGGAGTGATTTCTGCATCGTGCATCTTTAAGAGATTAATTTATTGTATAAAATGATTACTGTATTAGTGTTAGTAGGGTTCACTTGGTTAGTGCACATGACGTGTATTCTTGTTGGGGGGTTTTTCCAGTTATGTCTTTTGTGTTAAGGTGCATTCTTGGTGGTTGTGTGGTATTCAGGAACGAGGTGGTGGACAAGAACGCTATGCTGCGTACCAAGGCCATGCGGGAGAGAGAGGAGCAGAGGGAGAGGAGGAAGTACAATTACACCCTGCTGAGAGTACGACTGCCTGATGGAAACATACTGCAGGGTCTGTATCTGCCAACAAACACCTACTTTAATGTGATAAGCAGATGTATAAACAAGATATGAGCAAATAAGCTCGTTGACATGGATAGTCATTTGTATGTATATTTGGCAGTAGCCTCTGAATTTGATTGCAGTGTTGAAGTCTGTCTCAATATACAGTTGAAGTCGGAGGTTTACATACACTTAGGTTGGAGTCATTAAAACTGGTTTTTCAACCACTCCACAAATTTCTTGTAAACAAACTGTAGTTTTGGCAAGTCGGTTAAGACATCTAATTGTTTACAGACAGATTATTTCACTTATAATTCACTGTATCACAATTCCAGTGGGTCAGAAGTTTACATACACTAAGTTGACTGCCTTTCAACAGCTTGGAAAATTCCAGAAAATGATGTCATGGTTTTAGAAGCTTCTGATAGGCTAATTGACATAATTTGAGTCAATTGTAGGTGTACCTGTGGATGTATTTCAAGGCCTACCTTCAAATTCAGTGCCTCTTTGCTTGACATCATAGGAAAATCAAAAGACATCACATAAGACCTCAGAAAATTGTAGACCTCCACAAGTCTGGTTCTTCCTTGGGAGAAATTTCCAAATGCCTGAAGGTTCCATGTTCATCTGTACAATAGTACGCAAGTATAAAAAGGGGGGAGGCTTGCAAGCCGAAGAACACCATCCCAACCGTGAAGCATGGGGGTGGCAGCATCATGTTGTGGGGGTGCTTTGCTGCAGAAGGGACTGGTGCACTTCACAAAATAGATGGCATCATGACGAAGGAAAATTATGTGGATATATTGAAGCAACATCTCAAGACATCAGTCCGGATGGACAATGAGCCCAAACATACTTCCAAAGTTGTGGCAAAATGGCTTAAGGTCAAAGTCAAGGTATTGGAGTGGCCATCACAAAGCCCTGCCCTCAAACCTATAGAAAATTTTGTGGGCAGAACTGAAAAAGCGTGTGCGAGCAAGGAGGCCTAGAAACCTGACTCAGTTACACCAGCTCTGTCAGGAGGAATGGGCCAAAATTCACCCAACATATTGTGGGAAGCTTGTGGAAGGCTACCTGAAACGTTTGACCCAAGTTCAACAATTTAAAGGCAATGCTCCCAAATACTAATTGAGTGTATGTAAACTCCTGACCCACTGGGAATGTGATGAGAGAAATAAAAGCTGAAATAAATCATTCTCTCTACTATTATTCTGACATTTCACATTCTTAAAATAAAGTGGTGATCCTAACTGACCTAAGACAGGGAATTTCTACTAGATTTAAATGTCAGAAATTGTGAAACTGAATAAACTTCCGACTTCAACTGTACCTTATGTCTTCTTATAGTTGTATCCTCTTGTTACCTTTACTCAACTTGCTAATGGCTCTCTTATCACACATTATGCCCTTCAGGCACTTTCCTGGCCTGGGACAAGGTGTCTGTGCTCTTCCAGTTTGTGCGGAACTCCCTGGTAGATGGCTGGCAGCCATTTGAGCTGGTGGCGCCTGGAGGACACAAACTCCAGGAGGACCAAGAGGTGGCCCTGAATGAATGTAGCCTGGTAAGCAGAGACACACAGTATTGTCAGAAATATACATGTCAGGCAAAATAAACAATTCCATCCATTTACTTTTGTTGTACAAAGGGACGGTTCTGATTTATGTCTGTCTCTCTTGGAGGTCCCTGCGGTTCTGCTGACGTTTTCCTGGGATACCGCAGTGCAAGCGGACATTGCGGCTGGCGGTGGAAAGAGCCCTGCACTCCTCAAGCCAGAGCTACTGGAGAATATTCAGACCCTTAGCTGAGCAGAAGCTGTTTGTCCCTGGGTCTCCTACCCCTCCCAGGTTGGAGATGACACCTTCATCCCCAAACCACATTTAAGGCTGTAGAAATAACTACTAATCCATTAAAGAACGAGAGATGGGGGGGGAAGAGACAAACGCCATGCAGTGTTTTTTGTATTGTACCCAGAATGTAGGATGAGGACTGTGAAATGGCTCCCTTACACCTACGGTTAGGTAATCAGTCACCGTAGCATGGTATGACACCCCATTCTGCTCTTCTCCAACATAAATCCTGGTTTTACAACAAATATACAGTTCTAGCTTTACGTGTGAGTGGTGGACCACACTGCCCATCTAGTGGTTAGGATTCAGTAGCTGTTTTTGTGAGCCAGACCAGCTGTGGACTACAATGTATAATAGTTATTGGTTAAGCCATTTTATTTAAGCTGGAGCCTGTAATATTGTATTTGAGATTAGCAGCACTTTAAGGTTGCAGCAGCAAACATGTCAAATTATACCTTTAAAAGTGAAGGTTACTGGACAGAGCTGATGTTAGAAGCTCCCTTTGTCATTGAATAGGAGGGCAAAAGGGTTTTGTCAAAGCAGTTACTACTTGGCTAATTTCATTCGATTCCTCTAAATTGTTAGCAACATGGAAATCTGTTTGATAGTGGAGGTTTGTTTTTGTACTGTATGAGACCAACAATGAGCTGAGGTTTGTCCCCAAGTCTTGATCCAGTGCTGGCTGGGATGACAATCTACCTCTCCTTACAGCATCTGTGTAACCTGTGCACTGCACACAGGCAGCCAAAACTTCTCCAATGTTTCAGTTCAGACATGAACAGCAACACTAGTCATCTCATCACAGCAGCAATTAGCAAAGCTTGTCTCTGTTGATCTATGTACCAAGATGTAAATGTTTTCCAAACCTTGTTTAGGAATCACTTAAATGAAGGTAATGCTCTAAGTATCAAAGCTGAATCATGTGTTTTGTTGCTTTTTAACTTTCATCAGTATATGTACATAATAGCATGTTAACATTGCTTTATTTAAAGACGAAGTGAGACCTTTAATCATACCTGAAAACTGGGACAGGAAAGCATTCTGAATGTCTTTGCCATTTGCCTTTCATTTTTCAGTGGCAACGTTTTTAATAATGGCCAGCCATTACCTCAAAAAGCACTGTTTAGCAGCCTGAAAAAAAGCACCTGCCATATTGAAACCCATTAACAAACCATCCAAGGATGAGTGGTGGGATGTTGATACAGGTCTCCAGATAAGGCGGGGGGAAGAAGGAGGAAGGCATATAAGTGCAGTACATTTAAACATTATTTAATTCAACCAGGTTAAGTATTTTATTTTTTAAACAAATGCATATACAGTGGGGAGAAGTATTTGATACGCTGCCGATTTTGCAGGTTTTCCTACTTACAAAGCATGTAGAGGTCTAATTTTTATCATAGATACACTAACTGTGAGAGACGGAATCTAAAACACAAATCCAGAAAATCACATTGTTTGATTTTTAAGTAATTAATTTGCATTTTATTTGATACATCAGAAAAGCAGAACTTAATATTTGGTACAGAAACCTTTGTTTGTAATTACAGAGATCATACGTTTCCTGTAGTTCTTGACCAGGTTTGCACACACTGCAGCAGGGATTTTGGCCCACTCCTCCATACAGACCTTCTCCTGATCCTTCAGGTTTCGGGGCTGTCGCTGGGCAATACGGACTTTCAGCTCCCTCCAAAGATTTTCTATTGGGTTCAGGTCTGGAGACTGGCTAGGCCACTCCAGGACCTTGAGATGCTTCTTACGGAGCCACTCCTTAGTTGCTGTGTGTTTCGGGTCGTTGTCATGCTGGAAGACCCAGCCACAACCCATCTTCAATGCTCTTACTGAGGGAAGGAGGTTGTTGGCCAAGATCTCGCGATACATGGCCCCATCCATCCTCCCCTCAATACGGCGCAGTCGTTCTGTCCCCTTGCAGAAAAGCATCCACAAAGAATGTTTCCACCTCCATGCTTCACGGTTGGGATGGTGTTCTTGGGGTTGTACTCATCCTTCTTCTTCCTCCAAACACGGCGAGTGGAGTTTAGACCAAAAAGCTCTATTTTTGTCTCATCAGACCACATGACCTTTTCCCATTCCTCCTCTGGATCATCCAGATGGTCATTGGTAAACTTCAGACGGGCCTGGACATGCGCTGGCTTGAGCAGGGGGACCTTGCGTGCGCTGAAGGATTTTAATCCATGACGGCGTAGTGTGTTACTAATGGTTTTCTTTGAGACTGTGGTCCCAGCTCTCTTCAGGTCATTGACCAGGTCCTGCCGTGTAGTTCTGGGCTGATCCCTCACCTTCCTCATGATCATTGATGCCCCACGAGGTGAGATCTTGCATGGAGCCCCAGACCGAGGGTGATTGACCGTCATCTTGAACTTCTTCCATTTTCTAATAATTGCGCCAACAACAGTTGTTGCCTTCTCACCAAGCTGCTTGCCTATTGTCCTGTAGCCCATCCCAGCCTTGTGCAGGTCTACAATTTTATCCCTGATGTCCTTTAACAGCTCTCTGGTCTTGGCCATTGTGGAGAGGTTGGAGTCTGTTTGATTGAGTGTGTGGACAGGTGTCTTTTATACAGGTAACGAGTTCAAACAGGTGCAGTTACAGGTAATGAGTGGAGAATAGGAGGGCTTCTTAAAGAAAAACTAACAGGTCTGTGAGCCGGAATTCTTACTGGTTGGTAGGTGATCAAATACTTATGTCATGCAATAAAATGCAAATTAATTACTTGAAAATCATACAATGTGATTTTTTTAGATTGTCTCTCACAGTTGAAGTGTACCTATGATAGAAATTACAGACCTCTACATGCTTTGTAAGTTGGAAAACCTGCAAAATCGGCAGTGTATCAAATACTTGTTCTCCCCACTGTATATGCACACTCATTCCAGGGTTTTTATTTTTTACTACATTGTACTATGAAATAACACATATAGAATCATGTGTTAAACAAATCAAAGAAGCCACCTTGTGCCTTGACAGCTTTGCACATGCTTGGCATTCTCTCAACCAGCTTCATGAGGTAGTCACCTGGAATGCATTTCAATTAACAGGTGTGTGGAACTTCTTTCCTTAATGTGTTGTGACAAGGTAGGGGTGGTATACAGAAGATAGCCCTATTTGGTAAAATACCAAGTCCATATTAGGGCACGAACAGCTCAAATAAGCAAAGAGAAGCGACAGTCCGTCAATCTGGAAAATTTCAAGAACTTTGAAAGTTTCTTCAAGTGCAGCTGCAAAAACCATCAAGCGCTATGAATAAACTGGCTCTCATAAGAACCACCACAGGAAAGGAAGACCCAGAGTTACCTCTGCTGCATAGGACAAGTTCTTTAGAGTTACCAGCCTCAGAAATTGCAGCCCAAATAAATGCTTCACACGGTTCAAGTAACAGACACAACTGTTCAGAGACTGCGTCAAATCAGGCCTTCCTGGTTGAGTTGCTGCAAAGACTTCACTACTAAAAGACACCAATAAGAAGAAACTTGCTTGTGCCAAGAAACACGAGCAATGGACATTAGAACTGTGGAAATCTGTCTGATCAGTCCAAATTTGAGATATTTGGTTCCAACCAACGTCTTTGAGACACAGTAGGTGAATGGATGATCGCCGCATGTGTGGTTTCCACCGTGAAGCACGGAGGAGGTGGTGTGATGGTGCTTTGCTGATGACACTGTCCGTGATTTATTTAGAATTCAAGGCATGGTTACCACGGCATTCTGGAGCGATTCACCATCCCATCTAGTTTGCGCTTAGTGGAACTATCATTTGTTTATCAACAGGACAATGACCCAACACACCTCCAGGCTGTGTAAGGGCTATTTGACCAAGAAGCAGTGATGGAGTGCTGCATCAGACAACCTAGCCCCCACAATCACCCGACCTCATTCCAACCATCTCAATTTGGTTGAGTTGGACTGCAGAGTGAAGGAAAAGCAGCCAACAAGTGCTCAGCATATGTGGGAATTCCTTCAAGACGGTTGGAAAAGCATTCCTCATGAAGCTGGTTGATAAAATGCCAAAAGTGTGCAAAGCTGTCATCAACGCAAAGGGTGGCTAATTTGAAGAATCTCAAATAACATTTTGATTTGTTTAACACTATTGGTTATCTACATGATTCCATATGTGATATTTCATAGTTTGGATGTCTTAAATATGATTCTACAAATGTATAAAATAGTAAAAATAAAGAAAAACCTTTAAATGAGTAGGTGTGTCCAAACTTTTGACTGGAACTGTATATATGTATAAAAAGGAGGACACGTGGGCCAGCACACGGCAACTACTAGAATGGCCACCCAATCTACCATAGTAGGAGAGTCTTGACTGTCTGAGCCACCTTCCACTCCTCACCAAGCAAAGACATCCATATAAACATGTCTGACACTCCAACTGAACCAAGAAATAAAATGGTTGAGCATTGGACTTAAATATACCATGCCCTAATAAGTTTCTCGGTCAGACACTTTCATTTTTACACGCAGATGTCTGGTACTTAGAGGAGCAGAGTGGGAAGTGATAATGTGTGGGTGGCATTTGTTCCACTACAGAATGTTATCTTGATTGAAGACCTGATTCTATCTGACACTGGGTACACACCCCCAGAGTCAGGGGGCAGTTCTTAGGCGGTGGCCGGGGTGGGAATGGGCCGGAGCAGGGTGAGAGCAGTCGTATCAGAGGGGGTCACCTCCATTTTTTCTGTGCTCTCATTCTCTGTGGGAAAGGTATCCTTTCTGGAAGATCCTGCAGGGGAAGACATATTTAGTGTCACTGTCAATACCTCCCTTCTTACTTATATCTAGGGAAACCAAATACAACGTGCCCATCAGGGCCAAACAATCTGTCAGGAAAGTTATTTTGATGTCTCACCTTTCTGTGTAAGGATTATGACGCAGTCTGCTTCATCCTCATCGGTGTCTGCTTGGAACCCATCCATCTCATGAGCCTGGAACAAAGGAGTGCTAATGAAAATCTGATACATAGCCGTCTTAGCAATAGGATCTGAGCAAAAGGATGTCATATGCATAGTTTATCAGACTGTCCTACCTGCTCAGGGTCGGCAGCCTTCTTCATGAACTTGGTGATGGACATGCTGCCGGCACTCTTCCTCTTGTTGGAGGATGAGGGAGTCTTGTTGGAGGAGGAGGGTGTGGTGGAGGTCTGTGGGGTGGTTGGGGAGTTGCCCTGCGAGCCTGTGGCCGCCGAGGCTTCTTCACGCGACACATGGGCCCCAGAGGTGAGGTAGTTCCACTGGCAGGGCACAGGGAGAGCCTCCTGGCTGAAGCGAGCCAGGACCTCTGTGTGTATGTACCAGCAGCAGCGTCTGTAGGCCGAGCGCTTCTCATACATGGCATTTCCCTTGATAAGGCGCTTCAGACGGATCCTAGGGCAAAAGGAGACCATCTCAGTTAAAAAAATATATAAAGCTTTTATATAGCATTTGCACTTGCAATAAGGCCCGAGGTGGTGTGGTACAGTGCATTCGGAAAGAATTCAGACCCCTTGACTTTTTCCATTTTGTTGCGTTACAGCCTTATTTTAAAATGGATTAAATTGTCCCCCCCCCCCCCATCAATCTACACACAATACCCCATGATGACAAAGCAAAAACAGGTTTTTAGGAATGTTTACAAATTGTACTTATAAAACCCCCAGAAATATTACATTTACATAAGTATTCAGACCCTTTACGCAGTACTTTTTGTTGAAGCACCTTTGGCAGCAATAAAAGCCTTTAGTCTTCTTGGGTATTTGGGGAGTTTCTCCCATTCTTCTCTGCAGATCCTCTCAAGCTCTGTCAGGTTGGATGGGGAGCGTCACTGCACAGCTATTTTCAGGTCTCTCCAGAGATGTTTGATCGGGTTCATGTCCGGGCTCTGGCTGAGCCACTCAAGGACATTCAGATACTTGTCCCGAAGCCACTGCTGAGTTGTCTTGGTTATGTTCTTAGGGTTGTTGTCCTGTTGGAAGGTGAACCTTCACCCCAGTCTGAGGCTCCTGAGCCCTCTGGAGAAGGTTTTCATCAAGGATCTCTCTGTACTTTGCTCATCTTTCCCTCAATCCTGACTAGTTACACAGTCTCCGCAGCTGAAAAACATCCCCACACCATGATGCTGCCACCACGCTTCGCCATAGGATGGTGCCAGGTTTCCTCCAGACATGAAGCTTGGCATTCAGGCCAAAGAGTTCAAGCTTGGTTTTATCAGACCAGAGAATCTTGTTTCTCTTGGTCTGAGTTGAGTGTCCTTTAAGTGCCTTTTGGCAAACTCCAAGCGGCCTGTCATATGCCTTTTACTGAGGAATGGCTTCCGTCTGGCCCCTCTACCATAAAGGCCTGATTGGTGGAGTGCTGCAGAGATGTTTTGTCATTCTGGAAGGTTCTCCCATCTCCACAGAGGAACTCTGTGAGAGTGACCATCGGGTTCTTGGTCACCTCCCTGACCCAAGCCCTTCCCCCCCCTCCCGATTGCTCAGTTTGGCCGGGCGGCCAATCTAGGGGGTTCCAAACGTCTTCCATTTAAGAGTGATGGAGGCCACTGTGTTCTTGGGGACCCTCAATGCTGCAGACATTTTTTGTTACCCTTCCCCAGATCTGTGCCTCGATAAAATCCTGTCTCGGAGCTCTACAGACAATTCCTTCGACCTCATGTCTTGAGTTTTGCTCTGACATGCACTGTCAACTGTGGGAGCTTACATAAACAGGTGTGTGCCTTTCCAAATCATGTCCAATCAATTGAATTTACCAGGTGGACTACAATCGTTGTAGAAACATCTAAAGGATGATCAATGGAAACAGGATGCACTTGAGCTCAATTTCGAGTCTCATAGCAAAGGGTCTGCATACTTACGTAAATAAGTATATACATTTGTCAAATATTATATAAACCTGTTTTCGCTTTGTAATTATGAGTCATGATGAGTCATGATGAGAATGTTTTTATTTAATTTATTTAATACATTTTAGAGTGAGGCTGTAATGTCAAGGGGTCTGAAAACTTTCACAATGCACTGTATATGGCCATATACCACAGCTAAGGGCTAATCTTAAGCGCGACGCAACGTGGAGTGCCTGGATACAGCCCTTAGCCGTGGTAAATTGGCCATATATCACAAACCCCAGCGGTGGCTTATTGCTATATAAACTGGTTACCAACATAATTAGAGAAGTAAAAAGAAATGTTGTCATACCCATGGAATACGGTCTGATATACCATGGCTGTTAGCCAAATCAGCAGTCAGGGCTTGAACCACCCATTACATTTACATTTAAGTCATTTAGCAGACGCTCTTATCCAGAGCGACTTACAAATTGGTGCATTCACCTTATGACATCCAGTGGAACAGCCACTTTACAATAGTGCATCTAAATCTTTTAAGGGGGGGGGGGGGGGGTGAGAAGGATTACTTTATCCTATCCTAGGTATTCCTTAAAGAGGTGGGGTTTCAGGTGTCTCCGGAAGGTGGTGATTGACTCCGCTGTCCTGGCGTCGTGATAAACGCCAGTTTATAATATGAGTTTAATAGTGACCATATATGATTTACTCATTATGTAAAATAGCAAATGTTTAGTAAATCCGGTTTAAAGTTACCTGGTGGGGATGTCTCCCGAGTTCTGGGGGCTGGAAATAGTAGAGGTCAATTTCTGGCGACAAAACTCCTGGAACTCTGTGATGATCACCTTATTGCTGTTCACATTTCCATGGAGCAGTGGCAGCAACTGGGACAGCACTGAAGATATGGTAGGGGAAATGGGAAGGTGTTTGAAAACACATTCTACATCTAGGCCTATTCATACAAAGTTTGGGCATAAGGCTGCATCCAATATGATCATATACTCCCTCAGGCTGCTACAGAGCAACTTAGGTCAGCCATAAAGACCTGTTGTTCACTGTTCACAATTACTTGTTGGCACAGTAAATACAGAGTGACTCAGACGCAGCATATAAAGCTGGTCTGAAAACGATACAGATCTTTGATTGTCTCTAGTTTAGACTAGAGTCTAGTCTCCCTTGCAGTCTGGACAGCGATCAATGACTGAAGCACAAGGTGAATTACAGGGGAGCTTAGCTCCCCCGAATGAGACACGAGCTCTCCAAACGGCAACAAAAGTCCAACTTGGGGGGGGGGGGTCTCTCTAAATAATGATAGAGTATTACTGACGCATTGTCAATTTACTCTATTGAAGTTGATGTGCTCATCTGAAGCCTGTGTGTTCATGTGTATAAAATTGCGTCGGCTGACGGGGATACCAGTATTCGAAGTTCATTGCAATGAACATTGTAGTCTAGTAAGTTGACCATGTGTTATGGTGACAATACCTCCCACTATTCCTGGAACAGTCCTGTATTTCAAATCAAATTGTATTAGTCACATGCGCAGAATAAAAACAGGTGTAGCCCTTACAGTGAAATGCTTACTTATGAGCACCTAACCAACAGTGCAGTTTAAAAAAAATATGGATAAGAATAAGAGATAAAAGTAACAAGCAATTAAAGAGCAGCAGCAAAAAATAACAATATATACAGGGGGGGTGCCGGTACAGAGTCAATGTGTGGGGGCACCGGCCAGTTGAGGTAGTATGTACATGTAGGTAGAGTTATCAAAGTGACCATGTATAGATGACAACAGAGAGTGGCAGTGGTGTGCAGAGGGGAGGCAATGCAAATAGTCTAGGTAGCCATTTGACTAGATGTTCAGGAGTCTTATGGCTTGGGGGTAGAAGCTGTTCAGAAGCCTCTTGGACCTAGACTTGGCGCTCCGGTACCGCTTGCCGTGCGGTAGCAGAGAGAACAGTCTATGACTAGGGTGGCTGGAGTCTGACAATTTTAAGGGCTTTCCGCCTTCCTCTGACACCACCTGGTATTTCAGCCACTTTTCAGGTTTACCGACCTATTTACAAAAAATGTAAATTTGTACCGTATTTCAGACTTCACATTCATTTGATCAGAATTTACATTCATTGCATCCCAATGTGTCTTTTTTGCGGTCATTATGATAAGATCTGGTGAGGTTAAACACTACAACTGTTGAAAGATCTGATATTCTGCAAAATGCAACTGAAAAAAAGACAAGACGTAGGCCTGTGTCATATCGTCAACCAATCACCAATTTGGTTAAATTCTGCACGGCACAATTCCAGCTAAATTTTGTCTGAGAGGACAGTCAATTGTTCACAACAGAGCTACAAATTTAAATAGACTAAATATTAGACACAAATATATACAGTAATTTAGCAAACCTGTGTAGCTCTCCATGCTCATGTTTTAGGCCTAAGTAATTGCATACAGACAGACAGAGCTCAATCATTAAGCACATTTTCTGCTACTTCACTCAATCCAGTTTTGAAAGTTTCCCTTCGTAACCGTTTACATTTTCCTGATGACAAACAGGTGTTTTCTTGGCAAAACATAACCCGATTTTTATAAAAACAACCACATTGGCATATGTGGTCTCTCTTTTCTTCAACTCCACGCATGAGGCGAAATAGTTGGTGTGTTTGATTTAGCTCGCTCTCGATGCAGCATGAGTGCAGATGAATCGCATGTTGGTCTTGGGTGTTAAGTCCATCTCCACAATCAAAACACAGATTTTTGTGTAAATATAAGTGCATGCTTGCTAAAGTCAGTAAAGGCACAGGTCATTACAGTTTGGCCCCTCGGAGCTACTCAAGGAAAATCAGACAACAGTGACACTATTCAAACAACACATGGCTCAACCAAATTACTAATTTACATTACTCAGATAAGCATTGCAAAGACAAACACAGGTTTTCCATCCAAACCAAGAACTACATTTCATCCCGCTTCAGTCAGCCAATGACTCAGATGATCACTACCACTTAGCGGTGGCAAGACTAAGGCTGAGGTCGAAAGGGGTCTACATGAATATTGGAGAGAGCCTAGCGTTTAAGGGCGTTGGACCAGTAACCTAAAGTTTGCTGGTTCAAATCCCTGTGCCAACTACGCAAAAGAATCTACCGATGTGCCCTTGAGCAAGGCACTTAAACCTAAATGCTCCTGTAAGTCTCTCGAAATGACAACACACACAATGAACTCTGTATATCTGCATGATGTTCCCCCAGACATATGTACTCACGCTGCTCATCTTCTTGTAGTTTCTGTTGTAGTTTCTGTGCGTAGTCCTCTGGGGTGGTGGGCTCCGCCTTTGGCAGGGGTTCTACCAGGCATACAGCGAATTGCTGGAATAGCTCCAGAGGAGGACCCTCTCCATCCCATACACAGCTTCTCACCACCGCCTCCAGCACCTTCACCTTCTTCTTGGCCATCAGCTCGTCCCACTCCCGGGCCTTCAGCTTCTGACGAACTTTCTGCTTCTCTGGGTCGCCACCCTCCTGGAATCACGTCACAGAGATAGGAGCAATTAAGGAGAGTACACCATACACACTGACGACCGCAGTCTGCCTGCAGCACCTGACCCAAGGACCTGACTAGAGCGCGATGAGCCAAGTAAAGCCCCACCAGCAAAACCCTCCCCTAACCCGGACGACACTGGGCCAATTGTGCCCCACTAGGGACTTCTGATCACGGCTGGTTGTGACACAGTCCGGGATCGAACCTGAGTCTATAGTGACGCCTCCAACACTGTGATGCAGAGCCTTAGACCGCTGCGCCACTTGGGAGGCCCACTGTAAAGAACTAAGTACTTACATTATATCCATTATTAGTCATACCAGACCACCGGAAAAGAACAGTAAAGAAAATGAATGAGGCATGCATACGGATTGTAGGGACAATTTAACCTACCTCTTCCTCCTCCAATGCCCCCTCCCCATCTGATAGGTAACCATGGGGTACAAAGAAACCATCCTCATCGTCGTCGTCATTTTCACCTCCCTCATCATTATCCTCCTGCAAAAACAAAGTGTTTAGTCAGGGATAGGCCACATTGATTGGGGTGGGGGCCACAAAAAAAGGGTCCGCAATGGGTCTGCGTACCCACAAACATCCCCGCAACCTTGTGAGCAAAATATTTTAACGGCCCACCTAATGACAGCCAAGATTTTTCCACCTAGGTTTATCATCTCCTGAAATTCTACACATTTTGCAATGGGGCGGACAGACAAATTAGCCGTTTTACAGCCAATTGCCTGCAATTCTACACATTTTGCCATAGAGTGGAGGCATTTTTGTTAGCTTTTTTTTTTTTTATACACGATAACTGATGATCAATGGGCCCCACCCCGGTCGGTAATTCGACCATGCTTACTACACGTTTAGATAGCTGGCCACTAGACTAACTTAACCATACAGTAAAAAAATTGCTGACATGGGCTAATTAAGTGACTGCTGACGCACAACCAAATTTCAAAATTGCACCATGTGTATTCTATTATTCTAACTCTCAACAGTAAGTTGAGACCCCGACAGAGTCCGCCCGCCCCCCCAAAAAGTTGCCCCTCCCTTTAGATCCTCACAACCAGCAGTAATGATACAGCTGCAACAATGAGCAAATCTTGATATCAAACAGAACAGCAGAGCATCAAAAGCTGTGACAGAAGAGTATTGAAGAGAGACCTACCCCTTCACTGTGTGACAGGGACTCTCCTGGCTCCTCCTCCTCCCACTCCTCATCACTGTCTACTTCATAATCCAACAGGTCCTAGCGAGAACACACAAACTTTAGTCATACATGGAAACCCGTCAAACATGGAAGTCACAGTGCAACTGATAACACATTCTTCACTCATGGCACCACTTGACAAATTGGATATGGCAGGGTTAGTGAGAGCAATATGTCAGAAACTAAGATGTAAAGAAGTGAAAAGCTTCAATGATCATGGTCAGAGAATGAGGGAAGTCTTACCTTGTCCTGTCTGAGAGGGTAACGTGGGGAGATGTGGGGGCTCTTTTTACTCCACGTGCCCCAGTAGGCAGGCCGGTAGTTCTCACGGAACTGAAGGAGCTTCATGCGGCCGTAGCACTGCCGGTCAGGCACACCGTCCGGTTTAGGCCCCTTACCTATCACTATACACTCCCTATGCAGAGAACAGAGGGGCCAAAGACTATAGGAGTGTACATACACTGAACAAAAATATAAAATCGCAACATGCAACGATTTCAAAGACTATACGGAGTTAGTCCATATAAGGAAATCAGTCAATTTGAAAATTCATTAGTCCCTAATCTATGGATTTCACATTACTGACAATACAGATATGAATCTGTTGGTCACATACCTTAAAAAGGTAGGGGCGTGGATCAGAAAACCTGTCAGCATCTGGTGTAACCACCATTTGCCTCATGCAGCGCAACACATCTCCTTTGCATAAAGTTGATCAGACTGATAGTGGCCTGTGAAATGATACCCCATTCCTCTTCAATGGCTGTGCGAAGTTGCTGAATATTGTCAGGAACTGGAACACGCTGTCGTACATGTCAATCCAGAGCATCCTGAAAATACTCAATGGGTGACATGTCTGGTGAGTATGCAGGCCATGGAAGAACTGGGCCATTTTCAGCTTCCAGGAATTGTGTACAGATCCTTGCGACATGGGGCCGTGCATTACCATGTTGAAACATGAGGTGATGGCAGCAGATGAATGGCACGACAATGGGCCTCAGGATCTAGTCACGGTATCTGTGCATTCAAATTGGCATCAATAAAATGCAATTGTGTTCGTTGTCCGTAGCTAATGCCTTCCCATTGTTAACTTGAAATGACACAACGACAAGGTTCCAGTTTAACAAAGTTTACTATACTACTTGAACACACTACAAGGTAGCCATTCCACTCAAGGCTAGGTCCATCAACGATTAGACTCCCTGCGCAGGCGCACTCTTGACTGAGTGATAGCCCCGTAATAACAGAAGTATAGGGATACTTAAAACATGAACTTAACACCCATACCATATAACCGCATCATGATGCATTCTGTTCACAACATTGACATCAGCAAACCCCTCGCACACACGACGCCATACACGCTACCTGTCATCTGCCCTGTACGGTTGAAACTGGGATTAATCCGTGAAGAGCACACTTCTCCAGCGTCACAGTGGCCATTGAAGGTGAACGACGCCGAACTGCAGTCAGGTCAAGACCCTGGTGTACGCAGATGAGCATCCCTGAGATGGTTTATGACAGTTTGTGCAGAAATTCCTTGAATGTGCAAATCCAGTTTCATCAGCTGTCCGGGTGGCTGGTCTGACAATCCCACAGGTGACTCCCCCAAAACATCAGTGGCATTGTATTGTGAGACAAAACTGCACCCTTTAGAGTGGCCTTTTATTGTCCCCAGCACAAGGTGCACCTGTGTAATGATCATGCTGTTTAATCAGCTTCTTGATATGCCTCACCCTTCATGTGGATGAATTATTTGATCTTGCTCACTAACAGGGAGGTAAACACATTTGTGCACAAAATGAGAGAAATAAGGTTTTTGTGCATATGTCAAATTTCTGGGATATTTTTTTCAGCTCATGAAACCAACACTTTACATGTTACATTTACGTATTTTTTTTCAATGTAGAAACAGCCTCTTTACTGTAGGAAATCGCAGATTCTTTGTCGTTTCACAAAATGTCAAGAGTTCAGTAATTCAAAGCACCTATTGTTGCCATCATGGCCACGCAACAATTGTGACTTTTAGGGTGTGATGGTCTCACCTCATAGAGTCTGTGCTTCTGGGCTTGGTTGGGCCTGATCTGCGGGGCTCATTTCTGGTCCAGTCCCTCAGGCCGTGCAGACTTCCATCAGGTTTAGCCAGGTACCGGTCCAGTTCATCCAGGACTGCCTCCTCACACTGGACCCGGGTCAGCGGCGCCAGACCCATGTGCTCCTTTATCTCAAATGGAGCAAACTTTCCACAGGCAGACACAAAGGTCTGAGGTGGGAGGGACAGAATTAACATGCCACTATTTTATGATTAAGATTTTGTATTCTTTTTCAATCCAGTCAGAGTTATTTTACCTTTGTGGCCTGCTGAGGAGTCTTCGGTTTCTGTAGGAATCGTGTTATCTCTGCTTTCTCTGCTTTGAGCCTCTGAATAGAACATTTTCAGATGTATTATCAGGTCTGTTACAATGACATGGCAATTGCCAACCGTCAAATGTCAGACATTACATTTCAGTTTAAAGAATAGAAACATCCCTTATCAACTCACATCCTTCTCTTCTTTCAACCATTTCTCCTCCTCTTTCTTTCTCTTGCCTTCAAGTTTTGCCCTGGGGGAAATTATATCATGTTTAATTCAATTGCAAGGATTACATTAGCTTTAATAAAAAAAACGTTCAATCAAATGTTTCCAGTCAAGTCAATATAAAAGTAACAAGACATTTCAAATCTGTAGCTCTAGGTGGTTTTCGATCAAGCAACACTCACTCCTGCTTCGATTTGCGATGCTCCTCTTTCGCTCTTAATTTCTCTTCTTTTTCCTTTTCCTCTTTTTCCTTTCTCTCTCTTTTTTCACACTCTTCTTTCTCCCTTTTCTCCTTTCTTTCCCCCTCTCTCAGTTTGCGGGCCTCCTCTTTTTTCTTCTCTTTAACAGCTTTAGCCTCCTCCCGCTGCCACTCTCTCTCTTGGCGCTGGTGTAGCCTTTCCTCTTGCTCCTGCAAACTCTATGAAGAGAGGAAATAAATTCAGCTTCAGATAAGTATTTTGATGTAGATATTTAAATAGTAATTGGATGCAAAATTATGCCACTTAGCAGTGAAATACAGAAGTGATCTATCACAGGTCATTATACCTTTATAGAGCGTCTTTTCACAGTTTTCTGCTCTATTTTAGGGGTGGAATGTGGCTCCTGGAAAGAGAGAAGGTAACATAGATCAAGTATTAATTTAAAAGCTTTCTGCTGTGTACATTTACACTAAGATCCCTGATGACAGACATTGAATGATTATTGAATCTGATTTGTGAGTCGGTACTCACCGTGACAGTAGGATTGTTCTCCGTCTTGGCAGCCTCTGGGGACCTCTCGGCCGCTGACAGAGCGCTGGTGGATGAAGGAGACAGCTTGGACCCATTCCAATGACTGGACATATCAGGGATGACAGACTCTTCCTCTATGTCAGATCCCTGTGTTGTATCTAGCTGTGAGATTGATGCAGTGTCCTCCCCTTCCTGCTCCCCATCCTGTTCATCCCCCACCTTGCAGTCTAATTGCCCTGTTTTGGTGGCCGTTACAGCACTCAGGGTTTTGCTCTGGTGGTTGTTTTTTGTGGGAGGACACGAGGCAGAAATGGGTGTCGCAGGTTGCTGCTTTAGAGGGTCAGTTGAATTTAAGTCCTCAGTGAGAACAACAACTATTATTTTGGCAGGGGACGTTTGGCTGCTGTTACTCATGAATCCATCCAGGGGTCCGCGGCCGTTAACCAGAGCTGGTCCGTGACGCATGGGTAGCGGGGAACTTTCAGATTCATTCTCCCCATATGATAGCCCAGGCTCTGGGCAGGGAAGGGCACGAGTTCTTTTGGGTTCACTGGTCTCTTTGGGCTCTGGGTTCAGACGCTTAAATGGAAGGCGAGCTGAGGAGAAGATACCATTTATTATCCCTGATTTTCAAATTGGACTAAATCCAATTTATCTTTAAAAGTATTTGGGAAAACAATGAAAGCAAAGACACTAAATTAAAGAATTGTATTAATTGTAATATAATTGACTAAATTAGAATCTCTGAAAAAAAAATTATATAGTTTGATAGCATTATGTTATTATGTATCATTCTCCTTTAGCAAAATAAAAGCATCTAATTGTTTACTTTACCAGGTTAGTCTCATTGAGATTAAAAATCTATTATACAAGAGAGACCTGGCCAAAATAGCAGCACACAACATTTCAGCCACAATTACAACTTAAAACACAAAGTACTACAGTTTAAAAAGATACATTTACGAGATTTGGCATCACCTTTGACCTTTTAAAACATGTTGGCTGGAGTTTTACTGTTATCTATTGCCAGGTAAAGGGAAGTTGTGACATCGGTCGAGCAGAAATCTGGCAAATAGTATATGGAGGTAATATGCATTCAAAACACCTGAGGTTCACTTACCCTGAACAAGCTTCTTATTGGCATTGCTGGGTTTGACTTTGCCATCCATACCTGTAACCAAAACAATGTGAGGGAGATAAGATGACAACAATCCCACAACCAATCCTTCAGTCATCAAACAGACTGTTTTTCAATACAGAAATATTTCCAGTTGCAAACAAGTTGCGTCACTGTAATTGCTACACAACTGTCACTGGAACAAAGAATTATGTGCAGTACCTTCATATGTTCAAACCACAAAAACAGTCACAACACTGTATGACTTAAACACTAACTGCTTTATCCCCCCTACTCAATGTTATTCATGCTATAGGCTAGTCCCTAGTTTACTCATATGGTTAGTTTAACAAATGCATCCAGGTTATTTAAGGAATGTAATAATAAATACATGTCAGTCAATTAGGAAACGGGTAAGTTAGACTTGGCACTTATCAAGTAAACGGACTACCACTTCAATTCAAATATAATGTTAAATCAAATGTGACTCGTTTCATTAAACTAGGCGTATGTCACAAGTCACGACTTCACAGGAAAGGCATTTGAACGCTAATCAAAAAAAATATTATCAAAATGTGTTTTTTGGCAGAAATGCCTTATGGAAGATTTGAACTTTCACGTGCCTTAATAACAAACCTGTATGCCATCTGTAAATACGAATAAAGTTGTTAAATTACGAGCCTAGTTTAGCCACATAAAAAGACAAGAACCTTCCTGGTAGCCATGATTGGCTGAGATAATGAGTGGGCCAGACATGCCGAGAGTTTCGGATTGGTCTGCCATGTAGCATCTTCTGTCTATAAAATGAGCTGCTCGTTATGTGTAGATAATCCTTCTACTGCAGTTTTTTTTCAAAAGATATAACATTAGAGATGGAGAACTGCAAATGTGCTGCTAATGCTCTCAATAACATTGCTGCCCTGAATTTATCAGGCGCTATCGACAAAGGGCAGTGGGGGAAAGTTGTGATGGACTACTTTCAGGAGGACGATTGTACCATGGTGACTCTAGGACTGAAAATGAATCAGACGATTAGGAAATCCCCGATTTAGGTAAAAACATTTTCATCAAAATGAAGAAACAGCGATCAACAGTGTTGTCACGGAAGAAGTTGAATGAGTTTTGAAATCAGTGGAATGTTTGGTAGAATCAGAGTATGATAGAGATGAATATAATTCTGGCATTTGTTTGCAAATGCAGAGGGAGTCGTTAAGAGAACACAGAAGGCTGTTGTATAAAACACCTGTCTTTGGATTACATCTTCAAACTAAGGGCAACCATGGCATCTGTAATAGAGGGAGAAATATCAGATGATTCTTATGGCATTGCAGTGTGAACCAGAGTGACTTGACAACGGGCCAAGCAAGCAAGCAAGCTGTACAAACAAAACGAAAACGACACAGGACGTCTTATTTAATGAAAGGGGTTGCAGTCTCCCGTGAAGCATTCATCGATGTATACGGGTAAGAGTCTAGCTACAGTTTCAGATACTATACGTTTCAAATTTGGTCAGAAAGTTGTTTTCATTGCAAGTTAAAGCTTACTGTTAGTTGGCTAGCTGAAGTTAGGTGGCTGGCTCTCTAACTAACATTAGCGTTAAGTGTATGATCTGTGTAGAAATATTATCTCAGAAAGCAATTTGCATTGCTAGTTATAGCCTAATGTTAGTGAGTTCCCAGTCATCAGCACTATCTGCAGTGCCTCTATGGACATTCACATGACTCTCTCCTAACACACACGCCATACATTGCTGCTACTATCTATTTTTTTTATCCTGCTGCTCAGCCACTTTACCCCTGATTGTATGCATATAACTACCTCATCCATCACCAGTACCACTGATAATGTTATTGATATTGTTTTTGTTCATACGGTATATTATTTTGTTCTTTCTCTACTGGCATTGACACCTTTTTTCCCTTTATATTGACACTATCTATTTTTGATATTGCTACTATGCAAGTAACCATTACGCTGTACTGTTTACACCTTCTGTAGAGACCCATCCACTTAACAAGATGTATTTGGGGTTATAGCATTTCTCTCACATAACCCATCAACTTAGACAAGTGTGTCTGGGTAAGCATCATCTAATATTTTTATCTGGACACTTTCTGTTTACCTGGATTTTTTCCTTACTGTAGGCTACTACTTTTACCACACTACATGGCCTTTAGCACATGACCTCAAATGTGAATCCTTAAAAAGATGGGTGGGGCTAAGGGTGTGAATAATGCTGAATGGGTGTAAACAAAAGAGCTCTCCAGTAGGTTTACCAAAACATTTAAGGAACATTTTCTCAAAAGGTGGGGTTTATCAACTTTCAAAGCAGAATTACTTTCCCATTGTTTCTCATATGCAGTGTATGATATACCATTTTGTAGCTCTGAGTCGCTACTTTTATCCAATGTAAAAAACACAATTTCATTTTACTACATAATACCGAATCAAGTCGGTGGATCACAAATAAATAAAAAACAAGGAGAGGATGGCACAAGTCATCGGGCTAAGTATATCGAGGTGTTTGCTTTTCTCTCCCGCCATTCGGTGAATATAAGCCAAGTGTAAAAGCCCGGCTGTGGCTACACTCACAGCTCTAACGGTGGTGAGAACAGGCTTAGCCTCAAAGTAAAATAAACAAATTCCGTTTGTTAAAGTAACCCCAAACAAGCTTATTGTTGGCATTGCTAGGTTTGATTGCCACCCATACCTGTAACCAAAACGAGGGAGATAAGATGACAATCCCACAACCATCCCCCCTCATCACTCATAGCTAAAGTTAGATAGACTTTGGTTTTACAATGCACTTTTACTTTATCAGTAAATGCAGCAGTACAATGCCATTGACCATTAAATGAACCATTGTCAATGGTTCTAGTTGTCGAGCGGGCAGTGTTGTAACTCAATGTCTAGTCGAAATTATATTTTCCGACTAACGTTAACTGTTATCAACAAGCTGGTGAGCAAAACTACCAATATACTATTCAATCATTTCGGTGCACATTAGCTTGCTAGCTAACGTTAGTTAGCTGAAGCCATGGGGTGTCTAGCAAGCAGCAGGCTGGCATGGTTGACACCAATTCTAACTAGCTACGCTAGCTAAATTAGCTGGCTGAGGAATAGTTAACTATAAAGATTAACGTTAGCTAACCAAGTTACAGTAAAGTTAGATTCATTTCAGAAAATATTGGTCATATACAAGCTAGGTGAACTTCAAGCGTAACTTACATAAACCCACATTTTACACTTCACTACTTACTTGGAAATGTTATGAGGGGTTGGCTAATAAAAACGTTAATTCGCTAACGTTAGCTATCTACTATAACAGTTAGTGTACTGTACAGTAACTAACTTAGTAGTTAACCTTACTGACGTGTTAGTTAACGTTAGCTAACGTATTAAGGCATAAGTTTGTGTTGACTATGTGGCCATAGGCAAACTGAAAGGTAAATAATAATTTAAAAGTATATAACCAAATTCCCAAAACATTTGAAAGGTTAAAATAGAAATATCGTCGCTACCTCTCCTCCGTGGAGTGGATGCTAAATGCCCGTCCACAGATGGATCTTCCGCCGCCAGCATCACCATCCGAGACTTCCCTCACTTTTGATATCCTTGTGCGGAAAACAGTGGCAATATAACAAAACCATATGATGTCGCAATATTGACAGGTCATCCAGAGTAACACTTTTATTCTGCAAAATATACTATACAGTTGACCTTAGTTTTACTATTTTTAAGACTAAGTAGCTACATGTTATTCTTTCCGCATCTGACACACGCTCCCTTTGGATCTCCTTGCTGACTCGCGCCCGTCGCCAGTCAGATTTGGCGGGAGTATGTCGCTCTCCTCAGAATCATTTGCTGATTGGCCAGATCTCTACTTCGTTGGTGGGGTTTCACGGCGATTTGGATCCAATATTTTTGGAGCATTGTCGCCACCAACTGTATGGGGTGACAAAAGGAAACTTCATACGATTAAGTAGAGTTAACTAAAACAAAACAAAAATAACTTCACAAAAACGAACTCCCACTCATTCAAACTTCAATAACTCCCTCCCACCAATTTGTCTTAAACAATATTAGCATGAGTAACAATATTGGAATCTGTTTGATTTTGTTTGGAGGAATAAATCACATTATTTAAAAAGGAGCGTATTATGTAATACTCAAGATCAGGGAGGTAGCTGCCAATTACTTCACACTGGAAGAAGTTAAGCTACACTAAAGCGACCCTTAAGAAACATGTAGTTTACATAACTAAATATACTTTGAAAAAGTAGTTCACTACATCCAAACTACTTTTTGTGAAAAATTATCACACCTAAATCTGAAATGTCATAGACTACAAATTGCGAGAACAGATCACGCTGGGCTGTGTAATTAGCCTATTAAACACTATAACTATGTTTCAAGTGAGAATTAGGCAGGTCTGATGCCGAAAAGGACAGGAAATTCGAGCCAACGTTAACCTTATTTTATATTATTTTAGCAAAATAAGTAGTGTGTAGTTCCAATTGTTAGCTACACCACTACATCGCAAAAAAAGTTATGAACTACTGGAAACACTACCAAGATTTGAATTAAGTTCAACTACCACCAAGCTAAAGCAAAATGAAATGAACTTACTAGTTGAACTACATGAAGTTCACTACTTTTCAGTGACACCCACAGAACACAATTTTCAAATGTTTACACATCTATTGTCTTATTAGCTCTTATTGTGGGACTGACTTTGGAAAATCACCTCCCCAGTTAGTCAATTGTGTGTATTGGACATTCATATTGCACTCTACAGTCTGACCTATGGATTTGCACACATGAAATGGAGTATCAGCCTACTCAGTGACAGCCACAGAACATAACTATGTGCAGTTTAAACAAATCAAATATTAGCGTCTTAGCTCTTATTACAGGACTTTGACTGTTTGAAATCACTGTTAGTCAGCATATTGTGTGCATTGAACATAATATTGCACTGTACAGCCTGACAAGATAATTAATTGTCATAAAATAGCTGTTCTCTTGTGCAGGACAATAATCATCCCTCTCTGTAGCATAGATGGCGCTGGCATTGTAGTCACACGTCTCCTGTCTACGCCCTCTATCGTTTATGGGATCTGTAGTTTAACAATCGAAAAATTGTATTCCAATTTGCCTTTCTGCGACCTTTGTAGAACTACCACTCCCTCAATGCATTGCTGTGGCTTCCACGGGACTTCAGTCTTAGTTGACGACGCATCCCCAACCGAGCTGGAGTAAGCGGTTTTCAGGTAGGTGTTAGAAAAACAAGAAACTACGTTCATATATTTATTTATTTAACATTGAATCTGCTAACAACTATATCCCTGTATCAACTCATCAGATGAACTTTTTGTGACAATTCGCTAACAAACCATCATCAAAGATTTGTATAACTACCTGTCCCATCACTGTACTAGCCGTTAGCTAATAGGGGTAGTTATCTAGCTAACATTACTGTAGTCAGGCATTTTATTTCACGTGGGGTCGAATTTTGGTTAAGGGTTAAGGGTAGGCTTACCTTTTAAATTGGGGTTCTCATATACAGTCATTGGTTCATCACGAGTTTACTAGAAAATTATCTGCACCTCCTAGCATACCCAGATCTCATTATTTGCATGTCAATTTTTGTCATTATCTTGATATGATAACTTTGTTGTTGCTGATTAGATGTGAATCATACTGCAAGTTCCCATATAAATATTGTTACTTTCTCTTTGAATGTTTGAGATGTAAAGTATGCCAATTATTTGTGTTATGTTGCAGGAAAGGACACAGGATTTCATAATGACAGGTTTGTATCTAAATATTTTGCAATTGAAGTCTTTAAGTAAACAATTCAATTATGTTCTTAATGAAACATAACATGTACCTGCAACAAGTAATGCATGCGCATGAGAGATCATAAGTGACACTTTTTTATTAAATTAGCCATGACATTCTCTTAGTTCAATTATTGATTGTAGACATAAGGATCAATTAATAACACTGAACACTTTCACTATTGTGCATTACCATTTTGTTATATGTTCCTAAAAGTTCTAAAATGTCACCGTATTCAAGTTTTTTTGTGAAATTTCTGCACTGACATCCCGTTCTCCCACATTGAATAATCTGTTTCCTGTTTTCAGAGCGGGTCAACAACTTTCCCCCATTGCCTCAGTTCCTGAGAATCAAGCCCTGCTTTTATCAGAATGTGGAGGAGGAGATCCCAGCCCCGCACCGACAGCTGGTACGCCGGGTCTACAACCTCTGGATATGTGAGTTACACCAAAGACATTTGAGTTACATAGTCCTACTGTGGGAACTGGGCAGTAACTTCATTCCATGCTGAGAGAATGGCCGGGTTTGAGAGTATCAAACCCGCAATGTACACTACATGGCCTAAAGTATGTGGATACCTGCTCTTCGAACATCTCATTGCAAAATCATGGGCATTAATATGGAGTTGGTACCCCTTTTGCTGCTTTAACAGCCTCCACTCTTCTGGGAAGGCTTTCCACTAGATGTTGGAACATTGCTGTAGGGACTTGCTTCCATTCAGCCACAAGGCAATAGGGAGGTCAGGCACAGATGTTGGGCGATTAGGCCTGGCTCGCAGTCGGCGTTCCAATTCATCCCAAAGTTGTTAGATGGGGTTGAGGTCGAGGCTCTGTGCAGGCCAGTCAAGTTTTTTCACATCAAAACTTTTCTGTATGGACGTCACTTGTGCACAGGGGCATTGTCATGCTGAAACAGGAAAGGGCCTTCCCCAAACTGTTGCCACAAAGTTGAAAGCACAGAATCGTCTAGAATGTCATTGTATGCTGTAGCGTTAAGATTTCGAGCCCAAGACCATTATTCCTGTCCACCAAACTTTACAGTTGGCACTATGCATTGGGGCAGGTAACGTTCTCTTGGCGTCCGCCAAACCCAGATTCATCCGTCGGACTGACAGATGGTGAAGTGTGATTCATCACTCCAGAGAACGTGTTTACACTTCTCCAGAGTCCAATGGCGACGAGCTTTACACCACTCCAGCCGACGCTTGGCATTGCGCATGGTGATCTTAGGCTTGTGTGCGGCTGCTCGGCCATGGAAATCCATTTCATGAAGCTCCCACTAAAGTTATAGTGCTAAATTGTGACTGACTGATCTACAAATAATAATGAGTCGTTATTTATGACGACGGGTGATTTATAGATCATCAGTCAGTCGGCAGTTGCCAGCATTCAGTTTGATGCTCTCGATCGAGGCCAATTTTACATTTTTCTTCCTGTCTCTCTCATTCTGTAGTGTATTCAGTCACACTGTGTGTGAACGTGGTGTCATGCATAGCTTGGTGGGCAGGAGGGGGAAGTGGAGCCAATTTTGGCCTTTCCCTTCTCTGGCTTCTCCTCTTCAGTCCGTGCAGCTACACCTGCTGGTTTAGACCTCTCTACAAGGCCTTCCGGTAAGGTCCATTCAACAAACATTAAGCCGAACATCCATCATTTCGCACTCCAAATACCTTTTCTTGACTGACTCCATATCTCCCATTCTCTTTCCTAGGGCTGACAGTTCTTTCAACTTCATGGCCTTCTTCTTCATCTTCTTTCTGCAGTGTGTTCTCGCTCTCATTCAGACTGTGGGCATCTCTGGTTGGGGTGCTTGGTGAGTAGAAATATTTCATCAGTCTGGAAGGCACTGTTTATGACTGGCTGCTATCTGAATGGCTTGTCACTTATTTCACCTCAAGAATATAGAAAAATCTTCACAGCTTAGCAATAAAGATCACCTGTAGATTTGTATCAATCACCTTCATTTTACTCATTGCATTGGGTCATGCTATGATTGTTGAAAAACGAAAGTTTGTAATTCAGTATTCATGCCATTAACAAATACTAACCCCACTGCTCCACCACTGAGGAACCTCTAAAGTGGTTGGATCGCGACAGTGCTGTTTTTCAGCAACAACGTGGGTTCTGCTGTAGTCATGCTATTCTCAGCTCTGCTCTTCACTCTAGTGACTGTGTTAATGGGACTGATTCTCATCAGGGTGAGTCCAACAAACACACCTGAAAAATGCACAAGCACATGGAAACACACACACAAGAAAAATACTCAGCCATTTTGACAATACACTCATTGTAGGCAGATAAAGAGAATAAACTAGCATGACTGGTTGGTTTGTCTGCTCTGTTCCCATCAGGTTCACAGGCTGTACCGTGGTGGAGGGGGCAGCTTTGAGCGTGCACAGGAAGAGTGGACCACTGGACTCTGGAAGAGCGCTCCCGTGAGAGAGGCCGGATTCAATGCTGTCACTGAAACTGGCCCAAGCCTTCCCCAATACCCTGCTGATGTGCCAAGCTACCCCGACAATGGCACCTGGTGATACCCTAAGTGGACTCTAGATGGAGACGGAGCACTTTCTCCATGGCAGGCAGGATGAACACTTGTCCAGCACACCATACTAGTACAATCTCACTTTTAACACTATGAAATGCAGAGCTGGAATTTTAAGAGAATCAGCAGTACTTTAAGATTGATAGAGGCCACTATTATACTGTTTATCTTTGAGGGAAAAGCATATAATCCTTATTGTTGAAAAGATTTGATGGATATTCAAAATATGATCCATTCCATTGCACCCGTTTACATTTAGTATGTTCCACAATATGAATCTGATACTTCTAAAATGGTTTATGTACAGTAGCAACAATGAGACTAAGAAAATTGATACGTCAAAGGCTTGTGCCTTATCTTTAAAATATGAGACAAAAGAAGCAAGGTGATTCCAAAGTTGTCTTTGTCTTTCCAAAGTTGTCCATATTCAGTGATCAATTCTTGCCAATTCAAGTTAAGACTGTACTCCATGAAATCAACTTAGCTTTGATGCTACTGGACATGACTGAAGGATCAGGGTTCTCCTCTTGCAGCTGGAGATATGGGAGTTTATATAGTGCACGGTGTTAATTTATTTATCACTGCACCTCAAGTGTTTCTGGTTTATACCTTCTTGATCTGCTTTTGCCTTGTTTCTGAAAACTAAACCCGCCTTAATCGTACTTGCATGTAGAAAATGTTTTGCTTGAATGTCGCCTTAAGTACTGCTACATGTTTCAGTGTAACCCCCCCCCTCATCCAGTGTGGTGCACTGAGATATTTTTTTCTTGTTTACTTTTGGTGGTCAGTGCCCTGTTGTGGCAGCACTCTTAATGCTGCATCACAACTCGTTCCAGACTGGAGCCTTGTTTACAATAGGTCTGGGAGAGCGGCAGCCACTCAGAGTATACAACTTATATTTATTTCATATTCAAGTGTCCCTCTCCAGGGTAAACTGCCATGAGGTTTATGCAGATGGTTTCTTTTAGCTTGTCATACTGTAGTTAATATTGAGAATATATTCTTGAAAGTGCATCAAATGTGTTGCTGCAGTGACAAACTTAAAATATATTATTTCAGACCTGACTGGTGTTATTCAGCTTTTTCATCATTGACAATTATCATGTTTTAGTGTATAATTTTCCTTTCCAATAATATACAGTACAAAACTCCATACCCATACTGTATTAACCGCTTTCATATATGACAATGGCTGGCTGGGACAACACAGCCCACCATATCTGTCCATCATTGTGTAATAAAAAAACAAATTCCAGTGAAATAAGTGACATTACATCAGTTGCTAGAGTATCCAACACTTAAATATACCCCTTGATAAGAGACCTCTCTCGTGGATATTATTGTTACATGGAGATGACAGCAGAATTCCCACTGGTCAGATTAACTAAATAATGTGTTGGAATCTAATGAGAAATGAAAACAACTTCAACTTCTTGACTGGTGAAATAATGATACAATTCCTAATAGCAATGACCAAAATGAAAGCTGTGGTTTTGACAATATGAACTGTTGATTGAGTTTAATCTAGAACTAAGAGTTACGATAATGATAGCTGCCTTTAACTCAAAACATTGATCTCTAAATTACTTATTTTACATGAAATGTGAAGCAACACAGTGTAATGACAAAGTGCTGCTGGTGAAAAAGAGAAAACATGTTGCTTTAATTCAGTTGGTTCTGAGAGACATTTTAAACAAGACCGAAGTCAAGAGTGTTCAATTATTTGTATTTGGTCCATGGCTGTTTTGATCTACTTAAAAAGGTTTGGAGTAATCATTACTGGTCCGTAGAATGAAATGCTTAGAATATTTGTAGATCTTAACTATGTACAACACAAATATTAGTATTATGGTCTTATTTACTTTAGATACCACATCCTAGTTATGAAGTAATTACATATCTTACATTAATACAAATAAATATTTGTAATATACATGACAATACAAAATAATATTTAACAAAGGGATATACAATATTCGCCTTATGCAATGACTAAACAAAATAAATTCAATCTAGGGAGATGTAGTGGTGGGAAAATGTTAAGGACAATTCCAAAACAAGTCCAGTGTACAGAGCTTGACATTGCGCTAGTGTCTTAAATCAGCTGCCTGGTGAGAGAGCGCAAACCCCAAAGTGGTGAACACTGAGGGTCAGATCTCTGACTCATCATCAATGTACCCCAAACCATCCACAGTGGAAATATTGCTTCCAGGAGAGAAGTGGTGTTCCCCATTCCCTTTGAAGGCTATGATAGCATTTTCATTATTGTTAGCACTGTGACTTGGTGTAGGTCCCAGCAGCTTGAACTCTGAAGTTACATTGTTTTGAATTTGCATGTAGTCATCCGACGGCCTTTTCACCTGGCCAGCGCCTGAGTTCTCTGAGAATCTGTTTCTAAAGCATCCTTTATATAGATTCCAGGCTACTAGACCAACCAGCATCAGAGAGAGGAGCGCCACCACCACCTGCAGGCCTACCACCCTGCCGTCTTCACACTGTGACTCAGGGGGGAGAAGGGGATCCAAAGCCTTTGGCTTCTCTGTTACCTCCAGGAGCTCTGGTAATGGGGTACTGTGACTATGGGGGGACTCTGTCATCGTCTCACTCTCCTCCTCTAGGTTAGTGTGGGGCAACAGTTGATAGACTGCCATAGTCCTGGTGTACGGTCGGCTGTTCACCTGCTCAACAGACTCACAGGTGTACTGGCCGGTGTCGGCGGCAGAGGCATTGAGAATGATGATACCCCCATTGTAGATGTAGTACTTGGTATCAGAGAGCAGCAGTTGCCCTGAGAAGAGCCACTGTACCTGTGCCAGGTTGGAGTCAGGCTGGCACGGCAGCTTGATGTTGTTGCCAGGAACTAAGGTGTAGTTCTCTGGCTTCATTGTCTCTGCAATACACATACAAACAAAGTAAGTAGTAACTACAGTTGGACTGTACTCTGTCATTTGTTGATAGTGTGCTGGGCCCTGAACAATTAAATATTGAAATCCATTTACCTGATTTTGGACATTGTGAGATGTCACCATCTTTTAGACTTTGAATCATGTTCCTGAAAAAGAAAGACTATAAATATTGTATACTGAAATTCTAAATCACATTACTAGAAAGGTATGTGTGTGTTGGATCGTACGTGGGGACTGAGGCAAAGGGTGAGCTGGCCACAGCAGAGCAGAGGCCAGTGGAGAGGTCCCAGCCACAGTAAGGGTCTCTGGCTAAGACACAGTCCAGACACGACTCATAACGGCCACATTCACTCAGAGGCATCTGCACAGCTCCATACTCAGAGCCTGCATACAGCTGACCCTGGGGAAACAAGAACACAAACCAATAAATACCACATGAGTGTCAGCAGCTCAATGAGCCTACTTCACCCACGGATAGTAACAGCAATGACCGGGTGCCATTCTCATTGAATGCTCTATTGTAAGTGCTAAGGAAATAAATACTAAATGAGTAACCATCTGTCTGCAGAAATGCCAGGAGACAACAAACTGACATTGATCTAGTTAAATCCTTATGTTGACATATGAACGACCATATGGATGTTGGTATGTTTTGTAAAATGGTGCAGCACCTTGATTGGGGGTTGAAACCAGAATTGCGAATAAGTGCTTAGTAACAAATTTATTTGTCTAAAAGAGCTATTTAAAATCAAGTTTTAATTGATTGACTGGGTGATTGTTACCGTGCTGGAGAGACGCAGGGTCCTGATAGCCTCTGGGGTCTGGTACAGTTGTATTTCTTCAATGATGAACATCTCTCCAGCGTAGTTCACTGCCTTCTGCACATAGCCGTTCTCTGTGGGGAGAGAAGGACGCCCATGTCATTGTCAGATCTATTCAAGTCAAATTTTATTTGTCACATGTGTCGAAGACAACAGGTGTAGTTACAGTGAAACACTTACTTACAAGCCCTTAACCAACAATGCAGTTTAAGTAAAAAAAATAACAAATTAAAGTCACAAGTAATTAAAGAGCAGCAGTAAAACAACAATAGCAAGGCTATATACAGGGGGTACCGGTAGAGTCAATGTGCGGGGGCACCGGTTAGTCGAGGTAATATGAACATGTAGGTAGAGTTAGTGACTATGCATAGATAATAAACAGAATAGCAGTGGGGTMAAAAGGGGGGGGGGGGGGGGCAATGCAAATAGTCTGGGTAGCCATTTGATTAGCTAGGAGTCAGAAGAACAAGTCTGTTTTGGGGATGTGTGTATCTTGTTCAGTACCCGTGCCGATGAACATGACTGCGTATCTCTCCCCGTCCAGAGCTAGCACGCTGTCCACCACCAGGCGTGTGAACAGGTCTCCCCTTTTGACCAACAGCGGACGGCCGGTCAGCGGGTGCACGGCATCGTCCATGAGGGGTCGGTCCCTGATGAACTGCAGGGTCTTGTCTGGGAGGTCCAGGGAGTGCTCCATCCCAAGGGCCCGTGCTGCGTTGTTAATGCACTGAAAAAAATAGAGGATTGATGAGTGGTAATAATACATTTATTACTGAGTTAGTAGCTGAACTGTAAAAAAAGTAGATACTTTCCTTTTGTGGCCCTAAACCATTTCGATCTTCACAATTATATTAAAATGGGACATACAGCTCCAGGTCTTGGGGTGGGCACCTCTCCACTGTACATGACCCACTTCACATGGGAAGTCTCCACAGTCACTGGCGTCTTAAACTTCCCCTTATCAAACACGTCTCCGATGGCCGACACACTGTACGCACACACTGCAGACATGTCGGACGAGCTCCTAGTGCAAACAGTCAGAAAAACATGTTTGATGTTTTCAAACCTCAAGTATATCATGGTTAGGGCCCTATGTTTTTCCTGAACACGTGGGAAATACCCTAGGCCCTAGTTATAGTTAGCCCGCCTGGGGTTTTTCCTGGTCAGGAAAACCTCCTGGCCCTATTATTATGGTAAACATGTGCTTAAAGCAACTGAGTCAGAATATCGTGCAGATTAGAAACAGTCCACTTCCCACTGAAACAATGTTGTCAACTCTAAAACCACTGGATTCTACAGATTACTCACGACTGGGGAGTGAACACTGCGTAGAAAACACTTCTGCGCCAGTCATCGTTTTTGAGCAGGAAGACATCCTGTACAATAGATGGCAGGCTGGGCTCTGGCAGAGAGCAGTCCAGACGAGCCTTCAGGAACGACGTCCACTTCCTCTGGAGCGTCCGCTGCCCACCTATATCCCCCTACACACAGTGTGAGAGACAACATTGGTTCTAGTCAAACAAGTGAATACTTCTGGAGAGGACACATGCACACATTATACCCCTGCACTGTTTAAACAGGGTACACATACTGTCCTTTATATTTAAAACACCATGTATGAGCAAATGAAACTTCTTGCAGCTGAAACTATTTGGAGCAAGTTGCTATACCTTGCAGACACGAGCAACTCTTGACACGGTGAGCTTGTTGTAGAAGTCATACTCCATGGCGTTCTCGCTGAAGAACAGGTAGACCTTATCATCATCCCCCTCTGGGTTGTTATTGCTCTCGGGGACAAGGTCCATGTATACAAAGTTGGGCTCTGAAATCATAAACCATAATGAGCACTTATTACGCTACCTGTCAGGACCTGTTTAACAGCAGCAGTTGAAGTTCAGTTTCATAATTAAAAACACGGAGACCTATAGGATCTAGGCTGTTACTCAAGGCACAGATGTAAAATGCTATGGATACATTTAGCCATTTTAACTTCATATTCAAGTGTTGGTAGATATATACTATTCACGTGTGCACCATAAGGCATGGTGTATAGTAGTATACAAGTTTATAACACAAGTATGAACAGAGAGGGAGAGCTGACCGTTGAGCCAGGAGCTCTTGAACTCAGTGCGAAGCGCAGAGGAGGAGCTGCGGAGAAACACAGGCTCAGAGCCCAGGAAGTTGATGGAGGTAGCAGAGTAGAGGTCATTCCCTGGCAGACCAGAGACATGACAAGAATCACAACAGAGGAAAATTGATCTTCTAGCAAAGTAAATAATATTGTAAATATTAGTCAAACAAAACTAATTTGGAAAATTACATGTGCAATCTCTTTCATTGTGCCACTGGTAACTCAAGCTACTAGCAACACATTCAGCCAAAAAGCAAAAAAATATATATTAAAAAACTGTTCAATTCACAAAGACCCAACACCCTCACTTTACAAACAAGTCCCGCGGCAGCACTTTAAACTGAAAATGAACCCTAGATATTGCACATTTGATAGCACTACCTCACTTTGCAGTTGATAAACTTTGAACTTCACTGGGTGCACTGTTCTGTCCTTGTGTGAGAGCAGATAACTAGAGAGACAGTCACAGTACATACCGACCATGATGGAGGAGTATTTCTGGAAGGGATCAAAGGGGCATTTCCCTTTTCCCTCCTCCTGCGCTTCTTCTAGTTTCAGCTGTCCTTCAGAGTACGTCTGTCAGAGTCACAAACAAAGCAACTATTTAGATGTATTCATCCACAGTTTCAGTGAGAGAGAGGTAGGAATATACTTTATACTAAACTCCAAAGGGCAAAATGAGTTACACTCAGCCACTAACAGTAGAGATAGAGGGCAGGTGTCTGTAGTATGCATACATTTCACACTCACAGTAAATAATCAGTGTGACAACTGCCTGCCTACAGCAGTTTCAAACAACAGAGCTATTCTTACACCGAGATGTCCTGTTCAGGCAAAGCTATAACTATGCAATAAGGCACAAAGGGTTGTGGTATATGGCACGGCTAAAGGCTGTTCTTACAACGCAACGCTGAGTGCCTGGACACAGCCCTTAGCCGTGGTATATTGGCCATATTCCACAAACCTCCAAGGTGCCTTATTGCTATTATAAACTGGTTACCAATGTAATTAGGTCAGTAAAAATACATGTTGTCATACCCATGATATACCACAGCTGTCAGCCAATCAGCACTCAGGGCTGGAACCACCCAGTTTATAATTAAGCAATAAGCCCCGAGGTGGTGTGGTATATTGCCAATATTTAACCTTTATTTCACTAGGCAAGTCAGTTAAGAACAAATTCTTATTTACCAGGGAACAGTGGGTTAACATCCTTGTTCAGGGGCAAGACAACAAATATATACCTTGCCAGCTCGGGGATTCGGTCTCGCAACCTTTCGGTTACTGGCACAACACTAACCACTAGACTAACTGCCGCCCCACACTATACCACGCTAAGGGCTGTTCTTAGGCACGACGCAACACCGTGGTGTATATTGGCCATATACCACAAACACCCAAGGTGCCTTATTGCTATTATAAACTGGTTACCAACGTAATTAGAGCAGTAAAAATAAATGGCTTACCCGTGGTATACTGTCTATTATAAACTGGGTGGTTCCAGCCCTGAATGCTGATTGGCTGACATCTGTGGTATATCAGACCGTATACCATGTGTATGACAAAACATTTATTTTTACTGCTGTTCACGTTGCATTGTGTATAAGAACAGCAATTGGCCATATACCACAAACCCCCAAGGTGCCTTATTGCTTAAATATACCACGGCTGTCAGCCAATCAGCATTCAGGGCTCGAACCACCCAGTTTATAATTACCATGTAATCACAGGTGGGGCTGAAAGCATTTGTCCCGCACACATACATTGTGCTGTCATCCACTTTATGCAGGGTCCGGATGTAGTTACGGCATTCGATCTGCAACAGGACAGGGATGAGAAATGTCAAAGTTGGTATAGTAATGTACAGATTTCAATGTATGTACAGTTGAAGTTGGAAGTTTACATACACTTAGGTTGGAGTCATTAAAACTTGTTTTTCAACCACTCCACAGATTTCTTGTTAACTATAGTTTTGGCAAGTTGGTTAGGACATCTACTTTGTGCATGACGAAAGTAATTTTCCCAACAATTGTTCACAGACAGATTATTTAACTTATAATTCACTGTATCACGATTCCAGTGGGTAACAAGTTTACATACACTAAGTTGACTGACTAAACAGCTTGGAAAATTCTAGAAAATTATGTCATGGTTTTAGAAGCTTCTGATAGGCTAATTGACATCATTTGAGTCAATTGGAGGTGTACCTGTGGATGTATTTCAAGGTCTACCTTCAAAGTCAGTGCCTCTTTGCTTGACATCATGGGAAAATCTAAAGAAATTAGCCATGACCTCAGAAAAAAAAAATGGTAGACCGCCACAAGTCTGGTTCATCCTTGGGATCAATTTCCAAACGCCTGAAGGTATCACGTTCATCTGTACAAACAATAGTACGCAAGTATAAACACCATGAGACCACGCAGGCGTCATACCGCTCAGGAAGGAGACGCGTTCTGTCTCCTAGAGATGAACGTACTTTGGTGCGAAAAGTATAAATCAATCCCAGAACAGCAGCAAAGGATCTTGTGAAGATGCTGGAGGAAACAGGTATAAAAGTATCTATATCCAAAGTAAAACGAGTCCTATATCGACATAACCTGAAAGGCCGCTCAGCAAGGAAGAAGCCATTGCTCCAAAACAGCCATAAAAAAATACAGACTACGGTTTGCAACTGCACATGGGGGACAGATCGTACTTTTTGGAGAAATGTCCTCTGGTCTGATGAAACAAAAATAGAACTGTTTGGCCATAATGTCCATCATTATGTTTTGAGGATAAAGGGTGAGGCTAGCAAGCCGAAGAACACCATCCCAACCATGAAGCACGGGGGTGGCAGCATCATGTTGTGGGGGTGCTTTGCTGCAGGAGGGACTGGTGCACTTCACAAAATAGATGGCATCATGAGGAACAAAAGGTATATGGATATGTTGAAGCGACATCAAGACATCAGTCAGGAAGTTCAAGCTTGGTCACAAATTGGTCTTCCAAATGGACAATGACCCCAAGCATACTTCCAAAGTTGTGGCAAAATGGCTTAAGGACAACAAAGTCAAGATATTGGAGTGGCCATCACAAAGCCCTGACCTCAATCCTATAGAAAATGTGTGGGCAGAACTGAAAAAGCGTGTGCGAGCAAGGAGGCCTACAAACCTGACTCCGTTACACCAGCTCTGTCAGGAGGAATGGGCCAAAATTCACCCAATTTATTGTGGGAAGCTTGTGGAAGGCTACCCGAAACATTTGACCCGAAACATTGACCCAAGTTAAACAATTTAAAGGCAATGCTACCAAATACTAATTGAGTGTATGTAAACTTCTGACCCACTGGGAATGTGATGAAAGAAATAAAAGCTGAAATAAATCATTCTCTCTACTATTATTCTGACATTTCACATTCTCAAAATAAAGTGGTGATCCTAACTGACCTAAGACAGGGAATTTTTACTAGGATTAAATGTCAGGAATTGTGAAAAACTGAGTTTAAACGTATTTGGCTACGGTGTATGTAAACTTCAGACTTCAACTGTATGCATCTGGTTGTTTGTTTTGTCTTCATAAACAACTGGCAGCATACCACTTCACAGCTGTCTGTGGGGAGAATTGTTTCGTGATTGATGGAGCCACTTACTTCAGCGTGTTTCCCTTTGTATGTGCACTCCCTCTGTTTCTCCTCAGTGACCCGCCAATACACCTGACACAACAGAGATCTGCACATCAAAGTATGTACTAGGTAATGGTTTTATGGTTCCAAGGCATTAGTATTAGGTCACCACAAAGAAGGTACAGCAGACCTTTTTATTGCAGTCCATTTGTGATGTATTCAAATCATGTAGGCAAATAATACAGGATAACTGATAAGTAAACACGATAACTGAATAGCCGTAATAAACAGAGGTCCCTACCCCAGACTTCTTGATGGAGATATCATTGATGTCCAGGGCATAGACAGCCTCTCGAGCCCCGAGCAGCAGCAGGCCCAGATCCTCTCGAACCAACATAGTGGAGTAGTTCCAAATCCCTTCCTCTCGGAACAGTTTCAGATTGTCTAAAACATGAAAGCATTAGACAACTCAATGAAAACTAAGTATCAAACTGTGTGTGTGTGTGTGTGTGTGTGAGATCTCATATATTTAACATGTCTGTTTTGCTTCATTTATAACTAGTGTTTGTGTGTATATATATAGACACACACTAGTTATAAATGAATTTAGCTAACTTTTTAGTATTTGAGGAAACAGATGCAGTTTACTGCACCATTATGTGAAAACAGGAGAGAGGAGACAGAGGGGCTTACCCTGGTAGAGGACACTCTTCCGTGGGATACAACTGTGAGTGTTGTATTCACCGAGACACATAGGAAGGAACAATCCACAGAAAACACCCAGGGCAGAGAGAGGAGACATGGCTTGGTGCCCAGGTGGGAGGGGATGTGTGGGAGTGCTGCTTAGTCCTGCTCACACCATAACGCACTGTCGATCAAGGACAGCAGTTCATGTCTCTATAGAGACTCCAGTCTTAGTATTCCGATGTTCAATGACTATGTTGGTGTCAGCCTCCAACATAAACGCTGCTACCTCTTCTGTAGCTCAGTATAGAATCCATGCTGTCCCAGCCAGGTACTGCCAGCTCAGCCTTCCCGATACAGGGGATCTTTATGTTGGTCCAGAAGCTCTCATCTAGGGAGAACATAATACTTGAGTGAGTGAGACAGAATACTTCATGACCTCTGAAGACAATAAAATAGATAATGCTGATTTTATGATCAAACTAACTGAAAGGGAAAAACAACTGCCTGTATGAAATTCATATGAAGAAATCCCAACCTCCCTTACTCTCCCTTCCTGTCTGTCCGTCCCCACTGATAAGGACCTGGGTGTGTGCTGCTTCCTTTTGATTAGCAGGATACAAGCAGCTGGGAATATGCTCAGGTTGGGGCATGCATGCAGATCACAATGATAATCTAATAGAACACCGAGTTCCCTGTAATTCACTAGTTTTAATTATCTAGCTCCTTCTGCTGCTATGACTAGAGCACTGAGTTTTTCCAAACCATAAGACCTGACTAGGACAAACACAGGGCCTCGTTAGACTAAAATAGGGCCTGTAGTTTTGCCCAGCCAGGTCACGCGCACAAGAAAAACCCAGGGCCCCATCTGACGGTTTCTTTCTTTCAAAGTTCAAAACACAGAAATACTGTTGAAAGGACTCAAAAGAAAAGCCCATAAGATTGTTTAAAAAGTTAGCTTTCCCTCAGCTCCTTACCTGCTGAAAGAGTCTGATAATAGCCAGGCACACTCAAAAAGTTGGGCAGACTAGGTGAGCACTACTCCACACCTTTTGTGAAAGCACCCCTTGAAACTGACATGCTGGTTCCTTGTTGTTACTTAAAAACACAGAAACGAGCTGGTGCATGCAAGGGAGTGCTCAACTGTTGCAGAGCAGGTATGTCACACAGTTTACGCCTCAAGCCCGGGGAAGGGGGGGGGGGGGGGGGGTTATAGTTAAGCACTACAGTTGGTTAGAATGACTACAAGTTATTCACTGTGTTTGACAGATATTTCCAAGCAGTGAAGACAAGTAGGTATGCTAAGATTAATAGTACAGAACACTGTAGTTGCC
The DNA here is from genome assembly GCF_002910315.2 of Salvelinus sp. IW2-2015. Taxonomy (NCBI): domain Eukaryota; kingdom Metazoa; phylum Chordata; class Actinopteri; order Salmoniformes; family Salmonidae; genus Salvelinus; species Salvelinus sp. IW2-2015. The sequence continues at coordinate 12,312,655 of NC_036853.1, forward strand.
CGTTTTACCATGTATTCATGTGATGGTGGGAGGGGGAAACAAAGATATAGTCTAAAACTACGTCTACCAATCACAACAATGTAGCCTATTTCTTAATTAAGGCACACTCCTAACTATTCTATAATAATAGATACTTGGTTTGTTATTTCAGGGTGGAAAATATATTAACTTACACATAGGTCCAAAGAACGACCACCTGGAAAAAATGTCCTGGAATCACTGCAATGCCCTGAGATGTTTGCAATGATTTAAAATCCCCCTGTCCAGAACAGAAAAAGGAACACAACACACCAGCTACCCCCACCACACATTGAGTGTCAATACAAAACACATGTTGTCAAATGATGTCACTGGCCCTCGAGTGAAGTTTCACTATTCACAGTCTTTAGATTCATAAAGCTTTTTATGACACCTAAGCCACACCCATTCACATAATCACCCTCACCTTTAGGTGCGCTTTCAAAGGGAGCATGAAGTATGTGAGAAACACAATGGTGTGAAATCCGATGGTGTTATTTTATAAAGTGATGAAGCAATGCAAATTTTCCCAGTACAGCCAGCAAAACTAGCTTGAAGATCTATACAACAAACAAACGAGAACTACACAAAGGCCAAGTTACATAATCTGTACAATTGAACAAACCTAATTTTGAATACAGTCACTGATCTCATCATGCATGAAAGAGTCAAAAGCAATCTACAGCTCCATAATTGATGCAATTCACCTACATAAATAGCATGTTTTGAGAGTAGGCTACAGGACCTAATACCAACTTTGTCTACCTGCCACTGTGGCAGGTAGAATTTTTTTTTTTTTTATCTACCAGCCACTCAGATTTTTAACCAGCCAAAATATTTCTTTCCCCGCATTAATTACACACAAAAAAGATTTTAAAAAAGATGAACATGCTTAGTAATGTTTTTAAAACAAGGACTGTATTACTAGTAAGGAGTAATATGGTATATTGCTCAATTTAATTAAATACTTTGTGATAAGTCTTTTTTTCTAAAATATCACATTTGATTTGATCAGACAAACTCTCCGCTGCCCCTTTAAGGTTACCGCGGTAACAGGGCCACTCACGTAATCACATGTGCCTGTTAGAATCTGACTAGGGTAACAGAGGCTGACCACCCGGGTTGCCATGTCCGAGCATTTCTCGCAAATTGGGCAATTTTGATAACGATGTCAGGGTGAAAATGTATTGGTCGGGGTTGCAGTTTTTTGGGTTACTTCTAAATTCCACCGCGGCCGCCATGGCATTTCTCTTAAAACAAATCTATTTCACTGTGACATGCTGCTAACTGAGACTGGCTGTTGCTGACTGCGTGAGTGGTGGGGAGGGCCAGAAACATGTGTGCACGGCCAGCCCGCTCATTAGGCAGGATTAAGCGGCCGCCTTTGGCAAAAGATTGAGGGGGCATTTTCTGAGCTAAACTGACCAAGAAGCACCTCCAACAACAACACATAAAACCTCACATAATTCTGCCCAAAAACAATGACAAGCTCTCAACCAGTTGCATATGGGCTTTTTCGGTGAGCGCTGATGCCGCTCTTTGATAAGTAGTGCCCACTTTGTCTAAGGCAGGGGCACCAAATATTTATCTTGTCCATTCCCAGTGCGCTTCTCCAGAGTGCTGTTGGAGAGAGGCATCTCTGCAGCGCTCCACCAACGTTCTGTCAAAAAAATCTAGTAACATAAATCATGTAGCAGATATAGGATATGGTAGAAAGAGCATGTGGCCTTTTCTTAAACCAACTACAGGCTGGAGATTAAATGTATGACAATGTAATGAGACAGACACTGTTTACATCATGCAGGTTTCTCCGATCAAATAGCCTAACTACCCCAGAAGTAGATAAAGGGCATCCTTGTCTCTGTGTCCAGTATGGCTATCTACTAGCATGCCCTGATAGACTAAAATGTGTAACATACCTGCTTTGGCTGTATATATATATATATATATATATATATATATATATATATATATATATATATATATATATATATATATATATCGATAATGACATTTGTTAAGTGTCAACACTATCGGCCTAGATGGAGAAAAGTGGGAAAGGGTTCAAAGGCTACCTGTAAATACCAGGAAAGTCTGAGTGAGAAGAGAGGTGGAGGCGATCATACAGAGCCAAGAGCGCCATGATCTCTAAACAGTTCAGGACTCTTATGTTATGAAGATATGTTTAACGCAGATATTAGGTTCAACCACTGGCATAGTTCAATGTGTAGAGCTCCACTACAGAAGGCAAAGGGCATCTAGATGTGTACTTTGCGGAAGATCTGATATGGCAGCCCCCAAAACAAACTTGCACTGACCATCCACTCCAATATTATCATCTGGATTTGGTGCTGATGGTCTGAGAATACGCCTACAGGCCTGAGACTTAGTAGTGCCTCTACATTTGACTTGAGCTAAAATGCACTCTCCTAATCTGTAGGCTACTGCAGCGCATAAAGAAATTGTTGTACTATAACTGATTAACCAGCACAGTAAATGGTAGTGACCGTGTGTTTCATGGGGCTGGGTTTGAACAGGAAACTGTCTATGGGAGGGAGTTCACATCCGACACTCCTTGTGTCATAGCCACTGTTGTAAAACACCATTCCGTGGAACACACACACACCCAAGTTCAGGACTAGGATGTTTTCACTAGCTTAGATGAATAAATTGTATCAAATTGACAATAGGCCACCAGATTTGTTTTTAGAGTGAGAACGTTCATTAGCTGGAATAATACAATTAATTGCAAAACTGTTTTTTCTGTGAATGGCTTCCTTGTCAAGGACCAGGGTTGTTTGTTGAGATCAGTCACTGGGGACTTCATATTAGGCTATAACAATGTGTAAAACATATTTTATATACAATGACTTCAGTATAAACAGGCAACCTGTCACAAACTCGGACGCCTCGACCGGTTGTTTATGAAGTTTTATTTTGTTCATAAGTGTTTGTGTCATCACCTGCTACCAACTAGCTAGCTAGGTTGCAATGGAGCCCGCTTTGCCTGGAATAGCTAATGAACATTTCCAGCGCATAGAAGCTAGCTGTGTTTTTTACGCTCTTGTCCGGGACAATATTGACAATCCGGAGTATCAATGCGGCAATTGTTTGCGGAGGATTACAGGAATGAAGTGGCTATCCTTAGCAAGTCAATGTCAATTCTGCACAAACTTATGGGGAAAAAAGCTAATTGGAAGGTCCTCGTTCTCATATCCTGTGGCTGGACGCCGCTCGGGCTTGATGGATGTATCCCCTCCTTGTCATCTATCCCTATCCGAATGGCCTGTGCTACCTGGAACTTACCAGCCAAGGAAGTCATCTCCATCTGCTTCTCCTCCTCCATCTTGTAATTGGAGTAGACTGAGAACAGCAAGTGGATTGTTTCAAATCAGCAGTGGTCATGTCACAAGTCGTGGGAACCGAAGGCAGCGTCATGCTGCTAAGCGGACTGGAGTGTCTGCAAGAGGTCCAGAGCAGATTGACATGAGGAATAGCGTCGCCGCCCTGGTGTCTGATCTACCTGCACCTTCGTCGCTGGGACTGCGATGGCTGTGCTGACTCCAACTACACTGACTCTAGCAACGGCTTTGTCGTAGAGTTCAGCTCCTTTCCCTCTCTGGACCTAATGGGGCACTGCCTGCTGTCAGAGGTCTGGACCTATTGCCAGGAGCTGCGGGCATATGCTATCCTGCTTCTCGTGGGCCTGTGAAAGGTTCCACAAATTGTGTGAGGGGTAGGAATGGGCAGATTTCTCCATCCCCGTTGTACTGGGCAGTTCAAAATGGTGAGAAATGTCCCCGTCCCTAGAGCAAAAATTGTGCGCTATCCAGGAGCACAGGACCTTAATAAGCTGCTCCCAAACATTTAAAAACTGCATCAGGAAATTCAGTCTATCATAGTTCAGGTGGGATTCAATGACATTATCAAAAGGCAGCTCAGAACAGCTGAAGATCAATTTTAAAGAACTTATTGGGTCTTTACACCAACAAAACGCCCCATAATATCTGGCACTGGGCCCTCAATCGTGGCATTGACCATTTCAGCAGACTCTTAGCCCTCCATAACTGGCTACGTGACTATTGCAGCTCTGTGGGTGTAACATTTGACAATTTTGATACCTTCTGGAAACCAAGCTTGTTTTATAAGGAAGATGGGATCCACCCAAATCATTTGGGTTCCTGGATCCTTTCACAGCATCATAAGCATTTCACAGCATTGAGACAATGACTTATCAATGACCCAAGCCCAGATCCGTTAATTCATACCATTGTGTCACTGAGTTGTCATAATGCTTGACCAAATGTACATTATACCAAGGGCTTTGGAAGACAATGTAAGTAACCTCATATGTCCCTCCAACTCCCCTGAATGCCTCTGCTGATCCTACAGCTATCGTATGCGGTAATCATGTCCCTATGAAGCAGAGTTATAGTGTTATCACTGAGGCGGTGTGACCTAGTAGGAAGTCCACTATGTGCAGCTCACCCTGCACTAACATAAATAACATGAGCATGTCTACCTCTGCTAAGCTTCCCAGTAAACCAATGAAAACAATCAAGCATCCCAGAAATGTGCTACATTAACATATGTAGCTTAAAAAACAAGGTTCATGAAATCCCTAATTTGCTAGTAACAGATTACATTCATATTTTGTCACCTCTGAAACACATTTAGATAATACCTTTGTTGATACAATGGTAGCAATACATGGCTATAACATCTACAGAAAATACAAATGGTGGAGGTGATGCCATTTATATTCAGAACCATATTCCTGTGAAGCTTAGAGAGGATCTCATGTTAACTACTGTTGAAGTAATATGGCTACAGCTTCATCTGCCTCACCCTAAAGCCCATTCTTGTGAGAAGCTGCTATAAACCACCAAGTGCTAACAGTCAGTATCTGGATAACATATGTGAAGTTATTGATAATGTGCCATCAACAGAGATATATTTTCTGGATTTCATCAAGCTGCCCACTCAAGAAAAAGCTTCAAACTGTAACTAGTGCCCGAAACCTGGTTTAGGTTATCAAATCAACCTACCAGGGTAGTTACAAACAGCAGAGGAATGAAATCATCAACATGTATTGATCACATCTTTACTAATGCTGCAGAAATTAACTTTAAAGCAGTATCCAAATCCATTGGATGTAGTGATCACAATATAGTAGCCATACATAGGAAAACCAAAGTTCCAAAGGCTGGGTCTAATATAGTGTATAAGAGGTCATACAATAGGTTTTGTAGTGATTCTTATGTTGTTGATGTAAAGAATATTTGTTGGTCTGTGGTGTGTATTGAGGAGCAATCAAACACTTCACTTGAATAAGCCATTTCATAAATGTGTCCAGTTACTAATAAGCATGCATCCATTAAGGAAATTACAACAAAAAACAAATTCCAGTGGATTAAATGGGGATTTGAAAAATGTTATGGTTGAGAGGGATGAGGCAAAAGGAATGGTAAATAAGTCTTGCTGCAGAACCGATTGGCAAATGTATTGTAAATTGAGAAATCATGTGACTAAACTGAATAAAAAGATTAAGAAATTACACTATCAAACAAAAATAAATGACAAAGAATAATAGTAAAAAGCTTTGGAACACCTTAAATTCATTTCTGGGCAAAAAGATAAACTCAGCTCCATCACTCATTGAATCAGATGGCTCATTCAACACAAAACCCACTGATATTTCCAATTACTTTAATGACTTTTTTCTTTGGCAATATTAGCAAACTTAGGCATGACAGCAACAAATGCTGACACCATACATCCAAGTATAACTGATCAAATTATGAAAGACAAACATTGCAATTCTGAAATGTTATTTATTTTACCAGGTAAGTTGACTGAGAACACATTCTCATTTAGAGCAACTATACCGTAAAGGGAGTGTGGAAGAGGTTAAAAAAATGGTTGTCTATCAATAATTACAAACGACCGGGGTCTGATAACCTGGATGGAAAATTACTGAGGATAATAGCAGATGATATTGCCACATATCTTCAATCTAAGCTTACTAGAAAGTATGTTCCCTCAGGCCTGGAGGGATCAAAAGTAATTCCGCTCCCCAAGAATAGTAAATCCCCCTTTACTGGCTCAAATAGCCTACCAAAATCAGCCTGTTACCAACCCTTAGTAAAGTTTTTTTGTTGTTGACCAGATATCAATTTGTTTTCAGTAAAATACAATGCTAAAACAGACTTTCAGCACGCTTATAGGGAAGGACATTCAAAAAGCACAGCACTTGGCTAAGAGAAATTTATGATAAAAAGATTGTGGGATCTGTTTTGTTAGACTTCAGTGCGGCTTTTGATATTGTCGATCATAGTCTGCTGATGGAAAAAATGGTGTTATGGCTTTACACCCCCTGCTATATTGTGGATAAAGAGTTACCTGTTTAACAGATAATGGTAGTGGTAGCCTTTCCAACATAATACAGGTAGAAATCAGGAATTCCCCAGAGCAGCTATCAAGGCCCCTTTTTATTTTTTACCTCCTTTTTCGGAATATCTAAATCGGTAGTCTCATCGATGCAACAGAATCGGGAGGCGAAGGTCGAGAGCCATGCACCATCCAAAACATGACCTGCTAAGCCGCACTGCTTCTTGACACACTGGTTGCTTAACCCCGGAAGCCAGCCGCACCAATGTGTCAGAGGAAACACCATCCAACTGATGACCAAAATCAGCTTGCAGGCGCCCGGCCCGCCACAAGGAGTCACTAGAGCACGATGAGCCAAGGAAATCCCCTGGGCCAGACCCTCCCCTAACCCGGACGATGCTGGGCCAATTGTGCGCCGCCCCGTGGCGCTCCCGATCACGGCCATCTGTGACACAGCCTGGGATCAAACCCGAGGATGTAGTGGTGCCTCAGCACTGCAATGCCTTACACCGCTGCCTCTTACTCTTTTTTTCAATCTTTACTAATGACGTGCCACTGGCCATGCGTAAAACTAGTGTGTCTATGCATGAGGATGACTCAACACGTCAGCTACTAGAGCGAATGAAATCACTGCAACCCTTAAAGAGCTGCAGTTAGGTTCTGAATGAGTGGCAAGGAATAAGTTAGTCCTAAATATTTAAAACTAAGCATTGTATTTGGGACAAATCCTTCACTAAACCTTAACTAAATATGGTAATAAATAAAATGTGGAAATTGAGCAAGTTGAGGTGACTAAACTGACTTGTAAACTGTTGTCGTGTCTTTGGCTATGCCGGATTAAGTGATATGACATGCTATTCTATAAAATCATTTCTCTGTAATTAATATTACCTGATTAAGCTAATCATGTAACTGTAATTAACTAGAAAGTCGGGGCACCACGAAATAATGTTTATAGAGCTGTGATCTTCCGAATAAACTCTTAAAGACCTAGTAATATTTTAAATCAATAGCGGTTAATATTAATCGTCACCTTATTTCAGTCTCATCTGAAAGTTGTAAATTCTTGGTTATCTTCACGAACCCTGGCTAACAAGTTGAATCAGCAATACAAACTTTGGTTTAATTATTTATTTACTAAATAATCACACAGAATTACATATACACAGAATGAAAATTATGTCATACAGAAAACGTACCTGGTGGACGGAGCCAACATGACGGCTGGTTACACAAAGGAAAGGGGGTTGGGTTTGAGTGAAAGAGCGGGAAGACTGAGGAACAAAGGGAGAAGCTATGCTATCGTAAATACAGTATCTTATGCATTCTAAATTACCACCTATTTGGAAAAGGAAAATACAATAAATATTTACTCTGAGCTGTGCTTCGGTAGGTTGGTTGTAGATGCTGGCCGTGTTGCCCAACAGAGATCTTCCTGTCCTCGGAAGAATGTCTCTGGTGGTAAACTAGATACGTTGTAGTATCGTCGTTGTGTGTTAGACTGGATCCGTCGTCCATCCTTTCCTAGCCCACGTTTACAGCGGCCGCTGCTAACTCAACGGCTAGGAGGTATCACTTCTGTAGTGAATAAGAGTTCAAAGTTCACACCATTCGCAAACCAAAGCTCACGCTGAGGTTGGCTTAGTTCTGTAGTTGACATGTTAGTCCTTTTAACGTGGGACCGTCGTCCTCGGAACAGGAGGTTACATTTTCGTCAAGGGTTTTATATAGTGGTAGGAGAGAGGGCATGTTTCATTGTTTACAACCAATGTCTCTTCACATGGGCGGGCCACTGTGTGAGCAGAGCTTTACCCTTATGAAAACCCAATTCTCTCATTTGGAAGCTAAAATTCCATTTCATCTTTTCACAAATAGTTTCATATTTAAAACATTTAAATTGCACAACAATTCCATGTGAATCTGATAACTATAATGTGTAGACTTTCCAGGATACAGTTTGTCATCCTATCATTAATAAGAATGTCTCAGATGACAACCGAACTGACATATTCATTACGCATATTTTCAACTGATTGGATTACCGAAATATGGTTCCTTTCCCACCACCTTTTGATGTTCCCCGACTCTCTATGTTTAACAAAGGCTTTTCAAGAGTCCTTCAGTAGAGTCAAGAGAGGAAAGGGAGAAAGGTATTTATGGGGGGTCATAAACCTTACCCACAGGCCAACGTCATGACACTGTCATGGTCAAAACATGTTGACATAACATCTAAAATTTGAAGTCTGTCCATAATAAAGCACTGCTTTGCCTTTAACAACACTATCAACAATGCAGGTCCTACAGGCTCTAGTTGTCACACCTGGACTACTGTTCAGTCATGTGGTCAGGTGCCACAAAGAGGGACCTCCGAAAACTACAATTGGCTCAGAACAGGGCAGCACGGCTGGCCCTTAAATGCACACGGCGAGCTAACAATAATATGCATGTAAATCTCTCATGGCTCAAAGTGGAGGAGAGATTGACTTCATCACTACTTGTTTTTGTGAGAAGTATTGACATGTTCCATGCACCGAGCTGTCTGTTTAAAACTACTAGCAAACAGCTCGGACACCCATGCATACCCCACAAGACATGCCACCAGAGGTCTCTTCACAGTCCAAGTCCAGAACAAACAATGGGAGGCACACAGTAATACAGTGGCAAAAAAGTATTTAGTCAGCCACCAATTGTGCAAGTTCTCCCACTTAAAAAGATGAGGCCTGTAATGTTCATCATAGGTACACTTCAACTATGACAGACAAAATGAGAAAATAAAATCCAGAAAATCACATTGTAGGATTTTTAATGAATTTATTTGCAAATTATGGTGGAAAATAAGTATTTGGTCAATAACAAAAGTTTATCTCAATACTTTGTTCTATAACCTTTGTTGGCAATGACAGAGGTCAAACGTTTTCTGTAAGTCTTCACAAGGTTTCACACACTGTTGCTGGTATTTTGGCCCATTCCTACATGCAGATCTCCTCTAGAGCAGTGATGTTTTGGGCTGTTGCTGGGCAACACGGACTTTCAACTCCCTCCAAAGATTTTCTATGGGTTGAGATCTGGAGACTGGCTAGCCACTCCAGGACCTTGAAATGCTTCTTACGAAGCCACTCCGTTGCCCGGGCGGTGTGTTTGGGATCATTGTCATGCTGAAAGACCCAGCCACGTTTCATCTTCAATGCCCTTGCTGATGGAAGGAGGTTTCACACTCAAAATCTCACGATACATGGCCCCATTCATTCTTTCCTTTACACGGATCAGTCGTCCTGGTCCCTTTGCAGAAAAACAGCCCCAAAGCATGATGTTCCACCCCATGCTTCACAGTAGGTATGGTGGTTCTTTGGATGCAACTCAGCATTCTTTGTCCTCCAAACACGACGAGTTGAGTTTTACCAAAAGTTTTATTTTGGTTTCATCTGACCATATGACATTCTCCCAATCTTCTTCTGGATCATCCAAATGCTCTCTAGCAAACTTCAGACGGGCCTGGACATGTACTGGCTTAAGCAGGGGACACTGGCACTGCAGGATTTGAGTCCCTGGCGGCGTAGTGTGTTACTGATGGTAGGCTTTGTTACTTTGGTCCCAGCTCTCTGCAGGTATTCACTAGGTCCCCCCGTGTGGTTCTGGGATTTTTGCTCACCGTTCTTGTGCTCATTTTGACCCCACGGGGTGGAATCTTGTGTGGCGCCCCAGATCGAGGGAGATTATCAGTGGTCTTGTATGTCTTCCATTTCCTAATAATTGCTCCCACAGTTGATTTCTTCAAACCAAAGCTGCTTACCTATTGCAGATTCAGTCTTCCCAGCCTGGTGCAGTCTACAATTTTGTTTCTGGTGTCCTTTGACAGCTCTTGGTCTTGGCCATAGTGGAGTTTGGAGTGTGACTGTTTGAGGTTGTGGACAGGTGTCTTTTATACTGATAACAAGAGCAAACAGGTGCCATTAATACAGCTAACGAGTAGAGGACAGAGGAGCCTCTTAAAGAAGAATTACAGGTCTGTGAGAGCCAGAAATCTTGCTTGTTTGTAGGTGACCAAATACTTATTTTCCACCATAATTTGCAAATAAATTCATTAAAAATCCTACAATGTGATTTTCTGGATTTTTTTCTTCTCATTTTGTCTGTCATAGTTGAAGTGTACCTATGATGAAAATTACAGGCCTTTCATCTTTTTAAGTGGGAGAACTTGCACAATTGGTGGCTGACTAAATACTTTTTTGCCCCACTGTATATCGCCATGACTACATGGAATTCTATTCCACATCAAGTAACTCATGCAAGCATTAAAATCACATTTAAGAAACAGATAAAAATACACCTTATGGAACAGTGGGGACTGGACACACACTATAACATACGCACTATACACACACACGTACACATGGCTTTTGTGTTGTAGATATGTGGTAGTAGAATAGTGTCCTGAGGGAACACAATGTGTGGTGAAAAGTGTTGTGAAATGTAATGTCATGTATTATTTGAAATTGTATATAACTAGCTTAATGTTGCTTGACCCCAGGAAGAGTAGCTGCTTCCTTGGCAGCAGCTAATGGGGATACTTAATAAATACATCACCTTTTGTTATATTACTGGGCCCTGTTCTAAACAAATTGAGCACAATCTGTGAAACGTCCATGACTTGCCAGCCTACACATCATTGGCAAGTCTCAGCAGGATATGGGAGACAAAGAAAAATAATGAACTCCTTTAAATCTCAGGCTGCTCACAGAGGCTCCTCCTGAGTAGCATGACTAGAACACAGTTAGATAGGAACAATCAACTGCTGAGCACCGACCTCAAAAAGAACAAGAGGATTGGCACCCACCATCTAAGATTGTTCTAAAATTGTTGCTGTAGTTAGAAACAGACATTAGCATTCCTGATACATTATTCCATTGAAAGCTCAATTGAACCCAAATTGGCCATTCAAGTTTATAGGATTCATATAATATTCAATAACTATAGTACACAATGTCTGATTTGGACCAAAACTCTAACAATGATTAAGATGTGAGGAATCTAAATAAATGGTCAAAGCCACCCACAGACCTCAAACCCCACATTAAGCCCATCCCAATTGCCAGTATATAGTATCAGTTCTCTATGTTTGACAAGTAGTAGACAGCCATGGCTTGGATAATTGTTTATTCAACCTATGTAATGTATTCAGTGAATTGTGCATTTTTTTTCTTTCATTGAAGTTGTTAGGTTTATGTCCCATCACACAACCCGATGTTGAGGTTCTGACTACTAGATGGTACCACTTCTGCTGTACTGGCTTACTATTATCCAGTTAGAGGTCGCCAGTTACACATCCAATACAAATTCACCATTATGGTTTATGAAAAATGGCAGCGGAGAGGATGGCTGCCATTTTATTGGCTCTTAACCAACCGCGCTATTTTATTTTTGCATTGTTTGTAACTTATTTTGTACATAATGTTGCTGCTACCGTCTCTTACGACCGAAAAGAGCTTCTGGACATCAGAACAGCGATAACACAACTCAAATAGGATGAAGAACACATATTTCCTTTAATATGGATAGGGGGCAGCATTTTCATGTTTGGATGAAAAGCGTGCCCAGAGTAAACTGCCTGCTACTCAGTCCTAGTTGCTAATATATGCATACAATTAGTATATTTGGATAGAAAACACTCTGAAGTTTCTAAAACTGTTTGAATGATGTCTGTGAGTATAACAGAACTCATATGGCAGGCAAAAACCGGAGAAAAGAATCCAACCAGGAAGTGGGAAATCTGAGGTTGGTCGTTTTTCAACTCATTCTATATTGAAGATAGTGGGATATGGGTCATGTTGCACTTCTTAAGGCTTCCACTAGATGTCAACAGTCTTTAGAACCTTGTCTGGTGCGTCTACTGTGAAGTGGGGCCGAATGAGAGGGGAATGAATGCAGAATGCTTTGAGCTCGTGACGCTCGCTCACGTGAGAGCGAGCTCTGTTCCATTTGCTTTTCTGAAGACAAAGGAATTCTCCGGTTGGAACATTATTGAAGATTTATGTTAAAAACATTCTAAAGATTGATTCTATACTTCGTTTGACATTATTCTACGGACTGTAATATGACTGTCTGAACTTTTGCCTGGACCTGCCCGCGCGTCGTGAGTTTAGATTGTGTACTGAACGCGCGAATAACAAGGAGGAATTTGGACATAAATGGACTTTATGGAACAAATCAACAACAAAAAAAAGTGTGGAACTGGGATTCCTGGGAGTGCATTCTGACGAGGATCATCAAAGGTAAGTTAATATTTATAATGCTATTTCTGACTTATGTTGACTCCAAAATGGCGGATATCTTCTTGGGTTGTGTTGGTCTCTGAGCGCCGTACTCAGATTATTGCATGGTTTGCTTTTTCCGTAAAGTTTTTTTGAAATCCGAGAGAAGTATATCTTTAAATCTGTGAATAACACTTGTATCTTTTATTCATGTTTATTATGAGTATTTCTGTGATTTGACGTGGCTCTGTGCAAATTCACGGGATGTTTTGGAGGCAAAATCAAATGTAAACTGAGGTTTTTGAATATAAATATGAACTTGATCGAACAAAACATACATGTATTGTGTAACATGTTGTCCCGGGAGTGTCATCTGATGAAGAATATCAAAGGTTAGTGATTCGTTTTATCAATATTTCTGCTTTTTGTGGCTCCTCTCTTTGCTTGGAAAATCGCTGTATGCTTTCTGTGACTAGTTGCTGACCTAACATAATGATATGTTCTTCTTTCGCCGAAAAGCTTTTTTGAAATTGGACACCAGTCCTAGACAGGTTAATGAGTCAGACGGGAAGGATATACTCCAAACACCCGAACAGGCCCTCATTCCCGTCATTCGCTGGAGAACGAAATGGGACGAACTGAAAGCACGTATATCCGACCAACGGGACATTAAAAACTGTAATATCTTAGGTTTCACCGAGCTGTGGCTTAAAGACAACATTAGTAACATACAGCTGGCGGGTTATACACTAAATCGGCAGGATAGAAAAGCAGCCTCTGGTAAGACACGGTGCGGAGGCCTATGTATATTTGTAAACAACAGCTGGTGCACGATATCTAAGGAAGTCTCAAGGTTTTGCTCGCCTGATGTAGAGTATATCATGATAAGCTGTAGACCACACTATCTACCTAGAGAGTTTCTGTATTTTTCGTAGCTTTCTACATACCACCACAGACTGATGCTGGCACTAAAACCGCACTCAATGAGCTGTATACCGCCATATGCAAACAAGAAAACGCTCACCCAGAGGTGGCGCTCCTAGAGGCCGGGGACTTTAATGCAGGGAACCTTAAATCAGTTTTACCTAATTTCTATCAATAAATGTGCAAACCAGAGGAAAATAAACTCTGGACAACCTTTACTCCACACACAGAGACGCGTACAAAGCTCTCCCTCGCCCTCTATTTGGCAAATCTGACCATAATTCTATCCTTCTGATTCCTGCTTACAAGCAAAAATTAAAGCCGGAAGAACAAGTGACTAGGTCTATAAAAAAAGTGGTCAGATGAAGCAGATACTAAGCTACAGGACTGTTTTGCTAGCACAGACTAGAATATGTTCCGGGATTCTTCCAATAGCATTGGAGTACACCATATCAGTCACTGGCTTTATCAATAAGTACATACATACCCCAACCAGAAGCCATGGATTACATGCAACATTCGCATTGAGTTATATTGTAGAGCTGCCGCTGTCAAGGATCGGTACTCTAACCCGGAAGCTTATAAGAAATCCCACTATGCCATCCGACAAACCATCAAACAGGCAAAGCATCAATACAGCATCGATACGATCAATACTAAGATCGTATCGTACTACACTGGCTGCGACGCTCGTTGGATGTGGCAGGGCTTGCAAACTATTACAAACTACAAAAGGGAAGCACAGCTGAGAGCTGTCCAGTGACACGAGCCTACTAGACAAGCTAAATAACCTATGCTCACTTCGAGGCAAGTAACACTGAAACATACATGAGAGCACCAGCTGTTCCAGACAACTTTGTGATCAGGCTCGCCGCAGTCAATGTGAGTAAGACCTTCAAACAGGTCAACATTCACAAGGCCGCAGGCCCCAAAGGATTACCAGGACGTGTACTGTGAGCATGCGCTGACCAACTGGCAAGTGCCTTCACTGACATTTTCAACCTCTCCCTGTCCAAGTCCGTAATACCAACATGTTTCAAGCACACCACCATAGTCCCTGCACCCAAAAACTCTAAGGTAACCTGCCTAAATGATTACCGACCCGTAGCACTCACGTCTGTAGCCGTGAAGTGCTTTGAAAGGCTGGTCATGGCTCACAACACCATTATCCCAGAAACCCTAGACCCACTCCAATTTGCATACCGCTCCAACAGATCCACAGATGATAAATCTCTATTGCACTCCACACCTGGACAAAAGGAACACCTATGTGCGAATGCTATTCATTGACTACAGCTCAGCCTTCAACACCATAGTGCCCTCAAAGCTCATTACTATGTTAAGGACCTTAAGGACCCTGGGACCTCCCTCTGCAACTGGATCCTGGACTTCTTGACAAGCCATCCCCAGGTGGTAAGGGTAGGTAACAACACATCCTCCACACTGATCCTCAACATGGGGGCCCCTCAGGGGTGCATGCTCAGTCCCCTAATGTACTCCGTTCACTCATGACTGCACGGCCAGGCACGACTCAAACACCATCATTAAGCTTGCTGATGACACCAGTGGTAGGCCTGATCACCGACAACGATGAGACAGCCTATATGGTCAGAGACCTGACCGTGTGGTGCAAGGACAACAACCTCTCCCTCAACGTGATCAAGACAAAAGGAGATGATTGTGGACTACAGGAAAAGGAGGACCGAGCACGCCCCCCATTCTCATCAACACAGCTGTAGTGGAGCAGGTTGAGAGCTTCAAGTTCCTTGGCATCCACATCAAACGAACATTGTCCAAGCACACTAAGACAGTCGTGAAGAGGGCATGACAAAACCTATTCCCCCTCGGGAGACTGAAAAGATTTGGCATGGGTCGTCAGATCCTCAAAAGGTTCTACAGCTGCACCATCGAGAGCATCCTGACGGGTTGCATCACTGCATGGTATGGCAACTGCTCAGCCACCGACCGCAAGGCACTACAGAGGGTAGTGCGTACGGCCCAGTACATCAGCGGGGCCAAGCTTCCTGCCATACAGGACCTCTATACCAGACAGTGTCAGAGGAAGGCCCTAAAAATTGTCAAAGACGCCAGCCACCCTAGTCAGACTGCAGTAGCAGAGAGAACATGGCAAGCGGTAGCGCAGTGCCAAGGCCATGTCCAAGAGGCTTCTAAACAGCTTCTATCCCCAAGCTACCCCCTATTTGGACTCCTCACGTCTTAATCATTGTTAACTTCTTGCCGCACGGATTCCTTTAGCGGGATCATTTTCGTAAACAACCGCTGAATTGCAGAGCGCCAAATTCAAAACTAATACTAAAAATAGTTATAATCATGAAATCACAAGTGAAATATACCAAAACACAGCTTAGCTTGTTGTTAATCCACCTATCGTGTCAGATTTTGAAAATATGCTTTACAGCGAAAGCAATCCAAGCGTTTGTGAGTTTATCAATCACTAGACAAAACAGTAAGAACAGCTAGCCCCAAATTAGCTTGGTCACAAAAGTCAGAAAAGCAATAAAATTAATCGCTTATCTTTGATAATCTTCGGATGTTTGCACTCACGAGACTTCCAGTTACACAATAAATGTTATTTTTGTTCGATAAAGATTAGTTTTATAACCAAAAACCGCCATTTGGTTTGCGCGTTATGTTCAGAAAACCACAGGCTCGTTCTGGTCCTGAAAGGCAGACGAAAGTTCTAATTTTTTTCAAAATAAAAGCTTGAAACTATGTCTAAAGCCTGGTCACAGCCTGAGGAAGCCATTGGAAAAGGAATCTGGTTGATACCCCTTTAAAAATGGAGGAGGGGCAGGCAACGGAACAGGGATTTTTCCAATTAAAAAAGGTACTTCCGGGTTGGATTTCCTCAGGTTTTCGCATGCAAAATCAATTCTGTTATACTCACAGACAATATTTTTGACAGTTTTGGAAACTTTAGAGTGTTTTCTATCCTAATCTGTCAATTATATGCATATTCTAGCATCTGGACCTGAGAAATAGTCTAGCTGAAAGAAGTTAAGAAGCGGTTTGGTCCAAAGCGGACGTTGGGTACAATATTTGTTGAATATTATATGAATCCTATTAGAGATGACCCCAACTAGCCGACAAAGTTTGTTTTAGTCTAGCAGTAACAAACACACACGTTCAAAAGTTTGGAGTCACATGTCCTTGTTTTTAAAAGAAAAGCATTTCTTATAACGATTCAAAATGGTCCCATATCTTCATACCCACGTCTTGTGGATGCTCCAACGTATTTGACCATTCATCCAACTGTTTTGGAGATGCTGATTTGTGTGTGATTACTGTCACTGGAGGTTTGTCTTTACTACCTTTTACAGCCTGTGTTCTGGTTGGCATAAGACACAGTTCGTCACCGCTGTCAGAAGCTGTTGACTCAAAGCCAGGCAATGCTGACCAGATGCTTGAAACCCGATCATTCTTGCGCAACTCCGTGTGAGGGTAGATTGATGGAACAAAGAGTCAAAAAGGTGGGGGTCAAGTCTGTTTTTAACAACCTTTGCCTGTAATTGTTGAATTTCTCCTTTCAATGTTGATCTGTTCACCAAGAGGTCTCAAACTACACTGCTCAAAAAAATAAAGGGAACACTAAAATAACACATCCTAGATCTGAATGAATGAAATATTCTTATTAAATACTTTTTTCTTTACATAGTTGAATGTGCTGACAACAAAATCACACAAATTATCAATGGAAATCAAATTTATCAACCCATGGAGGTCTGGATTTGGAGTCACACTCAAAATTAAAGTGGAAAACCACACTACAGGCTGATCCAACTTTGATGTAATGTCCTTAAAACAAGTCAAAATGAGGCTCAGTAGTGTATGTGGCCTCCACGTGCCTGTATGACCTCCCTACAACTCCTGGGCATGCTCCTGATGAGGTGGCGGATGGTCTCCTGAGGGATCTCCTCCCAGACCTGGACTAAAGCATCCCCCAACTCCTGGACAGTCTGTGGTGCAACGTGGCGTTGGTGGATGGAGCGAGACATGATGTCCCAGATGTGCTCAATTGGATTCAGGTCTGGGGAACGGGCAGGCCAGTCCATAGCATCAATGCCTTCCTCTTGCAGGAACTGCTGACACTCCAGCCACATGAGGTCTAGCATTGTCTTGCATTAGGAAGAACCCAGGGCCAACCGCACCAGCATATGGTCTCACAAGGGGTCTGAGGATCTCATCTTGGTACCTAATGGCAGTCAGGCTACTTCTGGCGAGCACATGGAGGGCTGTGCGGCACCCCAAAGAAATGCCACCCCACACCATGACTGACCCACCGCCAAACCGGTCATGCTGGAGGATGTTGCAGGCAGCAGAACGTTCTCCACGGCGTCTCCAGACTGTCACATGTGCTCAGTGTGAACCTGCTTTCATCTGTGAAGAGCACAGGGCGCCAGTGGTGAATTTGCCAATCTTGGTGTTCTCTGGCAAATGCCAAACGTCCTGCACGGTGTTGGGCTGTAAGCACAACCCCCACCTGTGGACGTCAGGCCCTCATACCACCCTCATGGAGTCTGTTTCTGACCGTTTGAGCAGACACATGCACATTTGTGGCCTGCTGGAGGTCATTTTGCAGGGCTCTGGCAG